>NC_143067.1:38104500-38415000 GCF_052426305.1 Pelodiscus sinensis | reverse complement strand
GGGAGAGATACACCAGGAATTGAGACACACACTGTGTGTGGCTAGACTACATCCCTTTTTCGAGAAAGGGATGTAAATTAGGCACATCGATATTGCAAATGAAGCTGGGATTTGAATTTCCCATGCGTCATTTTCAGACTGGCGGCTGCCGCTTTTTTCAAAATGGGGCTTTTTCTTAACCCCCCCGGCAGTTTAGACTGGGATCTTTTGAAAATAAAACATTTTTGAAAGATCCTGTACTCCTCAAACAATGAGGTTTATAGGATCTTCCAAAAAAGGGTTTTATTTTCAAAACTGCCAGTTTTTTTTTCCGAAAAAGCCCTGTTTCGAAAAAAAGCAGCAGCTGCCATTATACAAATGAAGCGCAGGAAATTCAAATTCTGGCTTCATTTGCAATTTCAACATGCCTAATTTATATCCCTTTCTCAAAAAAGGGATGTAGTCTAGACACACCCAGAATGCTTTAAACCCAGGCAGGACTACCATGCCTCCAAGGAATTCAGGGCATAGGAGTAGACTGAACAAAGAGAAAATTAGAAGTAAGTAAAAGGGAAAAGTAAATCCAGTTGTGTTCAGGGTAATTTTTCTTTATTTTGTGGTTTGGTTTGCTCTGTGAGAATCTATGCCTCCCCTCCCCAATTACCATCTAAGCATTGTTCCTAGAGATTTTCTCTGTTTAATTTGTTTTCCTTAGTTGCTCTGATACATCTAGCAACCAAATAGGCTATTATAAGTTTATCTTTTGTTTTGTAATACAAAACACTTTTTTTTAAGGTGATGATTTGATTCTAGGGTCCTGGAAGATCCATCTGTGTATCTGCTGTCCTCTAAATGGGGGGTCAGCTACCTGAGACCGCAGCTTGTTTTTCTCTTTTCTTTTTCAAGCTCTCTTGGGGAAGAAGAGCTTGTGGTACCCTGGGGGGTGATTTCAAGTGTTCACCCCTGGTTTTTAGGGATAAAAAAGCACTTGATGGTGGAACGATTCCCAAAATCTGTATATTATGAATCTGGGGGGAAGTTTTTGTAACCAGTGCCTGTAAAGGCAAGGTTTTGAAGCTCTCTTTTGGGCCATCACCTTCTGCACTCGGAGTACCAAAGTGGGGAAAAGTCCCTGACTACTTTCCAGAAAATTGATTCTCCAGAGATCAATCTTCCAGGGTTTGATTTAGTGGGTCTTGTAAGGATCTGCTAAATCAAATGCTGATGGTATCCTTGTCAAGCCTGGTGCTCCTCAAAATTGTGAGGAGTAAGAGAAGTTGATGGGCAAATTTTTCCTGTCAACCTCCTGCTGTAGGGTCACCCCAGAAAATCGCGGTAAGGTACAATTCTCAGAGCTGGAGTTGCATATATTAAATCGATTTTTCTCCCCCCACTGTAGACCTGGCCTAAGACTAGAAGTTTCTAAGTCTGGTAGCAGAGGATTTTAGTCTCTAGAATTAGCTTCCTTTAATGGTTTGCTCAGGACTGGATGTGTGGCAGAGAACAGTGTATGGTTCATATATTTAATGAGCGATTTGGGAGAAGTAGTGGAAGAGGCTGTAGGCTGGGTTTATGAAATTCAGCTGTGAATTGACTACCATTGCTCCAGTGTGTGGCAATGATGAAGGGTTGAATTTTGGAGACAAACTGAACTTGTTCATTGGCAGGGGTTTGCTTGGCAGGCCATAGGGACTGCGTTCCCCATGGGCATAAATCAAGGCACTGGATGCACACTGGCAGAAAATGTGGCCCCGTATATTCAAATTTTTGTTGGTTTAATATCCCAAAGTACCCCAGAGGCCACTGTGATGGGTGAGGGGGGAGGATCAAGAATATTTATGTACCTCATAAATACATAAACGAATGCTAAAAATTCTACAGTTGTGATGCGACACTCTTAAAGCAAACCAACAGGGCCGTAACTCAGACAGGGTAAACAGGGCAGCTGCCCAAAGTGCAAAGCCTGTGTGTGTGTGTGTGTGTGTGTGTGTGTGTGTGTGTGTTGGAAATATGGGGCAGAAAAATGACACACACAAAAAAGAACTAGGAGGGGGATTCAAGTATGCTTGCTTGCCCCAGGTGCTAAAATGTCTAGTCATGCCTCTGCAAACAAAGAACAGCATTCAGAAGAAACAGAGGGCAATTAAAGTGGAAGATTTTTCAATAATGCCTTTCAGATTTAGGGGCATAAATCCCATTGACTTTTCATGGGTCTTGGGTGCCTAAATCTCTTAGGTGCTGTTGCAAATCTCCCCCATAACTTTTAAGCATCTGGAATAGCCCCGCTTCTTGCTTTTGAAACCGTTCTGAGTTATTTTATTTGCTCGTGTTCCCAACATGCTTGTCATTCACACTCAAGAGCCAAAGACTAGCCATCATTCTTGGAGATGTGTATTTTGGGGTTTACTGGGTCATTGAGTGCTTGCTTGGCTTGGTATCCTGCTGCATAGTTTTGTAAAGTTCACAGCTGTGACATTGCCTCCTGGAGTTATTTAAATACTATTGCAGGCCAAGCCGATTGTCAAATACCTGCTTTGCTACTAATATGGAGCCAGATTATTTCCGCATCACTTCAACTGTGCCTCAAGAAAGCCGTGCCGCTGGTTGGAGAGAAAATATTTAGCACATAGGGCACTGGCTAAATTATTGAGATACAGACCGTGTAGAGAAGGGAATTCAATCGATAATAACTTAGGCTGCTCTCAAAGGTGTCTACTAGGAACTTGTAAAAAATCAAAGTGAATGAATGTATAGTGGACAATTGCAATAAAACAATTAAAATAAGCCGAAAAGATTGAAGGAAATTGCAACATGAGACCCACATGATACAATGGGATAGGTTTGGCAAATACTACAAGCGTGTAGGAACACCTTGAGTGCTGGACCACGCAACATACGTGCGCTTTCCATGTAGAGGTTGGTATGTCTATGCTGTGATCATGGTGTGACTGTAGCTTAAGGAGACAGATCTGAGCTATTCCTGGACCAGTGAAAACGATGGCAACATGGGCTTTGGTGAGAGCTATCGCCATGAGGGTTCTAGGTGGACTTCCACAACAGGTGTTGAAGCTGCTTCTCTGTGTCATTGCTTCCTGAGCTAGCTAGAATCAAGAAGGACGATGACCCAGGCTGGGTTCTCCTCTCTCTACAATCAAAATGTGGCTAGATCGGGCACGTCTGCTCAAACTGCATCGCACCCTGCAACTACAGCATAGGCAGACCCTTAGCGACCATGACACAAGCCCAGCTCTTGCTGCCATCAGCCGCACGTGGTTGCCATGGAATTATTGTATGCTGCTTTTATTGTTGTGGGCTGAGTTCTGCAGCCTGTACTGATGCTGGCGAATCCCCGTGAAATCGATGCGATTACATGTCTGACTAAGCGCTGATCATTTTGAAATGAGGGCCCATCGTTAGCACAGTGTTGACTTATGACCTTGTGGCTGTGCATGGCGGGGCCTCAGAGTGGGACCTTGTGTGCAGCCGTGGCCTTGCTGGGCACCCACGGAGGTTAATGGTAGTATTACTGGTGACTTCAATGGGAGCAGACCTAGGCGCTTTTGAAAAGACCATCACGCTTACCTATGTCTGCTCCCATGGAGGTCATTGGTAATCCTCCCATTAATGACAGTGGGAGACAACAAGGCCTTATGGAACGTAAATCCCCTCCCGGATTCTCATGTGCAGCTACAATGCTACAAGCATATAATGAATGGCTGGGTTGTGGAGTCCTTATTCAAACTGATTTGTGCTTAATCAGCAACCCTGGAACTCAGTGACAACAGTATCCGCAACAGCTGGGCTGACTAGAATGAGATAAATATCTAGGTTAGGTGTTATGTTCCACAGAATGTTGGGAATCATTAAAAAAGGGATAGAGAATAAGACAGAGAATATCTGATTGCCTCTGTATAAATCCATGGTACGCCCACATCTTGAAAACTGTGTACAGATGTGGTTGCCTCATCTCAGAAAAGATAGATTGACACTGGAAAAAGTTCAGAAAAGGGCTACAAAAATGATGTGGCATTTGGAATGGGTGCCATATGAGAGATGAGAAAGGCTGGGACTTTCCAGCCTTAGAAAAGAGGAGACTGAGGAGGGGATATGATAGAGGACTAAAAAATCATGACCGGTATGGAGAAAGTGAATAAGGAAGTTATTTTCTTGTTCCCATAACATAAGAACTAGGGGTCACCAAATGAAATGAATGAGTAGCAGGTTTAAAACAAACAAAAGGAAGTTTTTCTTCACTCAGCGCGTTGTCAACCTGTGGAACTCCTTGCCAGAGGATGTTGTGAAGGCCAGGACTTCAACAGGGTTCAAAAAAGAACTAGATACATTCATGGAGGTTAGGTCCAGCAATACTTATTAGCCAGGTTGGTCAGGGAGGGTGTCCCTAGCCTCTGTTTGTCAGGGGCTGGAAATGGATGACAGGAGGGATTACATGATGATTCGCTGTTCTGTTCACTCTTTCTGGGGCATCTGGCCTTGGCCACTGTATGGCCACACTATCTGGAAAATGAGGGCCTGTTAAAATATTAGTATTCCCCTGTTGTCTACAGCGGATGAGCCGTTTTCTTGATGTTAAGAGAAGTGTCTGATGTAGGGCTTGGGACAGAGGCCATAGGAGCATGTGGAAAGCCTCCCATTGACTTTAATGGGTATTGGGTCTGCTGGGTTCCCCCTCCTGCCTTCAGTGAAGGGAGAATCTGGCCTGTGGACTTGTGTGTGCGATGGAGTGAGCACTAGAAGATATTCCATCTCTTGCCCATTATAGCTTGCGTAAGCCTCCACTGGGGAGCAGTTTTTTGAATCCAGCCTATACGGTCAATGCAGAGGAAGATTCTATGATCCAGATAGAAATGTGCATTTCAGAAGCAAAGCACATCTGCATTACAACTTGACAAGGTTCAAAGCAGCTCAAAGAAGTTTATGGGAAGCAGCTGTGGTTTGTCTTTGCTAATTAGGAGCAGAATGCGTTTGAGAACGTGACACAACAGGTTTACATGGTGCCATTAGGTAAAGAAACTGAATGTCTGTTTTTAATAAGAGCAGCAAGTAGCAGAGGTGGTAGAGCAATTTTAATGACATCATTCACCCAGCTGTTGTACACATCTGTAATATGGAATCTTCCTTGCTCTTCTACACGTTTTGGGCAGAGAGGTAAAGTTACCTATCTGGAGGAGAGCCATGTGAGAGACGGTTGTGTTTGTGTTTAGTTGTTAGTGTTGTTAACAGTGACTGTTGACTACACTTTAGTAAGTGCACCTTATTAGGTACATTTTTTTTTCAAAGTGCTAATTACTTCACTATGAATTTGGCACTTCTGTAAAAATCCCTGTGCTCGCAGCCAAGTTTACATCTAGGAAGGAAACATTTGCAGCAGCTGCAAAAATGTTTTTACTTATTTAGAGCATTATAATGTTTTATAGCCATGAATAATGACAAGGGGATATAAATCACTCAATAATTTGTAATGCTAGATGTTTCTCCCTAAGATGTCTTAGACAGTGATGGTATAGAAAGGGTACATTATGTGACCCTAAAGTATGTATGCACACAGACATGCATGTCATAAAAACACCGAGTCCAATTCCAAACCCACTGGAGTTCATGGGCGTTCCATTGACTTCAATGGGCTTTAAATCCCAGTCTGTTTCTAGTGTCATTGTAATGGAACTTTACGAAACTACCATTAAGACGGTGTAAGGTCTTCTACTATAAAGCCCCATTTTGAAGATAAGTATATGTCTGAATGAGGGTGGAGTACATCCACCCTGAAAATATTCCTGAAAATTGGCCTACAAGTGGAAAACTCATAGATTTATGAGCTAACAGAAACAGGAGAAAAATATTTTTTAATTCTTTGCACCCTTGTGACTTTGCAGCTCACTAGTCCTAGTAGGGATGAAGGGGGAGATTTTTCAGAGATGGCTATGGGATTTAGGAGCACAAGTATGCCTGAAAGTCAGACAGTCTTGTGCTTCTAAACTCTGTAACTAGTTTGGAAAATTGCCCTCTAATTCCTTTGGTGTTTTCAGGAAAAAATATAACCTTGCAAGTTCTATCGTCTTTGGAAGATGTGATTTTTTCAAACATCTTAGCACATTGACACATTATATGGCATGTCTGCAGGCATAGCTGAGTCTCTGGACTTAATTTTAATTGTGTGCTAAACTTGAGCCTAGAAAAATATTGAAAATATTCATTACATTTAGTATACAATTGCCTGATACCAAGAAAGGACAGATCACATCACTTACCCAAGATATTGCAACTGAGTAAATATTATGCAAATGCAACACCAAGATAATATGTGAATGCAGGCTAACATCCTGACCTAGCAAGTTGTTGGGAGAATACATGTTGCAAAGAGAAGTTGAGAGAAGGGGAACGTACGAATAATATTACCTACCCTATATTTGAGAGAGTTTGTGCGTCTGTGTGTCCATTTGTTCAGGAATGCCTCCTACATGATAAGACCACCAAATTTGATATGCAGCTTCCTCTTATCTGACCTTAAAGAAAGGTCACGGTTTGGGTGTGTCAGGGCAATGGGATATCCCCGGAATTTGATTGTTTCTCATAAAATGGAAAAGGAGGATGGACAGTTATACTGCAGAATGACTAAAGAGTGGCAGCAAGGGACCAGAAATGACAGCTATCACCCCACTGGGCCAGCAGGGCACTGGGTGGAGAAGGAGACAGCTATCTGCTATGTATTTCAGAAAGTTTGTCTGTTATGTGTCTGTCTGTTTGTCTCCCAGCTGGGGGACATGCACCCCTTCCCTGGCTGTGCCCACTGCGGCAGCCATAGACAGGCACTTCTCACTTGGTCCTAACCTACTGCGGTGAGAGAAGGCTGGGGCTGTCCTCTCTCTGCAGAGAAGCCTGCAAGCTGAAGCCCTCATCTCCATCCCCGTCCAGAGCAATGATTCAAATGAACAAAACCAAAACTTATTTGAGTGAAGGTTCCGAGCAACGCTGGGTAAATCTTGTAGAGTTGTAATCAAAGTAATCCAACTTCTTATCTGTATGGTGCGCAGCATTGAGATGGGCATCTTAAAAATGGAGACCAAATATTGGCAGTGACATTTTATATCCACTTATTTTGTGTAGTGGCAACTTAATTTAGAACCCAGTTTAGGACAGTAAACCTGTCCCTTGCTTAATGGTGCAATCAGACTCAACTGCTTATAGGATCGGAGCGCTTCCTAGTCTACAGCACACCACTGAACATGTGCTATGATGTATTAGTGATGTTGAATGAATCTACTCTGGCATAGAAAACGCGAGAGCAAGAATGATACTCATTGGATTTCATTCTATTTGGTGATTTTGGTATTAAGCTTAGAATTTCACAGCTATTTAACATGTGGTTAGGCACCGTTGAGCATCACTTTGTAACTTGGCATCGGTAAATCCATCCCCATTAAGGAAACGTCTGCTGATCCTGTCCCAGACTGGTTCCCTGAATGAGATTTCAGAAAAGTAGACATCCAAATTAAAGACCAGATCCTGAAATGAGGAACTACGCACATAAATGAATTCAAGTGGTCAACTCCTGTGTTAGAATTGCTAATTCAGATCCGTCTTTGCAACATTGGGCCCTCTGTGGAGAATACCATGTCCCCGTCAGCGCTGGCTGTGAGCAATGTTTCTCTTCCTAACACAGTGCAAACCAGAGCGTCTTTTGAGCTACACGAACAAACTATTCAAAGGCTGCAAGAAATTGACCCTGAAGCTTTGGAAAAGTTTAAAGGTCCCTTCAGGCCATGAAAAGAACAATGGAAAAACTCCATTTAAGAGGATCAAGTTGTGGGAAAAAATAAAGCCAAAATACATTTCAGACTCAGAAAATCAATGAGTCCTCCTCTAGCACCATGGAGACTAACTATATATATATATATATATAAAATATCATGAGTGTTCATGGGCAAAACCCCCTTCTTCAGATGAGTGAAGAAAAAAGGAAAAATCCTCTTTCTTCCTACTTCCCCTTTTTTCTCTTTTTTTCCCCTCCAGACATCCGAAGAAGTGGGTTTAGCCCACAAAAGCTCGTGATACTATATATGTATTTGTTAGTCTCTAAGGTGCCACAGGACTACTCTTTGTTGTTTTAAAGTTACAGACTAACACGACTACCCCTCTGAGAATTTCAGAGTGAGGGAAATTAGACATAGGAGAATCTGGATTTTGTTCATGACAAAAGAACTTCATAGTTTTTCAGAGTAATTCAGAGTTTTAGTTCACCCTGGTGCAAAAAGCAGTCTGGTTCATCTTGCTCTACCCCTTGTTTCTTCTAGTAGACAGATATAAAAGTGAAAGGATTGTGGGTGAGTTAGATTTGTAACCATAGGAACAATGCCAAACGATTTGGTATGTTGTGTCATATGCTGCCACATGCATTATGGGTAGTAGTACTCATGCCAGTGGTGGGGTCTTATCTACCGAAAAGTCCTAGAGGCCGGATCTGTGGTCTATTTCAGTCTGCCCCTGAATTGCTATGTGACCTGGAGCAAAGCATTTAGGCTTGACTCCTTAGCTTAGAGCGCAAGCCAAGAACTCAGGCTTCGTGCCAGGTAGACCTGCGGGGACTAGAAGGAACAAATATGCACCACGAGACTTCAGGGTAGCTCTGAAGTTTTCATTTAGGGTTGCCATGGTGAAGAAGTGGCAGGTGTTTCCCCAGGATCTGAGCTCCCACCCCTAACCCTAGGAAAACCATTGCTGCCGCTTGTGCAGGGAGATCTCTCCCTGAGCGCTGCTCTGCACATCTCCTTCCTTTGGAAACCGTACGGTCCTATGACCAGCACTCTCCCCTGTGGCTGTGGAGGGGTCAGGATTTTCCCTTTAATTGACATGTGCCACTTGAGACTGACTTGCCGAACGTATACGGTAGCCCAGTGGTTTTCAAATGAGGGGTCGTGACCCAGGGTGGTGGAATGTCAGACCCTGGGTCTCTTGGCTGCAGGGGGATCAGGTGAGACGTGGGGCGGGAGGAGGGGCGCAAAGGCAGCTCCCGGCCTGTCTTGGCACCGCAGACTGCGCTGCGCTCCAGAAGCAGCCAGCCGCAGGCCCGGCTCTTAGGTGTCTCTGTGGGAGGCTGGGGGAGAAGGAAGGTGCCTGACCCTGCCCCTAGCACTAGCTCCACACTTCCATGGGCTGGGAACCTTCTGGGGGCAGCCTGCTCTGCGGTGCCAGGAGAAGCAGGAAGCTGCCTTAGCCCCCCTGCTGCACCGCTGACTGGGAGCCGCTCGAGGTCAGCCCCTCCTGCCCCAGCCTGCCCCCCCATGCAAAACCAGAGCCCCCTCCTACGCTCAAAGCTCCCATCCCGAGCCCCACCCTGGAGCCCACACGCCAGTCAAATTCTGTTGGGTTGCGGCATCGACAATTTTCTCCAACTGGGTCACGAGCAAAAAAAGTTTGAAAACCGCTGGGATAGTACAACTTGGCAGAGGTGTGACGGAATCTCCCGCGCTGTGGGGCGTGGAACCAGCCTGGGAGGCCTTCTTAAAAACAGGCGTTAGCTCAGTCACAAAACATGGGCTTGCTGCAGGTGAAATGCTCTGGCCTGCGACAGGCAGGAGGTCAGACTAGCTGGTCCCAGTGGGCCCGTCTGGGTTTCACGTCTATTAATCTTTCCTTTCACGTGGTGAGGCTTGCTGAGCATGCATAAGTAGTGGACTGAAAGAAGCTGCTACGTAAGGCTAAAGTATTGTTCGTCCTGTGGCCGGGACAGCAAAATGCATCCGGGAAGGGGTTAATTTGACCAAGCCAACTTCTGTGTCCATGGCCGCCAGAGAGCCATGCATGCTTCCATCCCAAGGAGATGCAGACCGGCCCCGGCCAGACTGGAATGCAGTGCAGTGCATTTTGCACAGGGTGGCTGGCTGCCAAGCCATTTAACAGTTGGCTGTTTTTGTTGAAAAGACAGCTTGAAAAGTTAAAACCTTCTGATTTTTAGAAATCAGCTGGAGAACATTATACTCACGCAAAACTGAAGGCAGACAACTCGTTAAAATTAGCATCGGCCATAATTAAAAACATGCCGGGAAAAAGAACCCTGAGAAGAAACAGGCTTTTGGAAAGCTCCTGACGTAGCTAAATGTCTAACTGGAAATGTAGCCTGCTAATTGATTTAAATAATTGGGAGATTACTGCAGGCTTCATCCCGTATGCAAAAATACCGAAGCACGGGGCTAGAGAACCTGCGGAAACACACATGGCCTCGGAATGTCATTCTCTGGAAGGTTGAATTCCTCCAAGTGGCACCTTTTCTTCTCGGAAACCTTTGCTGCCACAGTTGGCTCTCTGGAATGATTGCTCCCATTGCTAAGGCAAGAAGTGCTTTGGGTCCAAATGTCCGACAGGGTAGGCCCTTGCTCAGCCCCCAGATAGGAGTTTGGCGTGTGTCCCGGTGGATACAATTCTATCACTGCTCTTATGTTAGAGACCAGACTGGGGCTATGTCTACACAGGGGTAAAAAGTGTGTGGCTGACGGAGGTCAGCTGACTCAGACTCCAGGGCTGAGAAATCTCCGTATAGATGCTTGGGCTAGCGTTGGAGTTCTGGGCCCCGGTGAGAAGGGAGAACAGCTGTGTGTGGCTTGAAAGCTTGTCTTTCTCACCAACCGTAGTTGTTCCAATAACCGATATGACATCACTCACCTTATCTCCATGAGTAGTTCTGTGGCACTTTAGAGACTAACAAATATATTGTATCATGAGCTTGCGTGGGTAAAATCCACTTCATCAGATGAGTTGGGGTGGAAATTATGGAAACCAGGGTGTATATACTAGGAAAAGCGGTTACCTGTCAGTTGTAGGACGAGTGTTAATGAAGCTAATTGAGTCAGGCTGGATGTATCTCATTCATCATGTGGAAATATGAACAGCAAAGATGGGGGAAATTGCCTTTGTAGTGCACTAACCAGTTAATATCCTACAATTGGCAGGTAACTGCTTTTGCTGTTATATATACCACGACAATTCATCTGGTGAGTTTCTTCACGCAACACATAATTAACCTTTGGAACTCCCTGCCAGAGGATTTGTGAAGGCCAGGACTTTAACAGGATTCCAAAAAGAACTAGGTAAGTTAATGGAGTCCATCAAATGCTATTAGTCAGGGATGCAAAACCATGTTCTAAAGCAGTGGTCACCAACCAGTCGATCAGGAGGGATCTACTGGTAGATCTTGGAGCCTCTGACGGGATCCTGATTGGTCTGGCCAAGAGGTTATCAAGCCTAGCACTTCAGCTGCCTCCCTCCACCCCTGACTGCTGCACATCTCCTTCCCTTTGCCTTGGAGCTGTCCACGCAGGAGTTTCTGCTTTCTGTGCAGGCAGGGGAGGGAGAAGAGGGGCTCTGATGTCAAGGTGCCCCCTCTCCTATCCTGTATCCTATCTCCAGGACTTGGGATGGAGTTTGCTGGCTGCTTTTGGGAGTGGTGCAGGGCCAGGGCAGGGATGAGCCTGCCTCAGCCCCACTGCACCACCGCCCACGAGTCACCTAAGGTAAGCAGTGCCTTGCTGGTGCCCACATCCCGAAACCCCATCCCACTCATGACCCCTCTTCTGCACCCCAAGCCGCTGCTCTAGCCCTGCGTCCAAATGCCCTCCCAGAATCCCCTCCGGCACCCCGATGGCCTGCCCCAAGATCAGCTCAGAGCCCCTCTCACACTCTAAATCCCTTAATCCAAGACCAGAGCCAGCACCCCAACTCACTGCCCCTGCCTGGTGAAAGCGAGGGAGGGCGGGGAAGGGAGAGAGGAAGGAGTGAGCAGGGGCAGGACCTCAGAGAAGGGTCACAAAGGAGGCGGGGCCGGGGTATTTGGGTGTGAGGTAGATCTTGGATTTCACTGAAATTCAAAAAGTGATCTCGTGCTTAAAAAGGTTGGAGACCCCTGGTCTAAAGTAACTCTAGCCTCAGCAACCCTGGGCCGGAGCAATATGGGATTCCATGAATACCGGCTCTATTTCTTCTCCCTGAAGCACCTGGCATTGGCCACTGTTGGAAGACAGGACAGTGGGCCAGATAGATCAGTGGTCTGAACCAGTAGGAATATTCTTATGTTGCCCGTTAGCTCTAACGAACAGCAAGCTCAGATAAATCCCGATATTTATACAGCACTCTCATGTCTGATTGTCATAGGCGCCTAGATTTCAAGGCCAGAAAGGACCGTTGTGTCCTGTATCACATGTGCTATAGAGCTTCCCCCAATTAATTCCTAGAGCAGATCATTTAGAAAAACATCTAAAAATTGTCCTGGTCATGATGGAGAATCCAAAACTCTTGGGAAATTGTTTCAACAGCTAATTATTCTCACTGTTAAAAACTTGCACCTTATTTCCACTCTGAATTTAGCTAATTTCAGTATCCAGCCATTGGATTGATTTATTTGTCCCTGCGAGGTGGAAGAACCCAATGTTTGTTCCAGGTGTAGGAATTTAGCCACCCTTAAACTTCTTTTTGGTAGACACAAGGGGTGTGTCTAAACTACATGGCTCTATCGATGGAGCCATGTAGATTAGGTTGATCGGCAAAGGGAAATGAAGCTGCGATTTAAATAATCGCGGCTTCATTTAAATTTAAATGGCTGCCGCGCTGAACCAACAAACAGCTGATCAGCTGTTTGTCGGCTCAGCGCGCTAGTCTGGGCGCTCCCGCGCCGACCTGAAAGCCCTTTATCGACCTCCCCGTTATGCCCCGTAGGATGAGGTTTACCGGGGAGGTCGATAAAGGGCTTTCATGTCGGCAGGGGAGCGTCCAGACTGCCCCGATCTGCCGACAAACAGCTGATCGGCAGAGCGGGGCAGCCATTTAAATTTAAATGAAGCCGCGATTATTTAAATTGCGGCTTCATTTCCCTTTGCCGAACAAACAAATCTACATGGCTCCGTCGACGGAGCCATGTAGTCTAGACGTACCCAAGGAGCTCAAACTATTTAGCTGGTCACAATGAGGAATGTTTCTCCTATGCTTTAATCATTATCATTATGCTTTAATCATCCTCTCTGAACCATCTGACCTTAAAGTCTATGAGTCTATGATCTCCTACTCATCAATGTCGTTCTTGAACTTGCATTGGGTCGGGCCCACGAAAGCTCCCCACCTATTGAACCATCTTGTTCATCTTTAAAGTGCTACATAGCTTTTCCTTTTGTACTTGAACTGTGAGCCCCAGAAATGGACACAGCATAATCTCACTATTGCTCCTCAAGAGTCCATCGGAGGGTCATAGCAGCCATTTTGGCCACAATGGAACTTTGAGGAGCTCATGTTCAGCTGATTATGCAAGATAATGCCCAGAAGAGAATCGCCCATGGCATAAGCTATACTGAAATACATGCTGTGTGCTTGCACCCAGCTTAACAAGCGATCCAGATTGCTGTCTTCAAGATTTACCCTTCTGGCCTAATGTTCCTTCTAATTTTTTCCATCTGTGTGCAGAATACATTTTGTTATGTGCACCAAAGCATGTACAGATGTGCACTACCAGTAACACTTGCTCCTGGCTGTGGGTGCTCTGCTAATCAGCTGGGCGGCATTTAACTCTCTCCTGGGCGGCTGCCCAAGCGTTCAGTTTACAGGGAACACTGCTGGGATTGAACCTCTTTGTTATTTATCACTCCCTCAATTCTTGTGTCATCGGCTAACTTTATCAGTGATGATTTTATGAGTTCTGCCTAGCCATTAGCAACAAAATGTTCAATTGTTTCAGGCCAAACACCAGTCCTGGCAGGACCCCACGAGAAACACACCCGTTCCATAATCATTCCTGTCTCCTGTTTACAATTACACCACGAGATTGCTCAGTGCTGCTAATTTTACATGCGAATAGGTTTGTTTTGTTGCTGTTTCACGTGGTTATGAGGTGCACCGCTCCACACGCCACAATTCACTTTTATGGTGGTTTCTATTGTGTCTTCTCATATCATCAGTCCCCTTCTCACTACAGCTCAGAGAGGTCCTGTTCTGTATTACCGGGTCATGCCTCTCCGTTTGTAAAAGCCCTCCTGGCTTCAATTACCCACTGTAATTCAAATGAGCCCCACCCTTTGAACTCATCAGACAATTTATGTTGGCTTCCGCTGCACATTGACACGTGATAACAAGCCCCTTTCATGTTAGGCCTTTTGGGGTTCTGTTGGAACAAAGCAACTGGAAGACTCCACCTTTTTACATTCTGAGGCTGACGAGCTCCTTCCCCGGTTGAACCTCTGGGCGTCTCCCGGAGATCTTGTTCCTGCTGTAACGAGTCCCTCTTCACACCATCATGTCATGCCTATTGGCTTTTATGGCACATTCTACTGCAACGCGTGCCAGACCGTATCATGTCATAAAGCTAAGCTGCTTCTAATGGACAGCAGAACGGCCTCACACAGCGTCACGCTTTCTGTCGGCTAATGCAACGGCTCCCCCAAAAGCCTGTTTTAAGAATGAACTGAGAAGGGGTTTACCGCATAGACTACCTGCTGTGGTCTATTGTGCATAAGATGGAGGTATGAGGGGGTTGTTTTAAACCACATTGTTTACCTGATGGCCTAGCCTAGTTCCAAAGGAGCCAGTACAATCTGCCACATAAATATTCATTGGAGGTCATTTTCGAGTGCGTGTGTGTTTTCAGCACATTTACTGTTTATCTGACATCAACTGTAATGAAGTGTTTCTTTGCTTCTTTGGCAAGCCGTGCCTCATCAGTGCTGGCCCTCCGGCTTCCCATTCCCGGGACCATTTCTAGTTTCCATGTTAGCCTCTACCCCCAGTTTCCCAGTCAGAATGGGAATGGTGTAATTCGCTCTTGGATTTGCCTTGTTGCCAGCCAGAGCAGGCTTATTCTGTTCATTGCTCATTTTGCATCCAACCCAGCCTGTCTCTACTTCCTAATCTCAGCCTAACCTGTTGACTAGCCGCAAGGGGTGAGGTTGGAGAGGGGCGACCTTTACCAAACAGCCAGGTGATATTGGCTGGCTTTTCAAGAGGTAGCCCTCTTTCTCCCGAGTCTGCACTGAAGCCGGATCTTTTTGGGAGGGCGGCCTTTTAGAGAGGCCCCAAACCCAGTCTATCCATAGTTACAATTGCAAATGAGCCCAGGGCATATGGTTTTCAAGAAAACGGGGACATACCCTTCATGTGTCCATCATTCACATTTCACAGATGGGGAAACTGAGGCACAGAGCAATGACATGGCTCATGCAAGGAACCCAGCTGGCTAGTGGCACTGCTGGAAATAGACACCAGGTCTTCTGAGTCCCAGTTTTGTATGCTATCTGCTAGACTACACTGGCTACCCCCGTTCTGGCGTTAGGGAAATTAGAAGATGACCTAGGGAAATTAGAAGGTGACCTGTGTTCAGCTCAGAGGCAAGAGAAGCAGGCAGGTAAGTAGGAAGAACCCAGTGGCATCGCATTTCCAACCTGAGTGCAGATCTCTCAGGTTTGTCATTCCCTGGTAGCCTGACCCTGGTCATTTACAGTCTGACCTACCATCCTTCTCACGCTGAGTAGTACCTGCATTCTCTAGCAGTGCTATTGATCTCAAGGAAACTATACACCCAAGGGCTTGTTCCAGACATGGAAGTGAATGGGAAAAAATGCACTTGAAACTCATTAAGTCAATGAAAACCAAGGGCACGCATGAGGATGGCAACATCTCTCTCATCTCAAGGGTGAAGGAAAAAAGTTTCGTCGTCCTGGATGTTCCTGGATTTCATACTTCAGTAGGGAGTGCATCTGTCGGACAGAGTAGTACGCTGCATCTATCATGGCTAGATACTGTAAGTTTCACCACCTGATCAGTTCTTCCAAATCCAGCCCTGTCTCACATGATCATACCTTTCTTCCCTGGCTGTGGTCCATTTTCCCTTTTCTTCTCCTTTGCACCCATTTCTCTCTCTCTCTTTCTTTTCCCTCCTCTCAAGTGCTCTGATGTGATACTTTGTTGAAGGACTCTTATGGGGTGTCTGACCCATGCTGGCAGAGAAGCCTTTAAGAGCAGCCTACAGAGGCTGTGCAGGGAGCAGCCAATCCAAGCGAGGCTGAGAGGAGCAGCCTATCAGGGCCCAATAGGCCCATATAAAAGAACTGCAGTGCTAGAGGTGCTCAGTTGCTTCCAGTAGCCCAAGGGAGAGGGCTGGGTTCCTAGAGAGTTGAAGGAAGGTAGCACCTCAGACAGGGTAGCTGCTAACAGGTACTGGGGGAACTACAGAGAGAGCTCCTGGCTGGCTACCGAGACTTGTAGGCTTGAGGCCCTCAGAAGAAGGCAAAGAAGATGCTGGAGTGGCAGGGAAGTGGTCGAGAGCATGGAAGCAGCACTGGTGAGAAGCTGGGGGGTAACAGGAGGCTGCTAGCTACAGGGTCCCATGGCTAGAAGCTGTAGTAGTAGGTGGTAGACGGTAGTTAATAGATCCCCCCACGTCCCCACACACACTTGCTGCTTGGGAAGGGCTAGATTCTAGAACTGCAACACACAGACACTCTCTGTGTCTGTGTCTGTGTCTGTGTCTGTGTCTCTGTCCGTCTCTCCCTGCCCAGAAGGGGAAAAAACCTAGACCATGGCCCGGCTGGAGGACCAAGTCAGGAAGAGGATGCTGCAGTACTTGGATGGAAGGAGATCTGCAAGCAGCATGATGATGAGAGACAAGACATCACCAGGAGTGGGTGCACCAGCAAACAGAGAGCGTTCCTGTGATGGGGAGTCGCAGGTGTGAGTGAGCCTGTGACAAGGTGACTGGTGTACCTCTTCTAGTCTCCAGATCCCTGTTCTGCAAGGCTAGAGAAATGCACCTCAGCAACTTCTCCAGCAATGGCTCATTCAATGCAGATGGAGAAAATAGACAGAAACTTTGTGGAATTTGTGATTTTTGTCATGTCCATGATCATCCACAGGACCCTGTTCATGAGCCCCTCGTGCCCTTCCTGATTCTCTTCGGTACCTGCTGGCTTAGGATTTCACGCTGCTATGTAACCAGTCCCTTCTGATTGCAAAGGAACAATATTGACTGCTGCTGAGCATCGTGTTAAACATAATTCTCTTCTGTGTCTTTCTGGCATCTGGAGAGAACAATTTTGTAACTCTGGCTCTCCCCTCAGCACAGTCACACACATTGGGGCTACGTCTGGACTGGCATGATTTTCCGGAAATGCTTTTAACGGAAAAGTTTTCCATTAAAAGCATTTTTGGAAAAGAGCATCTAGATTGGCATGGATGCTTTTCCGCAAAAGCACTTTTTGCTGAAAAGCATCCGTGCCAATCTAGACGGCTTTTCCACAAAAAAAGCCCCGATCGCCATTTTCGCGATCGGGGCTTTTTTGCGGAAAACAAATCTGAGCTGTCTACACTGGCGCTTGCAAAAGGACTTTTGTCTGAATGGGAGCAGAATTGTATTTCCGCAAAAACACTGACAATCTTACATGAGATCGCCAGTGCTTTTGCGGAAATTCAAGCGGCCAGTGTAGACAGCTGGCTAGTTTTTCTGGAAAAGCGGCTGATTCTCCAGAAAAACTGGCCAGTCTAGACACAGCCTAGTTGTCTCTTGTTCATCCTGCGGTAATTGGTTTTGATGGAAAATTCAGCTCTTGACAAAATGAAAGTGTCGGTGCCCCATGCTTGCTTTCCATGGAAAATGAGGGGTTTTTTTCCACCACAAACTGAACATTAGAAAAAAATAGATTTAGAAATTATGCCGTAGGTGCAGGGTGGATCAGGTACCTCGCCACAATGGATTTAAAAGTCAACCGAGAAAAATATTTTTGTAGAAATTTTCTGTTGGGGGGGAGGAACCGCTTTTCCCAACTATTACCACTTAGGACCACCCGGATGTAGATGAATCTATTACCATCTTGCCAACATTTGATAAATTAATACCTGTTGGATGAATATATACATTAGGATGCAAGAGTGAATGACCTCACAGAAAGTTCTTTGGTGATGGAACCCAGGCAGACAGATGGATAGACACTAATTTAGAGAAAAATAAGTTCTCTAGTTTCTTTTTTTTGTACCTTTGACAGCACTCTGTGTATAGTCAGCTTTGTGTTTTGCTGTGGATAGCCAGTCAGTTTTCCTTGTTGCTTGCGCGAGCATGCCTCCAAACAAGCAGACCATACTTCCTTTGGGGCATGATGTGCTAACGGGGATAGAATGCTGCATTCTAATTCAGAGCTCTCTAGAGCGCTTTCCCTTAAAAACAGCTGGTTGGACAACTGCTGCTAATTGGCAAAAGAAGGTTGCCCAAAGCATTGGGGACTGGCTTGCGAGAACAGCAGACATTATGTTGACAGGGAAGCAGACCAATGCAAGCAATACATGGCCAGACAGGTCTCTGGAAACATGCTTGCTATTTCTCAGAATTGGAAGGCAAAAGCACACACGCTGGTTAGGGTGAAACACTTTGAGGTATGTGTACCATTCAAATGTATAATCTGCTCCGGCCATGCATACAAGTAGGCAAAGCTCACATGGACCAATGGAAGGCTCTGTGTGACATTTATCTGTTGGAAAGGGATCCAAGCATACTTCTGTCCATGAATGAACATACCGGCTATACTATCTCCCATTCTCTGTACCCACTGGAATAATTCGCCTTGGGCACTTTGTAGCTTGAAGACTTCCACAAGGTAGAAAAGGAAAATGACTCCCTACAGCCCTGGTCCTAGCTCAGAGGAAAACTGTCAAGTCTGGATGAAGGCACATTTTGTGGTATTAATCCCTAGGTTTTTGGTTGATCCTGCTTCCATCCATAATGTTTGCCCTAGAGCAAAGCAAATCGATGTTCCGCATCAGTCCAACGGACGTGCTATAAAAGGTCATTACAAAGTGCAGTATATAATGTGTAGCTTCCAAACTGTGTCTCCATGTTGTTTTAATCAGACATAATTAGCTACAGAGATTTCATGCGCATAATGATTTTGCTTGCAAGGGTTCCTGGTGCAAAGTACACAAGGACACAAATACACTACTTCTGGGGACATATGTTTGCATGCAAATAGTGATTAAAACTACTGATTTATTTTCATCTGTGTCTACAAAATGCTGTTGATTTATATCTTTTCATGCAATGGAGAACGCTGTAATCATACCGATAGGTCTGGATTCTGATACTCTCCCAGAGGAGTCCATAACTCCACAAATGGTTCCACTGCTTTGCTTCACAGTGTAAGGGTGTCCACATATGGCTCTTAATTTCTACAAGACACAGTCCTTGGGCCACTCTGCCTGCACAACATCTACAGAAAAAATTAATTGTAGCATTTGTGGGGTTGAATGTTACATCTGTCACTTGTATAGGAGCCAACACTGAATGGTTGTCTTTGGTTGTCTTGTTGTTGTTAGCCTGTAATCCCTTTGAAGCAGGCACAAAATCTATAACCTCCCATGCATATATGCACCTCTATAACAATTATCCCTTGCACAATATGTTACATTGCATTTTGGAAGAATATGTTGTTTAGGGCTATTTACAGGTTAGATAAGTCAATATCCAGATGTCTCCATTATAATGTCCGGTTTTACCAAGAATCACCACCCTGCAGTGACAGCAATGCCCCTCTGCCATGTATATTGGCCAGACCGGAAAGTCTCTGCAACAAATGATAAATGGACACGAATCAGACCTCAGGAATGGTAACACACATAAACCGGTAGGAGAGCATTTTAACCTGCCTGGACATTCGATAATGGATTTAAAAATAGCAATTCTTCTACAAAGGAATTGTATCGCCCAATTACAGAGAGAGACAGCTGAATTGCAGTTCGTTTACAAGTTTGACACTATCCATTTGGGGCTCGAATAAAGCTATTAACTAGTTAAAGCATTACAAAGGCAATTTCCCCTACTTTTAATATTCGCTTTTCCACATCAAATGCTATGAATGGGGCACATCCTGCCTGACTTTATTAGTGTCATTAACACCGGTCCTACAA
Source organism: Pelodiscus sinensis (assembly GCF_052426305.1). Classification (NCBI taxonomy): domain Eukaryota; kingdom Metazoa; phylum Chordata; order Testudines; family Trionychidae; genus Pelodiscus; species Pelodiscus sinensis. Next base: position 38,395,089 of record NC_143067.1, on the reverse strand, counting down.
TTGACAGGTCATTGCTTTTGTTGTTATCTATACTCTGGATTCTGTAATTTCCAGTGAAGCTCATCTGATGAAGTGGGTTTTACCCACAAAAGTTAATGATCTAATATATTTGTTAATCTCTACGGTGGCAAAGGACTGCTCATTGTTTTTAAAGTTACAGACTAACATGGCTACCCCTCTGAGACTTTTTACCCTACACTGTTTCAGTTATTCTAAGCATCGGGAAATGCTGTAGAATCTCTAACCCCAACATGGTAACTGTTGGCAAAGACTGACCCTTTCACGGCAATTACTGTACATCTCAACGGCATAGGTAGGCAGACTGATTTTAAGAATGGCATTGGTTTGTGCAGTGGTCATTATTAAAAATTAGCCTTTAACAGCAGACAGCGCAAATTGTATCTGAAATCCCATTGATTTCCTCAACACTGTCCATGGAACTGGAATACTTTGTGGCAATTGTTGGCATTGTTAATTTTTGCAGTGTCACATACATAAGAATGGCTGTACTGGGTCAGACCAAAGGTCCTTCTAGCCCAGTAGCCTGTCTGCCAGCAGTGGCCAGCGCCAGGTGCCCCAGAGGGTGTGGACTGAAGACAATGATCAAGCGATTTGTCTCGTGCCATCCTTCTCCAGCCTCTGACAAACAGAGGCCAGGGACACCATTTCTATCCCCTGGCTAATAGCCTTTTATGGACCTAACCTCCATGAAATTATCTAGCTTCTCTTTAAACTCTGTTATAGACCTAGCCTTCACAGCCTCCTCTGGCAAGGAGTTCCACAGGTTGACTACATGCTGCGTGAAGAAGAACTTTCTTTTATTAGTTTTAAACCTGCTACCCATTAATTTTATTTGGTGTCCTCTAATTCTTCTATTATGGGAACTAATAAATAACTTTTCTTTATTCACCCTCTCCACACCACTCACCTCTCCATATCCTACGCAAGAATTTATGAAGCTTCTCTGTGTAGCATGATCCTGTACAAGTGTCTACCTAGATGTTTTGTGCAATATTATGCATTGGTAGGTCCACAAATAATTGATGTAGTGGCACTTTATCGCTAGGTGCATGGGCATTTGTTGCAGAACTTCTATCGTCAGGTAAGGAGACGGGTGTTGTACAGTATACATTTGAGAGTGACATCTCTCTGTATAGCAGGATTTGGTTTTAGCTCAGAATTGTCTTTGGTTTGTACATTATAAGTTCATTAGCTCTGTTTGTAAAGTGCCAGTCACTGCAATATCTAGGCACAAACTCTGACTTCTAGTTCAGTGAGGGTCTGTGTGATAATCTATGTACAATCTACAAATATATTGTCAGGTGGTGAGTCCAGAGAAGGTAGGAGCCCAGAATCAAAATAACCGTATTGGCAGGTCCCAAGGGGATGCCCAAAAAAGAAAAATTACAGTGGCAAAATAAAACTCTTCTTCTCAGGAACTTTTCCCCGGGCTCCATCCATCAAACCCCATCATCCTTCTAGCCAAGGAGGAGTGGGTGGGACTTCCTTTGTGGTCTATCAGCACTGGTCCATCACAAGCCACCTACAGGGTGATGTGAGAAATGCCTTTCTAATTTGTCTCTCTCTTCAGGCATTGGACATTTGGTCTCCGTGGCACTCTGGATTAGCTTGACTGAGCGCGTTAGAGACCAGCAGCTGAGAGAGAGGATTCTGCAGGCTAGCAGGCCCGCCTTTCTGCTTCATGGGAGCGGGAGAAGTAGTGGAGGGCGTGCTCTGCCGGTGGGGAGGGTGTGCCGTTGCCGGGCCCCCCACGTGGAGGTGAAATTAGACGACACAACAGGAAACGATGATGTGAGTTAGGGATGTGCTGCCTGAGCTGCTGCTGCCTCATGCTGTGATGACCATAGAGGAAGGAAGTCGGTGTCTGCAGACAGCCCACTCTCACCGTGCACTCAGCAGATGGACTCTCCGGGAGTCTTCCCTAAGCTCTACCAAAACCCGCCCGCCTCCTCTTTCCTGAGCCCAGGGGAACACGGGTGGCCAGCAAGTCACTGGCTTCAGTGGTGAATGTCCGCTTGGAAAAAGGAGTGATCTCATTGGCTCACACCACACTGCCAGGGGGAGGGGCAGAAAGTCCCTCACGTCAGCGCAGCAATGCATTTTGCATCTGAAACTGAACACCAGAAAAAAATGGATTTAGAAATATTACAGGAGGAAAAGTGGAGCCCCGGGTGCATTCACAGACTCATAGAACACTAGAACTGGGCGGGACCTCCAGAGATCTTTGAGTCCAGTTACCTGCCCCCATGGCGAGACCAAGCACCATCTAGAATAGTATCAGAGGGGTAGCCGTGTTAGTCTGAATCTGCAAAAGCGACGAGGAGTCCTGTGGCACCTTATAGACTAACCGAAGTGTAGGAGCATAAGCTTTCGTGGGCAAAGACCCACTTCGTCAGATGACATGCATCTGACGAAGTGGGTCTTTGCCCACGAAAGCTTAAGCTCCTACACTTCAGTTAGTCTATAAGGTGCCACAGGACTCCTCGTCGCTTTCGTCTAGAATAGATCATCCCTGATAGTTCAGAGCAGGTTAGACGGACGTCTATCTCCAGTGGTGGAGATTCCATAACCTCCCCAGGCAATTTATTTCAGTGTTTAACCAACCTAACAGGTAGGAAGTTTTTCTCAATGTCCAACCTAAACCTCCCCAGCCACAATTTAAGCCCATGGCTTTTTGTCCTATCGTCAGGACCACCTGAGGTCTGTCTCATGCCCTGGTCTGGGACTAGTCAGGTCCTGAGGGTGCCAGACCAAGGAGGTTCAACCTGCATTAATACATTGACTGATGGTTGAAATCCTGATCGGCGCAGAACTTGTCAAGCTCAGACAATGGACAAAATAGGCAGGATGAGGGAAAGGATACCACAGTCCTGAACAGCACTAGGGAGGTATCCTGTCTCTCATGTAGAAAGCTGCTGTGGATGGTTCTGAAGGACTGAGTTAGGGAGATAGCGACGTGTGGGCAAGCTGACCAACACATCAGGATCTGCATACCCCACTACTGCACATCTGTGCTTCTATCTTCTGGGCATATCCCCATATATTTGGACTGTCACTGCTTCCATGTGCATGTTGCACTAAAGGGGGAGCCGGATGGAGCCCTTTGGTACACGCACGTGTGCAGTGGGGAGGCTCTCTGCTTGTGGGCATTTTCCAGGCTTTCAGCGATCCGTTCTTAATCTTCACTTCTCAGTGTCACCCTTCTTTCTCCCTGCAGAGGGAATTGTTTTAATGCCTGCCCTGCTCAATGCAATTCATGGTGCTGTAACGTCAATCCGTCAGGCCTGGAACTTGTTTGGCTGTGCAAAGGGGTGGCGGGTTATAGGTGCAAGGAGCTGTCCTTTCCTCTCACGGCCCTGCATGGGTTAGGTCTTTGTATCTGTGCTCTTGGCATGCAAGGGCTTGGGGCCGTGAGGCCGAGAGCAGCAAATCCACAGAGACCAAGGCAGGACCAATGAGTGAGGCCATCACCCGGTGCCTGGCCAACAGCTCCACTGCCTCCTCGCCTGCTTGTCCAGCACTCCTGGAAACAGGAGCGTCTCTCTGATCGCTTAGCAGATGAACGCTCCTGAGCTCACTGATCTCACTGCTTCACCTGCCAAGTCAGTCCTGTCTTCTGCTCCAGAACATTATGGCACTTCAACAGAATTCTGAACAGCTGCAGGGACTCAGCTGGGATTTGGTTTGCTACTCAATCAACCCGGCCAGGGCTTTGTTAAGCTGAGATTAAAAACCTCTAGGGATGGAGATTCCACCCCCTCCCTAGGGAACCCATTCCAGTGCTTCACCCCCTTCCTAGTGAAATAGTTTTTCCTAATGTCCAATCTAGACCTCGCCCACTGTAACTTGAGACTATTGCTCCTTGTTCTGTCATCTGTCACCACTGGGAACAGCCTCTCTCCAGCCTCTTTGGAACCTCCCTTCAGGAAGTTGAAGGCAGCTATCAAATCCTCCCCCTCTGTCTGATGGCGAATTGTCTGCAGAGGGATCCCCGCTTTTGCCAGCCCGCGTGGTGTTGAATGTCCTTCATGGAGTAATCACTGCACATCGGTTTTTGCTGTGGAGCTTGTTTGCAGAAATTTCAGTGAGAGTTTTCAGTATTGTGGCAGGGTGGTCACCCCACTCCGGGCATAAAAAGGGTTAAAACAGTCCTGGAAGAGGGCTCCAGCGAGGGGCCAATCAGGAGAGGCCTTGCAGCAGCCAATCAGAGCCCAGGAGGGCTGTATAAAAAAGATGGCTGGCAAGGCTGAGCACATTCTCCCTCCTGCCCTGCATAGTTTACCCGGCATAGGCAAAGAAGCGGGGATTTAAATAATCCCCACTTCATTCAAATAAACATGGCCGCCGTGCTGTGCTGACGACCAGCTGATCCAGCACAGCACGGTAGTCTAGACGCGGATCGGTCGGCTGGGGAAGCCTTTGCCGACCAATCCCTTATGCCTCTCTCCTACCTTCAATCCAGATCTCTTGGGACGTCTATAACCATTGAATCCAACAGGCAATTCACCAGGTGGCTGGCCCAGTCATCACAAACCCAATTATCTGTATTTCCAGTCAACAACTCCCCCCGCTGTTCTTACCTACCTCTTCTGGGTGAGTTGGGTGCTTAATTCTCTCATGGTCCTTTCAAAACCTTGCTCTGGGAAAGAGGGAAGAAGTCTGTATGGCTGAGAGACATTCTGATCATCAGCTACCTCCTGCCATTTATGATCATATGCCCCCCCCATTGTTGTGTTCTTGTCTATATGTCTCATCCCTACGTACTGCACAGGAGGAGTAGAGGTAAAGCAAGACTTCTTGTAGCTGAGGCTTGGCCCAACATGCTGCTGTGTAGACGTACCCTCAGGGACTAAACCATGTGATTATGGCTAAACAACAGAGTAAAAGAGCAAAGAGCCATTTTTAAAAAAATTGGAAGGCAAATCCTACCAAGGAAAATGGAAAGGCACGTAAGCTCTGGCAAGTTAAGTGCAGAAGTAAAATGAGGCAGGCCAAAAAAGAATTGGAATTGGAGAAACTAGAAAAAGACACAAAAATGAACAGAATGAAAGTGGCCAAAAGTTTTGTTTCCAACTCATCCGAGAGGACTATTCCTGTTCTAAAATCTGGAGAAACGACGACTGGTTTTAAGGCCTTTCATAGTCTCACCGTTCGTTACAGTTTTCTGGTCAACATTGTAAAGATACTTTTTAAGATGGCAAAGGCCCTGGATACCACTTGTGTGTTTCTTCCGAGTATCCCGATCTCTTTTATTGCCACGTGAGTGTGTTTACTTTTCTGTCCTGCATAAAGGAACAGACATGATAACACGAAATGTGTCTATTTTGTAATAGTCAATGAGACACAGAATGAAGCAACGGTTGCCAGGTGCATCCTGCTGATGGTAAGGCTCTGAAATCTGTTGGAGATGATTGACGTATTCATTACACACCACGCTTTGTGCTAATGGGCAAATACGTTAAAAAAAACGGGGAGAGAAATTCACTATTGCCGGTGATAATTACCTAGGGCAACCTGCCATACGGTAGGAGTGTTAAATCAAGCCAGCATCCTGCTACCACTGTGAGTCTGAAAATACCCGTGTTCGTAGAGGTGGAAATCACAGCTGTAAGGAGCTTTTTGTCAAAATGTGATCCACTTTGGATACAGTTTGAATGTGGATCCAGGCACTGGCTCACCTGCACGTCTGTAGGGGTAAGTTCTCTCCATTTCAGAAGGCTGTGGCTGGCCTGCCTCTATTTAACGCCCTATATTAAGGTTTAAGTGTGTACAGAAGGTTGGCAGAGTCCTCTGAACCCAGCCGTGAGAGAGTCTAAGCACATTCCATGAGTAGCCATTATAACCATTAATGAGTATTCCTGACGGCAACGTACTGCTTTAAGAATGTGCATCTGCCAAACGCTGATCTGCTTCTAAGAGCAGAATCTACAGGCAGGAGTGGTTAAAACACTAGGAAGCTTCCTGGTGTGTCCTGATTATATGTCATTGTCCTCCAGAGAAGCTGTTCGAGAAGATCCAAGATGAAGGGCAGTGAAGATTGCAACACCCCCATCTCTTTAGAGGGCTGCCCAAAGCAAATGTCCAGCCAAGCCATGAAGCTTCTAGAAGTAAATAAAAAGGCCAGTCTCTGTCCCTCGCCTCCCTTATTGCCGGAGTTATCTTCTGTCTCTGTAGAGCAGTGGTCTCCAACATTTTTACACCCAAGATCACTTTTTAAGTCTCAGAACAGGAGAAGATCTACAGCCCCGCCCCTTCCGTGAAGCCCCGCCCTCTCTATTCTCCTGTCCATCACTTGCTATCCCCAGCCCTTATACACTCTGTTAAACAGTTTATTTTTAAATTAAGCAATATATAAAATTAAAATCACATGTTTATAGTTATGAAATAAATGGTCTGTTTCTAATTCATGCTATTTAAATGTCACATGAAGCATTTACAATTATACATTTTGTTCTCCGCTTTTTGTAAATCTAAAATCAAGTATTGATAATTATATATTTTTTCTTCCAATAACAGTCTCAGTGTGACACCTGGGACTGAACAGTATCTGCCAGTGTCTTGAAGTCTGGGTTGTAGTCTGAGATTGCTAGTCGTATACAGTCCATCAGATGGGCATCTGTGATCCTGAGCTCAGCCTGGGAAGCTTGCTCCAGCACAGCTGGAGCTAGATGCAGCCTCCCTGGGCTGAGCGCAGGGCAGCCAGGCTGGAAGGAAGAGAAGTGGCTTCCCGGTCAGCTGGTCATGGCGCTCAACCAGTGTGCACCAAGCTCCACGTGAGCAGGCGCAGAGGAGAAGCTGCCGATCAGCTGGAGCTCAGCCACAGTCAGCTGGCTGGGGTGTTTCAGCCCTCCCGACCTCCCAGCTCCCACCATTCCTCACAGCTACTCACCTGTGTTGTTGCTCAGTGAGTAGCTGCTCCTCAAATGAGGAAATCTAATGTAAATGTACTGCGCACGTATGCAGTTCAGAGAGGGCTCAAGAGCTACTCTTAGAGCCCCTGAGATCTACCGGTAGATCGCGATCTACTGGTTGGTGACCACAGCTGTAGAGTGACCCTAAACATGGGGAAGCCACCAATCATGTAGGGCCCTTGAGCAAGATGTGGGGGTGGGGGGTGGCTCTGTGCACCCAAAAGGGACAAGGTCAGAGCAGCCAGCCCTCAGCACCTCCTGGAGCATGTGACACTGCCCTCAGAGCTGTCTGGAGTGTGCCATGCAGCGCTCCGGTGGAGATTTAAAGGTCCCAGGGCTCCAAGAGCCGCCCCTCTGCCTTCCCCTGCCTCCTCCTTCTCCTGTCAACAGGCCTGTTCTCTCTTAATCCCCGGCTTGCCAAACCTTTGCACAAATTTGCAGAGTGTCCAAAGTTGAGGCTAGGTCTGCTGTGCTTCACAGGAAGGCCTACCGTATCAGTGCTTGCACCTAGGACATTGCTCTGCATGTGGGGCAGACCCGTCATAAGAGACCGAAAAACGGTGATCAAAGGAACGATCGGAGGTCAGAAACGGGAGTCACCCGATGAGGTGTCCTCACTGAGGAGGTCCTCATCGCTTCAAAAATATTCCCTCGTTGGCTTTCCTCTAAAGACCAATCAGCGTTTCACTCCTGGTGTTAGACACATTCTCCAGCTACAGTGGTATGACAGAATGCCAAATGAAGCCTTGTGGACCAAAACAAATCAGAAACCAATGGAGGTCCAGATTAAGAAGAGAAAACGGCGATGGGCAGTGAAGGCCTGTGATGAATGTGTCATGAGACAAGCGTTAGAATGGAATCCAAATGGAAAGAGGAAAAGGGGACATCCCAAACAAACACGGCAACGAAGCTGCCTGGATGAAGTAAAAGCAGTTGGTTTAACGTGGGATGAAATCAAGACTATTGCTAAGGATCGCAAGAGATGGAAAATGACTGCAGAGGCCTATGCTCCACTAGGAGCCCAAAGGACTAACAGATAGAGGCGAACCTGGTTTAAACCGTAGCACAAACACCCCTCCCCCATCGGTTTTCTTTCATTTCTCTTGGATAAATGAGAACAAGAACAGAACCTGCTGTCCTCTAGAAAGTCGTTAATCTGGATTAAACCCTTGAAGTATTGTGTCCAGTTCTGGGCACTGTATTTCAAGAAAGGGGTGGAGAAATTGGAGAGGGTCTAGAGAAGAGCAACAAGAATGATTAAAGGTCTAGAGAACATGACCTATGAAGGAAGGCTGAAAGAACTGGGTTTGTTTAGTTTAGAAAAGAGAAGACTCAGGAGGGACATGATAGCAGTTTTCAGGTATCTAAAAGGGTGTCATAAGGAGGAGGGAGAAAACTTGTTCATCTTGGCCTATGAGGACAGAACAAGAAGCAATGGTCTTAAACTGCAGTAAGAGAGGTTTAGGTTGGACATTAGGAAAAAATTCCTACCTGTCAGGGTGGTTAAACACTGGAATAAATTGCCCAGGGAGGTTGTGGAATCTCCATCTCTGGAGATATTGAAGAGTAGGTTAGATAAATGTCTATCAGGGTTGGTCTAGACAGTACTGGGTCCTGCCATGAGGGCAGGGGACTGGACTCAATGACCTCTCGAGGTCCCTTCCAGTCCTAGTATTCTATGATTTGATTCTATGACGTCAACTGAAGCCAGGTCTACACCAAAGGGGAAGGTCGACTTAAGATACACAACTCTTGGCTACGTGAATTCCATCGCTGGAGTGGAAGTATCTTAAATCGTGTTTTGGTGCCGTCCACGCAGCAGGAGGTCAAGGGGAGCACACGCTTCTATCAGCTTCCCTTATTCCTCGTGAGGAGCAGGAGTACCGGCACCGAGGGGAGCACCCTCTCCTTTTGAATTAGAGGGTCTTCACTAGACCCACTATTTCGAACCCTGGAATACCAACTACGCCAGTTTTGATCTTCTCTGTAGTGCAATCAAGCCCTGAGTTTTTTTTAGATTTTACACCAGAGTAACTGAGAGGCAAATTGGTCCCAGTGGCATTTATCTCAGTTTCCCACCTTCAGAGGTATTAAGGCCAGAATAACTCTGGTCATCTGACACGATATTTCAGCCATTAACACACACTAGCAGTAGAGACACCGGGTTTGTGCATGGTGCTGTACATTCACCGATGCCCTTGCACCATAGGCCTCCCAAAATGCATTGTGTGCCCTGGGAGCAGCTTTGGAGCACACGGGATCTGAAAGCAGCAATTAGCACCAGACTCACAGGCCTATTGAAGCCCCCCACGTTGGACATTGTTGTGGGAGAAAAAGTGGGGGAGAGGGTCTTGTTGATCAGAGAAGGGCGAGGAGAGGGGATGACTCACCCAGCCCCATGTGAACCATCAGGGGAGTTCAGCTCAAGCATTAGGCTGCGGTTTTGGCTAGACGGAAGCTTTGCTGTGCCGGTTTCTAGAATACTTTATAACGAGGCACGTTAAATAAGGACTGATGTGTTCTGGCCGGGCTCCTGGTGGCTAAGAAACACATTCCTCTCAGCTGAACGCGGGGCTTCCTGCCCCCTCGTTCTTTATGGGCTGACCGGGCTATTGAGTGGCGTGGAATGCATAACACAATTCGCGTCTCTCCTCGGGGACACCTACTATATTTTATGATCCGGGCTTTACACCAGCTATTGTGCCTGGGTCCAGAGAACCTTTCCCCACAAGGTATTTCAGGAATGTGACTGGGACGAGAGTGGGATCTCGAATGTCCCCTGAAGGCTAAGCCACTGAACGGCATTGGGGGAGGGGATGACATCAGTATGTTTAAGTTGTGTGCACTTTGGTTGCACTAGAGGTTTTATTTTTAGGAGCTGATGAAGAAACCATGTGGCTGGGAGCGGTTTCCAATACGAGCCGCTTAAAAAAACCCCAGTAAGAAAGGGAAAAGCAGGGAGATTGTACGGGGATGAATATATCTTGCAGGGGAGGATGGTCTAGTGGTTGGAGACTTGGAGTCAGGCCTCTGGCTTCACGTGCGGCCTTCCAGATGCCAAAAGACTTGTGCAAGCCGGACTGTGGTGCCTTTCTCTGCGTACTACCTTACTGCACCTGGCTTGGCTTCTGTGGGCCTATTCACGGCTTATGACTGTCAATAGAATAAGGGGATCCCAAGCTGACCTTCTGTGCCCATGTGTCAAATACAGGAGTCATGGGCACCGACTGCTCTTCTTGTCAAGGGAGGGGTCTTGCCACTCTGTCCCCTGCTCCAGGCCCCACCCGTACGCCACCCTAAACTCCTGCTCCATCTCTTCCCTGCCTCCTCCTCAGAGCGCACCTGGTTCCTGCTGCTCCTCCTCCCTTCTGGAGCTTGAATGCCGCAGCTCAGCTGGGACATGAGAGGCAATAGGGATGGGGTGGGTTGGCAGAGGGGTAGCTTGGCTCCGGCGAGTGCTCTGGAGCAGCACCTCCGTTCGTGTCTATGAAGCGCTTTGAGATCTTCAGCTGGCACCTGAAACCACAGGGAATGAAGTGGAGTGGCTGAGAAGAGGGTCTGTGGATACAGCCAGAATGATAGAACCCTAGAACACTAGGACTGGAAGGGACCTGAGGAGGTCAACAAATCCAGTCCCCTGCCCTCACGGCAGGGCCAAGCACCTTGCAGACCATCCCTGATAGATGCCTATCGAACCACCTCTTCAATATCTCCAGAGATGGGGATTCCACTACCTCCCTAGGCAACTTATTCCAGTGTTTAACCACCCTGACAGGAAGGAAGCTTTTCCTAATGTCCAACCTAAACCTCCCCTGCTGCAATTTAAGCCCATTGCTTCTTGTCCTTTCCTCAGAGGCCAAGGAGAACAATTTTTCTCCCTCCTCCTTGTGACACCCTTTTAGATACCTGAAAACCGCTCTCATGTCCCCTCTCAGGGTGTGTCTAGACTACACCTCTCTGTCGACAGAGATGTAGATTAGACACGTCGAAATTGCTAATGAAGCCAGGATTTAAATATCCCGCACCTCATTAGCATAAACATGATCGCTTTTTAAAAAAACTGAGTTTTATCAAAAAAACCGGCAGGCTAGATGCAGATCTGTTGAAACTAAAGCCTTTCTCGACAGATCCTGTAAACCTCATTTTTTGAGGAATACAGGATCTGTCGGAAAAGGCTTTATTTTTGACAGATCCGCTTCTAGACTGACTTTTTTTTCCCCGAAAAAGCTCAGTTTTGAAAAAAAATGGCGGCCATGTTTATGTTAATGAGGCATGGGATATTTAAATCCTGGCTTCATTTGCAATTTTGACGTGCTTGATTTGCATCCCTTTGTCAACATCGGGATGCAGTCTAGACGTAGCCTCAGTCTTCTCCTTTCTAAACGAAACTAGCCCAGTTCTTTCAGCCGTCCTTCATAGGTCATGTTCTCTAGACCTTTAATCATTCTTGTTGCTCTTCTGTGGACCTGAAAGAGTGGGAACGGTAGGAAATAGCCAGCCTGCTACCTGAAGAGGATGGCGAAGAAGCAAACAATGGGTAAGTATCAGGTAGCACTGAATAGGTGGGACCACATCTTGAAGACCAGGAACTGCTGGTCCCTGGGTGAGGCTGGTGGAGTGGGTGGCACTGTGGGTTTATAAGGCAATGAACAAGGACTTGAGGCTTTGGCGTGCTTAAGGCTTGTGCCGAATCAGGTCGTTTTCTTGAAGCAAGGCCTAAAGGGCCTCTCAGAACCTTGGGGGATATTTTTCCTAAACCATAGAAGCATGGTACGGAACGGGCCAACTGGGAAAAGGAAAAGATGTTGCCTGCTGATTTTAAAAAAGTAGGAAGAGAGAAACAGGGCTTGAAATGAGGGCGAGGGGAAACGTTACTCTCCTCTCCCCCCCAAAGTGGTGTGTCACTCCCCAAAAGAGTGCAGCCAGTTCCTGTTTTCCAGTGGCTCTGCCGTGAGAAATGATGTGGCTACTAGGATGAGCATATGAGAGGAGACGCAAAGAGCGTGGCTTGGGCAGCCGAGTCAAACGCAGGCCGAGGGGAGGGATAAATGTCCGAGAGGGAGAGGATCGAAGTGAAGCATCAATGTGGAGACAAGGACAAATGGACATAAACGGGCCAGGGAGAAGTTTAGGCTTGAACGTAAGTGGAGGTTTCTAACCACCAGAGGAGTGAGGTGCTAGAACAGCCTTCCACCGGGAGCAGCAGGGGGTAAACAGCCGAACTGGCTTCACGACCGAGTTGGATAAGTTTATGGAGGGGCTGATATAAGGGAATTCTATCATGTCTTGTGGCCCATCGCTGGAGACAGGGCACTAGACTGGGAGGGCTCTGAGTTAATACAGAGAACTGTTTCCCAGCTATTTTCCTTGGTGGGTCTGGGTCTTGCTCACATGCCCAGGGTTTCACAGATCACTGTATTTGGGATCAGGAAGGATTTTTTTCCCCCCGGTCAGATTAACAGAGACCCTGGACATTTTCACCTTCCTCTGCAGCCTTGGGTCACTGGGAGGTTTAAACCAGTGTAAATGGTCTTGAAGTCTTTAAACCATGATGAGAGGACGTCAGTAGCTCAGGCGGAGATTAACGGTCCATCTCAGAGGCGGGTGGGTGAGGTTTTGTGGCTTGCAATGTGTAGGAGGTCAGAATACTTGATCATGATGGTCCCGTCAAAGCAGGAGGGGGGAACCTTTTTTGGGTCGGGGGCCACTAACCCACAGAAAAATCAGACAGGGCTGCACACGTTTGTTCCAGCCCTGTGGGGGGCCAGCAGGGGGACTGGAATGGCAGCACAGGGGCCAGATCCAGGCAAGCTGGGGGCTGCATCCAGCCCCTGGGCCTTAGGTTCCCCACCCCTGTGTTAAAGTCTCATATAAGTCTTATGTATACAGCATCCATCTCAGACACATCCTGCAATGAGAGCACAGCCATCTGGTGTGTATTCCCGACAAAATAGTCAAGTGCATCAGAGTCAATATATGCCCTTGGGAGAGAAGCCAATGGCAAGCAACAAACAGTTCATTAAAATTTGGTTGTGTCATACAAATCTAATAGTCTTTAATATAATTAATTACTCATTTAGTGCAGATAAAGGGAATTCAATAGACACTGTATTGTTGGATTTTAGCAAGCCATTTGATGTCATGCCATATGAAAAAGTATGTAAAAATCTGGATACATACCAAGCAGATAAAAGTACCGTAGTGTGGATTAAAAATTGGCTAACACACACGCACAGAGAGTAATCATTAATGCTGAAACCTCCAAGTGTAATGCTACAAAGCAGTTTATTACAGGCATGAGCTTTGGGCTCTAGTCTGGTGTCCCTTTTAATTAAAGGGGCAATCTCAGTTCAGTTTTTTGGCCCCGCTACGTTTGGGTTTTGGAAAAATAAACTGGCAGAATATTTGATAGAAATGTTGCCATTTGTTCCACTCCACTAGAAGCCAACCAACCAAACACCTCCTCTGGTATTTGTGACCCAAACACTGCAGTACTGTGCCTGTGCAGGAGATCATAAAAATGATATTGACTAGGCAAATGTGAAATTGACAAGCTTAGAGAAATGTAATAAAAGAACACTCAGAATCAATGGTAAAATAAGCAAAGTAGATGTTTTTGTTACAGTTCCCTTTCAATAAGCTCTCAGTCACTGATAACAAATAGAAGGAAATGTCTCTTAACCTGGCAGCATCTCTACAGTCATTTAGAGCAGTGTTTCTCAACCAGTGGTACGAGTATCCTTATGGGTACTCGAGAGAAGGTTTTTTTTTTGGGCGGGGGGTTTGTTTCAACACAACTGAAATGTGGAGAAAACTGAATTTTTGTTTTAAGTTTTACAGCACTTTATTATTTTTGTATTTTTTACATCCAAAAATGTTATTGCCTGCTCAGCTATGATTAAGTTGTTTAAACAAATGTGTTGCAATGGTAGAACATTTTTGTGTGTCTGAAAACTGTAGGTACAGGGGTTACTTACAATTTTCTTTTTAAAAGTGGTACTTTATTAAAAAAAAAAAAAAAAAAAAAGGTTGAGAAACACTGATCTAGAGTAGAGGTCTCAATGGCTCCTTCCCATATTGCTAATTGTGATGGGGATCCCAATTAGAGGGATGGGTGGTCCAGGCATAGAAGAAGGTATTGTGGTATGGAACCAATTGTTAACCACTGATATGGAGGGATGCGTAACATCAACAGTGATCCATTTGCTAAGGACCACACTCAATCCAAAGGGAAGCAAATCAAGCCCAGCTCCAAAAGGCAAAGTGACCTGGGTATTTGAGAACAGTTGACAACGCTGCAAGATGAGTTGCAACCTGGGGATCAGACAGGAGAGCAAATCAATAGCGGTATTAATGAGAAGCTAATTAGATGCCATTGCAATACCCAGACAAAAGCAAATTATGCTATTCTCAAAGGTACGTCCTGAAGGATCTTCTCAGAACGCCACTCCAAATTATAGAGAGCGCTCTTTGGATCTGATTCTAATGTTAGTGACACCAGGTTTACACTAGCCGGGGTCACTGCTGGATATCTCTTAGGTAAGTAAGAATGAATATCCCCATTTTAGAGCTGGGGGGCCAGATCATTGAAGTCAGTGGAGCTACCCCCCAGTTTATGCCAGGTGAGAATATGGCTCAGGGTAACTGAGGCACAAGGCTCAAATGTCCATGTGTCTATTAATTCTGAGCATTTTGATCATGAGATGCTCTAACTGAGAGACTTTAGGCCTGACTTTCAGAAGTGCTGAACAGCCGCAAAGCTAAATCAACTGAACTGCATCTGGGCTTGCTCAGGCTCTCGAACACTCAGGCTCTCGGTGTTTCTTGTTGGGCCTCTGAAAATGGAAGGACCCAAAATTAGGATCTGTGGCCTCAGTGAGCTCCTTACGTTCACACGAAAAAAAGAACCCTTAATTCCTCCCCACCCTCCGTTTGCTCCAGCACAGATCACAGCTGCCTCTCTGGCGAGGTGGCATTTCACCTCACGCATATCACACCCACTCCTGAAGTCCTTCGTCAGCTTTTATTCTGTCTTTACTCAGCACTCAAGCCGACCCCCATGAACTTCAAGGGCAATCTGTAAGTCTTTACTCTTGCCCTAAAAGCTCTTGGTGACCTTTGGATGAAAGTTCGAGTACTGATGCACAGCATGGCTACGGTTATGCCATTCCCATTTGAGAGATTGATTAGGAAGATATCTAAATGAAAAGCTGCAAGGGAACATGGCCTTAGAGGCGTGAATCCCACTGACATTCACAGATGTGGGACACGTCAATTTCATAGAACCCAACCTCCAGTACTTCTGGGGGACTCATGTAGCCCAGGATCTTTCTCCATGGGGATGTCCAGATAGCGTTCTTATGATAAATGCGCAATACAATGCTAAATCCAAGAGCACGTCTAGTTTTGAGCTTTATTTCATCTCCGCCTAGTCAACCAAGTTGGCTCAGTTGCTCGACGCTGTCTGGATTTCTTGCTATTTTTGATGAAGAACTTGGACCAGCCAGCCAGCGTAGGTTTTGTTTTCAGTCAATGATCATCATTTACTCATCATTAAGCTACCTCCCAAGATAGATACATAAAAAAGGGGTAGGTTGTTGCCAGCCAGAATGCTTTAGGAAATCTTGGTTTTCAGCTGGGTGACCTCAGTTAGATGTCTGTTTCCTGCAAGGTTCTGAGCACGGTCTGTTCTTGTCCGCTTTGCTTAGAGTTGAGACGGCTCAGCCCCTCATAGACTCAGACCCTTAGGAAGGAGGGTCCTAAAACTGCTGTGAGGCCGTGTGCAAATCCCCTTAGAAGTACCACATGGTAAGCAATCAGCCAGGACATGACTGAGGGCCAAGATAGTGTAGCCAGGGAAAATTTAAAAAAGCCTCCTTCTCATGGTTAAAATCTGGACCAGGATTCCAGGGAAGGTGGTGGCACCCCCATAGCTGGAAGCTTTTAAAACCAACTTGAGTACATACCTACCAGGGCTGGTCAAGATTTACTGGGTTCCATGTCAGGGCAGGGGGCTGGACTTGATGACTTCTCAAGATCCTTCCAGTTCGATGTGTCTGTGATTCTGCGGTTCTCTCTCTCCGGCACATCTCCTAGCAGGAATGGTAGGGAGAGGACATAAGAACGGCCGTACTGGGTCAGACCAAAGGTCCATCTAGCCCAGTAGCCTGTCTGCCGACAGTGGCCAACACCAGGTGCCCCAGAGAGGGTGGACCGAAGACAATGATCAAGCGATTTGTCTCCTGCCATCCCTCTCCAGCCTCTGACAAACAGAGGCCAAGGACACCATTTTATCCCCTGGCTAATAGCCTTTTATAGACCTAACCTCCATGAAATTATCTAGCTTCTCTTTAAACTCTATTAGGGTACGTCTACACTACAGCGCTAGTTCGAACTAACTTAGTTCGAATTAGTTAATTCGAACTAAGCTAGTTCGAACTAACGCATCTAGAACTAAAAACTAGTTCGAACTAGCGTTTTGCTAGTTCGAACTAGTAAGTCCACATTGAGTGGACTCTGAACAGGGCTTAAGGATGGCCGGAAGCAGTGCCGGCAGGGCATAAAAGGAGGACTTAGAGCATGGAGATACTGTCTCAGGCTAGCCGAGGGCTGCGCTTAAAGGGTCCCGACCCCCACCCCGGACACACAGTTCTAAGGGGTGCCCCGCTTGCAAAGAAGTTCTGGCTTGGAGTGCCCTGAGTGCCCACACTGGGCACATCACACCACTCGGCCATCAGCCCGGCTGCACTTGCCGCAGGCTGCCATCTGGGGAGAGGGAGTAATTGGGGGGCTGCAGGAGAGCTTCCACCCCCAGAAGCCCGCAGAGCCAGCCCAGTCCTCCCCATCGGGGGCTCGTACCCCATTCCTCCCTCACCTCCTTCCACTTGCCCTTCCCTAGCCCCCCTTCTTATTGATGTACAAAATAAAGATAACGTTTCTTCCAACATTGACTCTGTCTTTATTGAAAAAAACTGGGGGAGACTGGGAAAAGGAGGTGGGAGAGGGGAAGAGAAAGGCTGGGAGAGGGGAGGGCAACTAACATGATCAGGGGTTTGGAACAGGTCCCAGATGAAGAGAGGCTACAGAGACTGGGACTGTTCAGCTTAGAAAAGAGGAGACGGAGGGGGGACAGGATAGAGGTCTCTAAAAGCAGGGGTTGGGTGGAGAGGGTGCATTCAGAAAAGTTCTTCCTGAGTTCCCATAAAGAAGGACTAGAGGACACCAAAGGAAAGGAATGGGTAGCAGGCTTGAAACTAGTAAGAGAAAGTTGTTCTTCACAAAGCAAATAGTTAACCTGTGGAACTCCTTGCTGCAGGAGGCTGTGAAGGCTAGAACTAGAACAGAGTTTAAAGGGAAGTGAGATCAAGTGATGGAGGTTGGGTCCATGGAGTCCTATTAGCCAGGGGGTAGGAGTGGTGTCCCTGCCCAAAGTTTGTGGAAGGCTGGAGAGGGATGGCACGAGACAAATGGCTTGGTCATTGTCTTCGGTCCATCCCCTCCAGGGTCCCTAGGGTTGGCCGCTGTTGGCAGACAGGCTACTGGGCTAGATGGACCTTTGGTCTGACCCAGTACGGCCATTGTAAGCTCAGGGCTCAGTGTCGGGGGTCTCAGTGGACCCCCTTGATTTTCATGCACACCTGGTCCTGGGTGGCCAGGCTGGCAGCTCTCCTGCCCTAGACGGCCACTTTCCTGTGCCTAGTGCGGAGATCGTGGACGAGGTCCACGATGTCCGCACTAGCCCAGGAAGGTGCCCGCCTCTTGCGGTCCAGGGCAAACTCCCGGGAGCCGCCAGCCTGGTCCCGGCAAGAGGGGGTGGGCTGGGGGGCATCGGGTGGGTGGCTCTGTGCCGTGCCAGGTGCAGGGTCTGCTAGCTGGGTGCTGGCAGGCTTGCACCTGGCACGGGCACCGTAGCCAGCCCGTGCCCCTTTAAGGGGTCCGGGGCCGGGAGGGGGGCATAGAGTTTCCCTGGTGTTGGCCAGAGTGGCCACCAGGGAAACCTGGGGAGGGCTAGCCTCCCACTAGTTCGAACTAAAGGGCTACACAGCCCTTAGTTCGAACTAGCTAGTTCGAACTAGGCGTTAGTCCTCGTAAAATGAGGTTTACCTAGTTCGAACTAAGCGCTCCGCTAGTTCGATTCAAATTCGAACTAGCGGAGCGCTAGTGTAGCGCATAGGAAAGTTAGTTCGAACTAACGTCCGTTAGTTCGAACTAACTTTCTAGTGTAGACATACCCTTCTAGTCCTAGCCTTCACAGCCTCCTCTGGCAAGGAGTTCCACAGGTTGACTACACGCTGTGTGAAGAAGAACTTTCTTTTATTAGTTTTAAACCTGCTACCCATTAATTTCATTTGGTGTCCTCTAGTTCTTCTATTTAGGGAACTAATAAAGAACTTTTCTTTATCAGCCCTCTCCACACCACTCATGATTTTATAGACCTCTATCATATCCCCCCTCAGTCTCCTCTTTTCTAAATGGAAAAGAAGCTGTTCGCTATTGAGTTGTATCACTGGCCAAACATCTTGGAGGAGCACCAAATGACCTCAGAAGCCCCTGTGTGACAGGGAGGGAGGTAGTAGGGTAATTGTGCTGCACCTTGTATAAAGATATAAAATAATAGCCTTTCTGGTACGCCCCTTTCAACTGTAGTGGATCATTCAATGGGCTTAAACTACAGCACGGGAGGTTTAGGTTGGACATTAGGAAAAAGTTCCTACCTGTCAGGGTGGTCAAACACTGGAATAAGTTGCTGAGGGAGGTTGTAGAATCTCCATTTCTGGAGATATTTAAGAGCAGGTTGGACAGACAGTTATCAGGGATGGTCTAGACTAGTGTTTCCCAAACTTTTCGGCATCACGCCCCCTTTTTGATTTTTGAAAAACCCTCACACCCTTCTCCCCAACAGCAACTTGATGACCAAAAAAAAAAAAAAAAAGGAACTAACTGCAAAACTTGGTGTGGGGTGCCTGGATTGCCTCGTGCCCCCCCTGGAATTTCTTCATGCCTCCGCAGAAGGGCACGCCCCCCCCCCAGTTTGGGAACCCATGGTCTAGACAGTACTAGGTCCTGCCGTGAGGGTAGGGGACTGGACTCGATGGCCTCTCGAGGTCCCGTCCAGATCTAGTGTTCTATGATTCTGGAGGATCTGCTGCTGGCTTCAAGGGGTGTTAATCAGAGCCTACAGCGAGAGCAGGCCCTCTCCCTCCGCCTACTTGTTATTCCTACCCCAGTGAATGCATGGCTTTCCAGGCCAGCAGAAACCCTGGAATCAGAGCAGCTGCCAGTGTGAAACAGACAAGATACAACATTCATAGAATCATGGCCCGAACTGCTGGCATCTTACCGCTCATACGATTGGCCTTTTCTACATGCTTGTGATGGGCTCTTAGAAAAACAGGGCCAGGTGCCTACTAGGTTCGAATCAACATAGATCCCCTGCCTTTGGTGGAGCCCGGCAGCTCTGCACCAGCGGAGAAACTGGCCCCTCCAGGTTTAATGATGTAACTTGATATGCCAGCTGTTGCCACTTATCAGATATAAACATATCGTGGAGAAACACATGCAGAGTGGCTCCGAAAGCCAAGAAATCACCATGTTGTGGAGGAGACACTGGAGCCAAACATCAGCCTGAGGGATATAACCAGCAATCCTGGGCAGAAACACGAGTACATTTCATCACTGCACTAAGCTGAGTCAGTGGCCTCTAACCTTGACATCTGTGTCTCTGAACGAATAATTGGAGTGACCAGAAAGCTGAAAAGAAATGGATATATTCATCATCATTAATAACGATGATTTACAGGGACATCGGAATAGCGACCCTGTCATATTTCGAAATAATCGGCTTGCTTCAAAGATGGGGAACAGCTATTTCGGGATACCGGAAGCCACAGCATGGATGTACCTGCACAGTGTAAACACCACTCTCTTAGACACTTGTGTTCTGTGTATTCACAGCGGACTTTCAGGCTGATTGTGCTCCAGTGCTACAAAGTTCCATGCCTCTGGGTTTGGGAATTACAGAAAACGAAATCGTCCATCTCCCCACTGAGTCCTCCACTTACTCCTCCCCCGTGCAGCCCGACGCTCGCCCTGGGAAGGAGGGACAAAGATCTTTAAGGGAACCGGTTTTAATGTTGAGGTTGGCAAGATCAGGATTCATTCACTGGCAGATACAAGTTGCATACTCCTGTCCTTACGCTACCGTTGTCTTGCTGTATCTACCCGGGAAACTGGCACTTTGTAATTGCTTACATCAAGTCTCTGATGTGTATCTTTTTTACCTCTGTCTGATCTTAGCTGTGGCTTGACTGGGTGTTGTCTTGCAGGCTCTGATATCACACGCCCAGCTCTTTCTAGTTCAGAAAAGATCAAGGGAAGCTGTCTTCTTTTAGGTGATGGATCCAAACCAAACCTCCACTTCTTCAAAGCTTTGCCCTCCACTAACTTGCAGGAGGCCATGAAGGCACGGCTGTCTAGCCTGGAGCCTTCTAGCTTGAAAAGGGCAAACTTACACACACAAAAAAAATAGATCCACTGTTGTCAGTGGAGATCTTTGGCTGTGGCTCATCTACTAAACCAGGGAGAAGTGGTGAAGGCCTTGAGGGGTGGTAGCATTGCCCAGGCGGGGTGGATGAGGTGTGTTTGAATGAAGAAAGGATGGTCGCTTGGTGCACAGGGAGTTGAGAGTCCTCATTGCCCTGCAGAGGTGCTCTGCCACTTGCAGGGTGGGGCTCTGAGCTGGAATTTTTGTGGGGTTTGGGAACCTGGCCAGCGATTCCAGGTGGGGGGATACGGCACGGACACCTGTCCGCTTGGAACTCACCTGAGGCCTGCCAACATGTTTCTCATTGGGGTGACTGAACAGCCTTCAGCTGAGAATGGCTTTCAGACCCCTCTGACCAGGGCTACGTTGGGATGGGGGGTGGTGCAGGAGATCTGGGTTTCATCACTAGTGCTCTGAGTAGGGATGTGGAAACAGTTAACTGGTTAAGAACATAAGAATGGCCATATTGGGTCAGACCAAAGGTCCATCTAGCTCAGTATCCTGTCTTCCAACAGTGGCCAATGCCAGATGCACCAGAAGGAGGGAACATAACAGGTGATCCTCATGTGATCCTTCCCCTGTCACCTATTTCCAGACAGAGGTTGGGACATCATTCCTACCCATCCTGGATAATAGCCATTGATGGACCAAACCTCCATGAATCTATCTAGCTCTTTTTTGAACCCTGTTAAAGTCCTGGTCTTCACAACATCCTCTGGCGAGGAGTTCCACAGGTTGACTGTGCGCTGAGTGAAGAAAAACTTTCTTTTGTTTGTTTTAAGCCTTTGTTAAATGGTCGCAGTAACCAGTTAACTGTTTTGACAGAGATCCCACTTTGGCCGTGGGGCCCCACCATGGTGGGAAGCTCATGCTGGCCCCTTGGCAGCTGGGGCTGCTCTGGTGTGGTGGGTCTGGCCATGGCAGGAATTAATTGGCAAGGGCCGGGTCACTGGCAAGCATACCGGTAAGCTGTATGTTTACCGGTTAACCAGTTAACATTCTAAGCTCTGCCTCCACCTGCTATTTATTCTCTTTGCTCAATAACGAAGATGGAAAGAGGATCAGATCTGGAAGCTTCTCTGATTGACAGGGTCAGGCCCAGTGACTTTCAACAACGCTGCACCTTTTCGCTTTCAGTGAGTCAAACCACAAGGGACGAGCCACCACTCTGTGGTCTTGTGTCCTGTGTCTTTTCATCAGGTACAGGGATAAAGGCCCAGATGACTTCTGGTTTGCATGACAGCCCAACTTTTCCCACACAGCTTAAGTGTCTTGTTATGTAACTAGAAAATTCTGAACTATGGTAAAAATTCAGTTTCTAATATTTTGGCTTCTAAATGAAAATCCTGTCAGCTCAAACATGTTTCCAATTCAGGCAATATGTCCTCACATATGTTTTGTGTCTCGCACCAAAAGAATCTGTGCTAATTTGGCTACATACACTCTCCGCCCATAACGCACACATGCATTTTCGCTTTGTGCCTGCAGCTCCAGAAATAAGAGGCCCTTTAAAGCTGCTTGTCATTAAAGCCGGTCTTTATGAAGAAGCAGCAGCAAGACGTAACAAAGAAGGTAAGAAACTGGATAGAGGTGAAACGCACGCAGCGAACAGCTCCAGGAGAGGTTCATCTTCTGTTCAGTGGGCTCCAGCGGAGAGGGAAATCGGTGGAGAAATTCGACAGCGGTTCTATTCTGGGCTCTGCTGTTCGCCTACAATGTCATGTCCCTACTTCATCCTCTCTTTCTCCTCCCGTCCTATGTTTATCTGGACTGTAAAATCCCCAGAGCAGCTACCGTCTTTTTATGATCTACCCAATGCCGGGCCTGGTGCAATAAGACCCTCATCACTCTCTGCATCTGCAAACATTGCCTAGGCTTGATGTTGCTGTATTCGTGCAATATTACTCCCTCATCTGTCAATCAAATATAGAACTAGTTGACTTGATGCCAGGAGTTTAAGCACATAAGAACGGCCAGACTGGGTGAGACCAAAGATCCATTTAACTCAAGATCCTGTTTCTGACAGTGGCCAATGCTAGGTGCCCCTAGAGGGAATCAACAGAACAGGGAATCATCAAGTGATCCCTCTCCTGTCGCCTATTCCCAGCCTCTGACAAACAGAGGCTAGGGACACCATTTCTACCCATCCTGGCTAAGGCCATTGATGGACCTATCCCCTGTGAATTTATCTCTCTCTTTTTTGAATGCTGTTAAAGTCCTGGTCTTCACAGCATCTTCTGGCAAGGAGTTCCACAGGTTGACTTTGTGTTGCATGAAGAAATACTTTCTTTTGTTTGTTTTACACCTGCTACCTATTAAAATCTATTCTTTTCTCCATTGAGTAGGCCAAGAGCAATCACAAAGGTAGTCATGATGGATCATGTGAAACACTGGTGCTTCCCCATGTGTGCGTATGGGATCATCCATTGAGAAATACACAGTCTGGCTCTGAGCTGAGTCCCTCTGAGGAATCTTTCAGCATGTGACTCTGACCTTTAATTGTCCCCATTAAAGCTTTGAGTGTTGCCACAGGAGGAATTCTTTCCTAATGCTTTTGTTTTGGTTCTAATTTTGGACAGAGCCAAGCTGGTGGAAAAAAGAAAGGAGTGAATGCATTGTTAGACAGAGCGCTATTCTTAGCAATGGAGAAAGATGAATGGAAAAAAAACCAACCTCTTAAATCATGCCGGGCCAGTCGTTTTGATCTCGTTTGTACTGGTGTAAATCCACAGAAGCCTGTCATGGTAACAACTTTCCCTCAGTATTTCCAGTTTTGTGGCTATTTCTTTATATTAAGTATGAAGAAATCATTGTTATGTGTATCCTCCAGGGCAGGGTCACCAGGAGGTTACACAAAATCTTCCAAGTTCTTTCTTTTTTAAAGGTATGTGTGTGTTTTTTAGGGCAAGCCTACACACACAGCTCGTTCTCGGCAAGCTGGCGTGCGACTCTGCTTGCACGAGCCATGTGAACCCGACTCTTGCACGTTAATAGTCGACTGATCTAGTCCCGATTCCAAGCGGACTAGAGCAAAACGTGTTAATGAATTCTTAGTGCGCGCCAGGGTGCTGTGATCTAGGCCTCTTGGAAACGGGACTAGATCCAAGTGCAGGAGTAAACTATTACTGTGTATCCAAAGCGTCCACGTGGGTAATTGGTTTGCTGCAGCTTAGTGTGGGGTATATTCATCCCCGGGCCTGCTGATGGTGGGGGGGGGGAGCAACTGCCCCCGGGACCAGCGATTCGAAAGGGTCGGGGGCTCTGGTCACTGCTACTGTGGCTGCAGTGGCGTCTGGATTCCCGGGCCCTTTAACTCAGTGCTGGAGCGCACCTTGTCCCACTCCAGGTGGATCTAACGGCTGAGGGGGGAAGATGTACCGTGCTCCAGGCAGCACTGAGAGTTGTGGGGGGCTGGCGTGACGCGCTCACTGACCTGGCCCCGCCCCTTCCTCCTGAGACTCCGCCCCCTTCCTCCTGTGGTCCCGCCCCTTCCAGGAACACAGAGCCGCCCTTCCACCTTTCCCACGGGGCCAGCATGGCTGTCGACTCCCTTTTCAGTACCCCAGCTTGTCATGAACGTAATGTTGATGTAGACAACCCCTGTGCACAGGAGTAAGTTTTGTCTCTTGGGAAGACATGCTGGGTTGTTGGCTTTTGGCTGATGTGAGTTTTTGGGAGAGAGGGAATTGTATCGGTCAGTGGTTCTCAATCCAGGGTCCGAGGCCTTCCAGGGGGTGACAAGCAGGTTTCAGGGGGTCTGCCAAGCAGGGTCAGCATTAGATTCAGTGGGGCTCAGGGTAGAAAGCCACAGCTCCATCCCACAGTGCTGCAACCTGGGGCCTGAGCCCTGCTACTCGGGGCTGAAACCGAAGCCTGAGCAATGTAGCGGCAGCAAGAGAGAAGCTGAGAACCCCTGGTGTGGGCAGCAGGGGAGTTTGCTCTTTGCCTTAGCTTCTGATGAGAGTTCATTGTTCAGTTGTTCCCTGGAAAGTGGGCATTGGGGTAGGGCTGGCATTCCTGGAAGAAGCAATTGCTCTGCATGCTGCTTGACTATCTTGTTCCAGGACTGGTGGCATGGTGGAAATAAAACAAGTTACCCTCCGAATGTACCTAGATTCCATATCACTGATTTCTGCTCCATTGAGAAGCTGATCTGCAAGGCCATGGACATTTGCAATCACTTGGCAGAAGGGTACTGCTGCTGTGAGAGGCCAGAACGCCCTGAGCAGGGTGAGGACTCCACTGTAGTCGGTGTTGTGCAAATACAGACGTGGTCCCAGTCCTGCTACAAGGAATCTCTTACAAACACGGACGTTACATTTGCTGTAGAACATCACAGAGCAGCCCTAACTCTGAAGTCATTGCTCCTGCATCCATCTGGAAACATTTCAGAATCTGGCTTTAGCTGAAGTTTTACTGGAGTTTTGGGTGGGACGTGGTGGTTTCTTTTTGTAATTCCTTACTAGCAATGTCCTATCCCCTCATTCCCTTGTATCGTATCCACCCGCAGGGACAACCTTTTGGATTTCTACTTTATGCCTCAAGTTCTGCTCACAAAGGATGCGTCTACACAGCACCCGAAATATCTTATTTTGAATTTATTTTGAAATAGCTTTTTTTGAAATTTGGAATGTCTACACAGTGCCAAATTTTGAAATCAGGCGCAATTTAGAGCCATCCCTTAACCCCCGTGCAACGAGGTGTACCGGGATGGCAAACTAGCACGCCTGTTCTTTCGAAAAATATTTCAAAATAACAGGCGGCTCATGTAGACGCGGGATATCCCGAAATAGCTATGCAGTGTAGACATACCCAGAGAGAAGAGCCCGTTTCAGGGGAATACATCTATCTTTCTGTGTGTAGCATCCCAGTTCTGCACAAACCTTTTAGGGAATTTGATAACATATGAAAATAATTTTCTCTGAATCATGGACAAGATGAGTCATCCTACATTTCAGAACCGGCCGGGCAGGGGAAAGCAGCCATTCGAGTTAGCGAGGGGGGAAACCAGAGGAAAAGAGCGACAATCTATATGAGCTGTGAAATGAATGAAGATGCATCAGTGGTGAAGCATAGGACTGTTGTGACCCACAGGGAACTATCCAGGCGAGAACAGAGCAAGCGCGTTCATGCTCAGAAAGGAGCCAGTGTTGCGAGGGTATTAGTAGGGTTCTGTATTTGTTCTTTCCGGCACTCCCAGCTCAAATGAGCTCGGCTTCCAGCGTAAAGGATACGTCTGATTGCCAGCGCTGCAGACTCTGCCGGGGATCCAACTGCATTCTTTCCATGGTGTATATCACCAACATTAATCATCCGCGCTCGGAATTCGGCTGACGGCATCAATGCACGCGGTAGAATAGAATCCATCCTTCTCTCCCAGAGCTACATTAGCTCTGCTACGAACACAGCAATAAAACCTTGTGTTGCTGATAAAGTAAACCCCAATATATTAATCGGGGCGTGACTATTTAGCTGACTCCAGTATCTA
Source organism: Pelodiscus sinensis (assembly GCF_052426305.1). Taxonomy (NCBI): domain Eukaryota; kingdom Metazoa; phylum Chordata; order Testudines; family Trionychidae; genus Pelodiscus; species Pelodiscus sinensis. The sequence goes on along the minus strand of NC_143067.1, from coordinate 38,369,126 downwards.
AAATGTGCGCATCACCAGATCTCTAGTCTCGCGTGCAGACCAGACACGCAGTATTCAACAGTATTGCCTCCTCGGAATTCCATCAGCACCCAGCGTGATGCTTTTCACGGTTGCCCTTGCCCACAAAAGGTGGAGTAATAGGGTGTTATACTGTGCCCTGGTAGGAAATAACCATGGACTCCAGAGCTGCAGGGTCTCCACGGAGGAGGCCGTGCCCTGAGCCCATGCTCCGAAAGCCTGAAGAGATGCGTGGTAGAACTGAAGAAGAGTAGAAAATGGCATGGTCATCTAGGCTTTCTTAGCTAAAGCATGTCACTTGTGGATGGGCACCTCTTCCTTCCTAAGGTAGGGCCTGTTTCTCATCTTGCTCAACGGTTGCACGTAGCACAGTGGTCCCCAACCTTTTGGGGCTGCCAGGCACCTGGGGGCGGGGCCACCCATGCGCTGCGTGCCCCAGGGCAGCACCGCGCCTGCGCCGCTCACTCAGGGCACAAGAATGGCTCGGGCCGGCCCTGGTCACTAGGCAGGTGCACATAAATGCACGCAAAGCTCTAGTGGTCTAGGAAGTCTAGAGAGGAAGTTCTCCTCTCGCATGCTCCGTACAGGAAGGCTGTGAGGTGAGGCTGAGTGGCCGAGGAGAACTCCTAGAGCAAGGTGCCGGGGTTGGAATGTAGCAGGGGATGTGACCTCTCCTGCTGCCATCTCCTGAATCCTCACCCATGGCCCAGGAGAAGAAGATAAGACAGTCCGCGGACCCCGGGGTTGTGTGAATGCTTGGGGTGTGCTCCTGCTCTTGATCAGGGCTTTCCAAAGCACCAACTGCTCTGCCTGCTCCTTTCCTATCCCTTTCAGTGCTGTCTTCCACTCCTACCGCAGCCCCTCTCCTCTCTGAGACTGCCTCCTCTGCTCTCACAGCTCCCTCCTGCCCCAGTCTTGGGTACTTGGGGCTGCCTTCTTTCCGGGCAGCTCCCGTTGCCTTCCTTCGGAGGCTTGCCTTCATTGGTGGGCAGCCCCGTACCCTTGCAATGGCCTGCAGACAATGGGGGCTCTGCAGGGGTAGTGTGTCCGCCCGACTCACGCGCCGCTGGCTGCAGCCACAGCTCTGACTGGAGCTTGAACTAGACTAGAGCATCGTTAAGTCTCTTTTTTTGCTGATTGTCTGAGATGCCGAGCTCCAGTGTGGTCAAAATATGTTACATGTGGTGCCGGGGTCCAGCTGGGGAGAGTTAGCTCATGCCTGGCTGGCTGCCAGGATGCAAACAGACTCAGTTGGAGCAGGTGTCGGGGGAAGTTTTCGCATGCCACGCGCTTGGAAAGCGCCCTGCGTTTGTGCGGTGGGGTCATGCAGGCCGAGGATTCTTTTCGGGGCTGGTGTCCAAACTCTGTGCCACATGGAGCAGGAACAGAGCCTGCCCTGTGGTCGTCAGGTGTCTGCGTTTGCCACAGGAGGGTCTGAACCGAAAGCTTGGATCTGAACTCCCTCAACGCTGGGAAAGACGCGACCCTGGTCCAAACCACGCACCATTTGGCTAGGGCCAAATAGGACTGAGTCACAGGTGGGGGAGCCCCAGCAAACCCACCCGCCTCCACAACCCCACTGTGGCCTGCTCCCCTAATAACGCTCCTTAAATTCAGCAGTCACAAAATCAGTCTTCTGGGGAGGGGGAAGCGAGTGGGGTGAGGCCGTCACCCTGCCCCACCCCTTGTATGACAAGCCGTCTGCTTTTGAGCCGCGTATTCCCTCAGCAATCCTTATCCAGCAGGCCTGTTGTCATGACGCTGTTCGTCTCCTCAGAGAACCGTACAAGCACGCTCGCTCTCTGACCGAGAATTTCTCCTCAGCGCAGTGTTGTTTTTCCCCCTGGAAGAGAGGCTCTTGCCTTTGCCCAAGCAAGGTGAAAGTATCTGCTCTCTGAAAATGAACTTTGCCTCACGGATAGTTGTGAGTAGATAAGAACATAAGAACGGCCGTACTGGGTCAGACCAAAGGTCCATCTAGCCCAGTATCCTGTCTACCTACAGTGGCCAGCACCAGGTGCCCCAGAGAGGGTGGACTGAAGACAATGATCAAGCAATTTGTCTCCTGCCATCCCTCTCCAGCCTCTGACAAACAGAGGCCAAGGACACCATTTTATCCCCTGGCTAATACCCTTTTATGGACCTAACCTCCATGAATTTATCCAGCTTCTCTTTAAACTCTATTAGAGTCCTAGCCTTCACAGCCTCCTCTGGCAAGGAGTTCCACAGGTTGACAACACGCTGTGTGAAGAAGAACTTTCTTTTATTAGTTTTAAACCTGCTACCCATTAATCATCTTGAAACACGATATCAACCTGACTGGGTTAGGATGTGGGCTTTTTTTCATGAAAGAAGCACTCCTCATCAGGTCTGATGGGGCTGTTGCACGTCAGTGCCAAGTGTCGTCTAGCCTACTCGCCTCTTCTGGATACTTTTATGGCCCGAGCAGGGTAGACGCTGAGGGCCTTAGCAACACTGAAGAACACAATCTCACAACAAGCGTTAGTAGCGTTCTTGGCTGTGTCTAGACTGCATCCCTTTTCCGCTGCTTTTCCTGTGGCTCAGACCATGAGCCTCCCCACAGTGCTCCAGCGAGGGGGGACTTGGCTCCCACGGAGGGTGGGGCCTGGGGAAGAAGAGGCGGGGCTGAAAGTGATGTGGCTTGCCTTCCCCAGCCCTATCTTTACCCACCGCCCATGGCAGAGCTAGTGTACATTTTGTCTACCTGACCCGGAAGGACCCTCCCAGCTCCATTGTAGGATCCCAAGGGGATGGGGCTGTTTTTTGTTCTGCGTTGGTACATCACCTGTCACCCTAGCCCCTTGGGGCATGCCTGGAACTGCTAAGCACTACTGCACCACAAATACACAAGGGCTGTGTCTAGACTGCATCCCTTTTCCGTAAAAGGGATGCCAATTAGATGCATCGCAATTGCAAATGAAGCAGGGATTTAAATCCCCCCCACTTCATTTGCATAAAAATGGCTGCCGCTTTTTTCTGGCTTGGAGCTTTGCCTCCTCCGGCCTCCTCCGGCCTGGAGAACGGGGACAGCGGGTGGTGTGTGGCCTCAGCCTCCCCAGCCTCAGTGCACAGGGAGGACAGGCACTCGGGAGCAGCAACACTCGCCCTCCCCCGTGTGCCTGGGGGTGGCGTGTGAGTGGGGCCAGAAGGCTGTGCCTTCTCCCGCCTAGCATACCCGCCACCTCTGAGCTCTGCTAGAGCTAGTACAGCACAAATAGTATAGGCAGGGGTAGAACGGGATACAGCTTGGGCTAGCTGGCTGAGCAGACAGCCACCTGGACCCTCTTGGTACATACGCCGGTGGGCAGCCCATGCTGTCCCAGAGAAACCTAATTTTAGATTGTTAGTAACATTAGTAATGTTATGATCTTCACCCTGAGAGAAAACTTACCCCGGCTGGCTCGGAGTGAAGCTATTTTTTCCTTGGAAGATCCTTGCAACTTAGCCAAGGTGTTAGGTAGCTGTCTGCGCCCTTGGAGACTCTCACCTCCGCTGAGTGTAATTAAATTATCTCCTGCCCAGCAAGACATTTACCTCAAAACCAGTATGACAAAATTACCTGATCCCTCAGTGAGACTGTAACTTCAGCTCCAGTTTGCTCAGACAAATTCTTACCTCTCTTCTAAGTAGATAGAGGAATTTAACCTTTGGAAAAAAAATCTTACCTCAGGACTGGTGTGCTGAAGCTCTCTGACCTCTGAGAGGCACCCTTACCTCATTCCTGGTGTCATTAAGTTATTCACTTCCTGAAGGAGACACTTACCTCAGCCTCTCATTAAGCTGCATATAGCCTCAATGAGGCCTCCTCCAAGCCCCCAGTAATGGTGAAGTGATTCATTTTCGACACAGGATCTTCTCCTCAGTCCTGAGAATCTATGTAGCCTCCTTTCCCTTAATTTCCAAATTACGCCTTGCTTGAAAATAGAATGTTCTGTCATGGAGCAAAACCAGGGAACTTTCATCTTATCTGCACCGGAGTAAGATGATCTTAGAGGAAATTGCAATCTGCATCACAGCAAGTCGGAGTGAACTGGCTTCATGGCAAGGCAGATGGTGCAACTGGCCGAGATAAACGTCTCTTTAAAAAAATCAATTGTTGCATCACAATGTTGTTGCAATGGTGAGACTCTCTCTTTAAGGATGGAGATCTCCCTTCATATTACAGTTACTGAGATGAAGGAGGGGATAACTTCATCACAAAGTTGGTGAGGCAAGAGTCTCTCAAGAAATTAACAGGGCTACTCAATTTTGGAAGCCCTACGGGCCACAATGATACTTAGAGTACAGGCCAAGGGCTGCAACTTAAGCGTGGTTTCCTATACATGCAAATATACATGCAAATAAATGCAAATAGCTTCTTTCACACAATGCCTCTGCACTCCTGGTGCCTCCTCCCTGGGGGCAAGAAACGCCGAGACCCTGTACCCATCTGTTCCAGCCAGCCCGTCCGCTTGCATCTTTCAGTGCTCACCCCGCCTGGGAGACGCTTCGCCATTGTGGAGCGTGTTCCCAGTGGAGGCCATGTTCAAAGGATCCCATCCATGCACCTCGTGTTAAGCCCCGTGTAAACTCAAACTGCATTGTGGGCCACAAAAAAATGGGCCATGGGCCGCATGTGGCCCGTGGGCCATGTGTTGAGTAGCCCTGAATTAGATGCTTCATCAACCCCGTGCGATTCCTTTGGAGTCAGAAGGCGGAAGTGAGGGTCGGTGTCATGATGCAAGGTAAATTCATCAGTCACAGCTGAAAGAAGAAACAAAAAACAGGACTATGTCACACTTCCTCAGATCTGGCCCACGAAAGCTCATCACCTAATAAACCATCTTGTTAGTCTTTAAAGTGCTACATAGTCCTGTTTTTTGTTTCAGCTACACCAGACTAACACGGCTACATTTCTATCAGCTGAAAGAAGAGTCTGCTTTAGACAGCAGTAAACTGAAGGTGTTGGAGTATTTGTGTCTACCTGTAAGGGCTATCGTGTGAGCTATTTAGGTATGAATTTTCAAAATGTATTTTAACAGAAGGCAAAAAAATCTAGGGCACGAGACTGGCAACATGCTATCGCTTTAAACAGTTAATAAACTAATAAATACTAATATGTGAAAGGAATTCTTAGCCCAAGACTGGCCTGATGTAGTTTCATTTAAAGAAAACTCATTTATCCATTCCCATCTAAAATAATTGTCTGCTCTTGTAAAGGGATTCTCACAGTATTCTCGGCTCCATGAACAGCTTTCTTATCTCCTCAACTTGACTCCTTCGGTGCTACTCCCTCATTAACCCCTTTCTCAAGAAGCTGTTTACTGCCTCAGAGACATTCTTGCCTGTCCAGTTCCTCTAAGAGATGCTTATCTCAGCTCGAGGGTTGAAGGGATCCAATCCAAAAAACCAGCTCTGTAGTGGGATGAAGAAGCCATCTGATTCCAAATGGATTCTCATCTTAGTCTAACAGGCAAAGAAGTTCTTACCTTCATCTCACTAGGACTAAGATATCTGCTCTCTAAACAAGATTTTTTTCCTTATAGCTGGGGTGGTTATGAAGTGTTCCGCTAGATCCATGTGTCTATGTCCTCAATAGAACGAATGCGCTAGCCCATCATGAGTGGCTTCCTGAAAAACTGGTCTAGTGTGCTGAAGTTACCTCAGGGCCGTAACAAGGGCAAGGCAAGTGATGCACTTACCTCGGGTGAATAGCTGAGGGGGTGCAGAAAAGACAGCTACTATACTGTCTTCGCTCATGCCTCGTGCCACGTCAGCACCCCTGCCCGCACCAAAGACGGTCTTGCCTCAAGTGCCAAATTAGCTAGTTACGACTCTGAGTTTTACCTGCCCCCGACACAGGCCCATATGCAAAGGGTGTGTGTGCGAAGGATGCGAACAACACCCCCTCATTGTTCCCCCAAGGCTGTGTCTAGACTACATGCCTCTGTCGGCAGAGGCATGTAGATTAGACACATAGGCAAAGGCAAATGAAGCCGCGATTTAAATGATCGCGGCTTCATTTACATTTACATGGCTGCCGCGCTGAGCCGACAAACAGCTGATCAGCTGTTTGTCGGCTCGCGCGCTAGTCTGGACGTTCCCCCTGTCGACATCAAAGCCCTTTGTCGGCAGCCCCGTTATTCCTTGTGGAATGAGGTTTACCGGGGCTGCCGACAAAGGGCTTTGATGTTGTCAGGGGGAACGTCCAGTCTAGCGCGCTGAGCGGACAAACAGCTGATCAGCTGTTTGTCGGCTCAGCGGGGCAGCCATGTAAATGTAAATGAAGCCGCGATCATTTAAATTGCGGCTTCATTTGCCTTTGCCTATGTGTCTAATCTACATGCCTCTGCCAACAGAGGCATGTAGTCTAGAGACAGCCTAAGTGAGCCTGAGCAGCCGGCTCAGGGTGGTGTGCTGCTGAGCCTCCCTCTTCCATTCTTCTGAAGGTATTACAGTTTCCTACACACACATCCACTGTGGAGCCAAAGTGGGTTTGGATGAAGTGGTGCATCTCTTTGTTCAGAAGTTCCCTAGAGCGCCAAGCTCTGGAGTGCCAAACTCTCCTTAAAGATGGAAACTAGCTATGAACATGTCTTAGACGCTGCTGTGAACTTGCTGTCATGAAGAAAAGTTTGCTGTCCACTAAAATCTCTTTCACTACTACTAGCCTATACATTGCCAATAAGTGAAAATGCGTCTTGGGGAGATGTCGGGGACTAACGAAGCTCTCTGATAACTAAATGGAGCTGAATCTCAGTCCAACGGAAGGGGAGAAAATGGTTGTCGGAAGGGGACTATAACCCCCAGACAAAGTTCTGTATCTCACTCCTGGTGTGCAAAGTTACCTCCTCTTGTCGGTGGTGTTTGGTCATCGTGTGCTTCTCCGGGCAGTGTCTCCGCTCCCACCCAGCGAGGGAACAGAGAGCCAGGGACTCTGCAAGGATCTGGTGAAGTCCCGACCCACCTACCCCAGGGAGAGTTCTTGCTGAAGGGCCTCTGGAGGCAGGGACAGAGAGAGGTTTGTCAGAGCAGCCACTGACAAGAATTGGTGACCGCACTCTGAGTCCACTGGGAGGGAGTTTGGGTGAAGGGGGTGGGTTGTGATCTGGGGCAGGGAACTGGGATGCAGAGTCTGGGAGGGAGTATAGGTGCAGGGGCAGGAGTGCAGAGGATATGGAGTAGGGGGACAGGCGGGGAGCAGAAGATTGGAGGAAGGGAGGGGCTGGTGTGCCAGAAGCAGGCTCTAGCTGGGAGGTGTTTACCTGGGTGGCTCCTGGCCAGCAGCCCAGCAGGTTCCTCACCCAGGCTCCCTTCCTTCCATGCCCCTGCAGGCCACTCAGAGCTGTTGACTGCAGGGGTACGTGCTTCTCTGAAGGCTGCAAGCCCAGAGGGAAGGGGGCAGGGGTACTTTGCATACTGCCCGTTTGTCAAACAGGCACCTCCCATTGGTCAGTTTCCCTGTGCCTCTCCAGCTTGCAGCATTCAGAGATGCAGACATGGCCCCTGCAGTCAGCATTTCTGAGTGGTGCAGGGGTGGGGCAGGTAGGGAGTGGTGCTGAGGGTCCCGAGGGACAGCTTGGTGGGCTGGCCCGTGGGCCGTATTTTGCCCACCCCGCCTCAGTGCTATATTATATACTTAACTGTGTATCATCTCCATCCCCTACATTTTCCATAGCCTGACTGTGAGGGAGCTATCTACTCTCTTTTCGGTGGCTTTTACTATCAACCCATCGTACGAAAGACTGTGGTTCTGAGCACAACATTGTAAGAACAGGAATTTCCATTTGAGGGGAAATGCCAAGATTTCTAAATTTGTTTTCTTTCCAAATCAAACTGAAAACAAAGCAAAACATTGAAATGTGTCCCCAATGAAAATTCTTTGTGATCATTTCAGTTTCTAGGGATCTAAATGTTCTGTTTCCACGCATCAGAAATGTTTCATTCCGATTTGGATTGTGCTCTAATTTATGGTATAAAATTAATTTTGAAATGAAAAGTTGTTTTGAAATGAAAGAAGAAAAACCTGAAATGTTCCCTTTGGCTACAGTCAAAAAGGAAAGTTTCAACCACAGTGAAAGGCTTTGATTTGATTATTTTCCTCTCCCAAAGCCAAATTGTGTTGAAATGGACACGTTTGTGTGGATCATTTCAGTTTTGCCAAAACGGCTCTTTCTAATGACCAAACATCCCACCACAAAATTTTTGACCAGTCCCAGTTCATGGAAGGTCCAACCCTCAGCCCTAGCTTTGCAGGGCTCCACTCGATTTATTCCTCCACACTGCTCTTCCCACAGAGTTGTAACTAGCTAATTTGGTGCCTGAGGCAAAAGACCATCCTCGGCGTGGGAGGGGGTGCTGACGTGGCGTGAGGCATGAGCGAAGACAGCATAGTAGCTGTCTTTTCTTCGCCCCCTCAGCTATGTGCCCGAGGCAAGTGCCTCACTCGCCTCACCCGCGTTACGGCCCTGTCTTCCCATCCCTCAGCCATCGTGCCTCCATTTTACTTCTGTTTCTGCCCTCACATTGCCTGGTTCTGTGGGGAACATGCACACAGTTTTACCACGCGACATTCCTATTCTGGTGGCTGGTAACCTGCACTCACTGCGCTAAACATGAGGTAAAGCCATGTCTCTGCTGACTGTCTGACCATCACGCTATGGGGGAATGGTGAGGGAGCTAGTCCTACTCCCTACAGAGCACAAGAGCTTCACCCTTTCCACCCCGAGCACCCGCGCAAGAGCCCGGCAGAGTCTATACTGTAGTCTTGTAGGTCCTTACATACACCCCCACCTACAAAGCAGCCATGTCAAGTCTCCATGTAGTCAGTGGATTGTAATATAGACTCAGCACTTCTCCCCACTGCATGCTGAGGGGGAAGTAACCAGGAGAACAGGTTGTGGAAGGAGGTGTAAAGCTGAGGGTGACAACCAGGGTGCTGAGGCAGGAGGCGGGGGGGGGGGGGGGGTGGAAGATCATAGTAGATTTGTTGTGCTTAGCATTAGGGATTGCTGCAGAGCCTGCAGGTTATAGTGGTTTGCTAGTACTGAGTAATGTATCAGAAAGGCTAGTCTGGATCTGGACCAATATATACAGTTTCTAGTCTAAGCAGAACCATATGCTCGAACGAGAGATCGTTTTGTTTTACTAGGATGGACAGTAAGTAGAAACACATTCCAGATTCCATGGGGCTCCCCCCGCCCACCCCACCTTTGACAGCCACAGTGCTCCATCCACTTAGTCTCTGGTTTTTCAGCTGTTGATAACGGTGTACTGTTTTATGGGCCCCTTAGACTATCGTAACGTCTAGTGAACTGTGACTAATGATGACCTCCAAAAACTGATTCAGCGGGTTGCCCTGGCTGTAGCTGGTAACTGCGAGCAGTAAAACAAATCGTCCGACACACACATCATGCCAACATGCCACATGCTAGAGCACTCGACCCTTACGGCTCCTCTAGGGTTGAGACTCAACTGGGTGTGTTGAAAGACTGAGTTCATCCAAATCTTTCTGATAGCTAAGAAAGGGAGCGAAAGAGAGAGCGCAAGCTAGGTGGAATGTGCACGATGGTGCTTATTCAGTAGGCTGAGTAATGAAAAATACATAGCTCTGGACTCTATCTGATGCAGATATGTATTCACACTCATTGGATTCCTGGCAGCTATTGTCCAGTCTCACCCACGTCTTGTATTTGTTTCGAGTCTTTACGGTTTTATGTCCCATCCCAGTTATGTCTCTGCACTGAACCGCTCCTGGGTTTAACGAGGCATGTTGGGTCTGAACCAGCAACATAATGGGCCCCTGGGCTGTTCACCCGGGGAGCCCCCATATGGATTGAAGGCTGGGAATGTATTGCGCTTTCGGGTGCAGGAAATCCCCAGGGATCTCTGTAGTGGAATGCCGAGCTCTTCAGCTCTGTCCTGCTTCCTTGGGATCTTAGAACAATAAAACTCGGCCACTTATGGCACACAGCAGTTAAGGCTGATGACCAGAAATGCTTGATTAAGGTAGCGTCTGACATGGCGTTACTAAGGGATGGCCTGCTGTGGTTGATTGGCAGTAAAGCAGCTCCTGCATATCCATGACATCTGCATTAGCTTGCAGGGTCTCTGTAGCAAGGATCTCCTATGTTACATGTGACGTAAAATAGGCCTTACATCGGAGGGAAGGGATGCTCAGGCCACCGTCCTGGGGAGAATCCTGCTCTCAGTGTGCAGGACCCTGTCTTGCCTCACTGCTGGTGCAAGTAAGAGGCCAGTGCCTGAAACTGACTCCCCTCCAGAGGACTTCTCCTCAAGCGTTAGAGGCCTGTAATTTCATAGTGATGCTATTGCATTTCATCTCCCTTAGCAACGGAGTCAGTCTGTTTGTGGGCCTGATCCAAATTCCACTGAGGTCAGGAAGAGTCTCTCTTCATTTTGGGAATTGAAAAAAGGTTGTGAAAAAAGGGAGAGGAAACAAATTCTCATGGAGAAATAAACAGGCTAGTTCGGTTGTTACAGCTGCTCAGTGTGGCAGTACAGCATATTGTGAAGGGACGAGTATCACACCAGCTAGCCTTACCAGTCTTCACCCTCCTGGGTCCACTCAACTCAGCTGTGACTAAACGAAGGGGCATTTTTTTAGGGCTGGCAGAAAAGGGGAAGCGGCAAATGCTTTAGATAAAGAAAAGTTATTTATTAGTTCCCATAATAGAAGGTCTAGAGGACACCAAATGAAATTAATGGGGAGCAGGTTTAAAACTAATAAAAGAAAGTTCTTCACACAGTGTGTAGTCAACCTGTGGAACTCCTTGCCAGAGGAGGCTGTGAAGGCTAGGACTATAACAGAGTTTAAAGAGAAGCTAGATAATTTCATGGAGGTTAGGTCCATAAAAGGCTATTAGCCATGGGGATAGAATTGGTGTCCCTGGCCTCTGTTTGTCAGAGGCTGGAGATGGATGGTAGGAGACAAATCACTTGATCATTGTCTTCAGTCCACCCTCTCTGGGGCACCTGGTGCTGGCCACTGTCGGCAGACAGGCTACTGGGCTAGAAGGACCTTTGGTCTGACCCAGTACGGCCGTTCTTATATTCTTAGATGGAGGGGCTTAAATAGTTGCAACATATGGTAAAACAATAGCTTCCTATCTGGGCCTTGGGGGTTGGCGAGATAGGCCACTAGATGGTTGAGACCTACAAGCCACTTTAAGGCCTTGCAGGTTTCACGGTTGGGATCAGGAGTGGAGGGTCTTGTTGGGGCCTCTCCGACCTGGCTCCAGGCCTGCTCTTCGCGCTTTCCTACAAGTTCTGCACTGACTGGACCCACCTGCAATGCCTGACTGGGACAGCCCGTTCACCTGCTCCTGTCTGCAGGAAGGGGTTGGGGTGCAGGGAGAGGGTGGACTCTAGAAATGAATTTGGATGCATGAGGGGGCTCAGCTGAGGTTTGGGGTACGGGCTCCAAGAGGCGCTCCCCTCAAGTGACTCTCTGCAAGTGATGACATGACCCTTGTTGCTTAGGCAATGGCCCAACCTGCAGCTCCCCTTGGCTGAAGCTCGCAGCCAATGGGAGTTGAATAGCCAGCACTCAGGGTGGGGTAAAGCACAGAGCCCCCAGGGCTGTGCGTCTACCTAGGAGCCTAGGGACACGTCACCGCTTCCGGGGAGCCCCACAGAGCCAGGTCGGAAGCCTGCCAGCCCCACGCTAACCAAACTTTTAATGGCCTTGTGGGAGCCAGCAGGGTCCCTTTTTGACTAGGCATTTCGGGCGGAACCCGGGTAACCCTGGGCAGTGCAGTGCTCTGCTCTGTGAAGCCAGTAATCTGCTGCCTTAGCTCAGCTTCTCTGCTCCCAGTGTGTCTCTCCTGTGCGGGTGGATGACTGGAATATCCCTGTGGTGCTGGATCCGCCATTCCCACCACTCTGTGTAGCTGGTTTTGGCCTTCAGTGGCCTGTTCCTAGGTGGCCCCAATGGAGCTGACAGCTGCGCCACGGAGGATAAGTGCGCTCTGCAGTCCTGCCCCTGACCCTTGAGTGCGGGAAGCTGCCACAGGCACGAATTTGCCCCTTCAGATGTCTGCCGCTGGGATAGATGCAGGAGCTGCACAGGATCAGGGCTTGTTACCTCAGATTTTAGAAGATGAGCAGGAGGCGAGGTGGGATGGTCAGGGGGCTTAGAGAGAAGAGAGCAGCAACACAGCAGCATTGTGGCCTGTGTGTGGCTTTGAGGTAACTGCAAAATGTAGAAAGGGAGAGACTCAGGAGGCTGTTATTTGTGTGACTCGCTAATGTTGTGTGTCGGGCCTGGCCTACTTAATACACCACAACATACGTTATTATCGTCATATGGGGGGAAAACATAATTTCTAATACTGTACTTTTGTCACCAGATGTCTGTGCACATAAGATATACACACACATGCACACAGTATTGCATAGCCTATAAAGCAGTGATCCCCAACCTTTAGAGGCTCCCGGGCGCCCGGGGGCGGGGCCACTCATGCGCCGGGCGCCCGGGGGCGGGGCCGCGCATCCTGGGGCACGCCAGGGGCAGGGATGTCCTTGCACCCGGCACCGGCATGTGCCCCAGGGCCGGGGCCAGGGCCGCCCGAGCGCCTTGTGCCGTGGAACAGAGCCAGGGCCGCGCACCCACATGTGCCCCGGGGCTGGGGCCGCCCGAGCACCACACACCAGGCACCGGTGCATGTCACATGCCTGGGGCCGGCGCCTCCAGTGCGCCACGCGCCAGGGGCGGGGCCGGCCCAGGTTGTCGGCGGGCGCACACAAATGCCCCGGCGGGCGCTATGGCGCCCGCAGGCACCGCGTTGGGGACCACTGCTATAAAGTATTGCCCCAGTGTCAGGCAACATGGACTGAAACAAGAACTTGTTTCACCATGTGAAGGGTACGTGAATCTGATTTCACTTATTTCTCAATGTATATTTATAATATACTAGAAGATTTATCCAGGGTTGCTCGGATCCTACAGGACAGGGGGATGGGGAATGTTGGGGGCTCAGGGAAGAGGTCAGGGGTGTGTGGAGATGCGGGAGTCAGGGCAGGGGGCTGTGTGTGTGTGGAGTGTAGCACTCAGGTTTGGGGTGAGGAGGGGCTCAGGGCAGGAGGCTGGAGGTATGGCAGGTGCAGGAGCCGGTGGGGGCCATGCTGTCTGAGGTAGGGGCTGCACTGGCCAGGAGGAAGTTCCCTGGAGCTGTCTGTGGCAGGGGCTAGCTGGGGGGTGGATCCCCAAGGCTGACCACAGGGCGGGGGCCGTGCTGGCTGGGAGGACAGGTGGGAAGCTAACTCCCACCTCTGCCCCCTATTGTCCCAATGGGGTTATAGCTGACTCTGGCACCTTTCTGCCCCCCTGTGGTCATTACACATGATAACTGTCCCTGCTAGTAGCCCCCTCCCTGTCTGTGCTATGAAAAACAATCGCATTCCAGGCACATCCCCTTGTCTTGGTTCAACCAAATCCTTATCTTGCTTTAAGTTATGATAAGAGGCTGCTGCGTATCAACTTTGGTCCTCACTCTTACTGTTTAGGAGCAGCTCTTGCTGCACAGACAGACTCGCTCGCTTGCTTGCACACTCTCTCAAATATCCAGTAGACTTAATTTTATATCAGCAAGAGGCTTTGAACGGATATGCAATATCTAAAGGCAAACGTCTGATGTATGTGTACACAGTGGGGGAGGGTGATGGATTTTTTATATGGGTAATTGTAGCAAGCTCTATTAAGGATTACCTTCTGTGCTCACTGCTTCTCCATATATTAAGTTTGTGCATCTGTGAAGCAAATAATGTTGCAGTCCTGAGGTCAGATTATGTCATGATTTTCTACACGAGATTAAATACCGTACAGATCTGCCACAAGAATCTTCCAGACTTTTCCACAGACCAGAAGTGGTCCGATTCTGTGAACCTCTCCCATCCCCTCCATGGTGACACATGCTCCAAAGAGCCAAAGAATTCTGTTTATTTAAACATGATATTTTGCCTTTTGTTGTGGCGAGGACCTGCCTTTTATTGCCTTATTGAACCATCATCAAAGTCTGGAAATCGGCGGGAGAGTCCAATGAAAACCTTTGTAATGCTGCAGTGGAGAAACCTAAATTCAAAGCAGGTCTGTGGACTTGGCACGGCCGGTAATAACAATTCAGTATGTGCTGAAAGCTGGGCTTGAAGCAAACTGGAAAAGGCATTGTGCTTCTGTGGCGGAGATCGGGGCATGTTCTAATGATTTATTCAATTCTAAATAGAGGCAAATTGCATGCAAAGTCACAGGATACTTGCGGAAGCAATTGTTTAATGTGTCGGCGAGACTCTGAATGGTTGGAGTTCTCTGCTTAGAACGATTTCAAGGAAGAGAAATATTTATGGGACATCTCTCCAGGTCTGGGGGAAAGCAGAGATGGTGTAGACAGATACTGCTGCAACCTCAAATTATTTCACCACTGTTAGCCTGGAAGACTGATTGCCGGCTTTCGCAAGCCGCTGCCAAGCCCTTCTCGAAATCGACAGCCGACCCACTGCTCCCGGTGGTACAGCTTTGCCTTTGAGTGGAGGGTCCCCTCTGCCCAGTGACGGGAGCTTGCTGCCCTTCTGCAGGGATGGCGCTTTGTACGGAAAAGAAACACTGTCTTCTCTGGTGTGTGTGTGTGTGCGTGTGTGGGGAGGGAACCTGCTTAGGATGCCAAGTGCTAGAGCACATCCTACTGGAAACAGAATCAGCTGCAGTCATTATTATTATTTATTATTTGTACAGGTTGAAATGCAGTAATCCGGACTTCCCTAGTCCGGCAACACCTCTTATCTGGCATCGTTGGGGGGATGCTATGGGGCCAGGCTAGGGGGGCTGAGAGAACAGAGGCACTACCAGACTAGGGGGGCTGAGAGAACAGAGCTTTGGGTGGCTGCGGAGGGGAGTAGCCAGTGGGGGGAGTGTGGAGCCCACGCAGGTGACACCAGAACCTCAGGGGGAAAAGTGGAGGCTCTCCCCACAGGGAAGCAGAGCCCCAGGTAGCAACAGGGCAGCCAAGAGGAAAAGCGGAGCCCGCCGGTTGCTATGTCTTTCTGGGCTCAATCTCCTCTTGTGCGCAATGCGCAGTGTTGAGGACTGCTGTAAAATGCTGCAAAGCGGAAGCCATTGGTAGTGCCAAGCAGTTTTATTGGTCCTACCAACCCCCTGAAATAAGTGACTGTTCTTGAGCGCCATCTACTGGCGTGGTGCCTATATTTAGGGCGGGGCCAGATGCGGCCAGATCCGGCCCACCGAACACTTTGATCCGGCCCTGCATCTGCTTGCTTTTTATTTCTCTCCTGCTGCGGGTGCCACCGAATTTCCAGGTGAAATGGCTCTTGGCTCCCCGTCACGGTGCTACCCCAGCAGGGGCTGGCTCTGTGCACCCTTTAAATGGGCTCAGGACCTTGGAGAAGACACCCAGCACCTCCCAGTATTGGGCCTGAAAGAGCATCCTGCTAAGGGTTTCATTAGGGTAAGAACGCCAGAGTCGTCAGTGTCAGAAACGGCCTGGTTTTGTCCAGGCTTCTGTCTCAGGCTCCGAAATGGAGCATTTGCCTGTTTCACACGGGGAGAGGCTAAGCGCAGCCCATGGAACTGACCACGTACCTGAGGAAGTGGTGTCCTCTTCTGTGAGCCTTCAAAATAGCCCTTTTCCTGCTAAGGAGAGACTTTTATATAATGGGAAAAAAATCTAGTTAACGGAGCCGCATAGACATTCAAGGGCTTCTTTTGAAACACTTTATGGTGTGACTATATATTTTTCGTGGTGGATTTTATTCATTCATTTATTGTTACCAACCCTTCTGTCATCTCTGGAAGGGAATTCAATCTTTAGTAGGTGGAAACTGTCTGGCTATGTCTACACTGCAGGCTTCTTGTGCAAGAACCGTTTTGCAGAAGAGTTCTTGTGCAAAAAATCTTCCACAAGAGAGCGTCCACACTACTATGTGCTTTTGCGCAAGAGCATCCATGCCAGTGTAGAAGCTCTCTTGCGCAAGAAAGCCCTGATGGCCATTTTAACCATAGGGGCTTCTTGCGCAAGAAATTCATGTTGCCGGTCTACACTGCCCTCTTGTGGAAGAGCTCTTGCGTAAGAGGCTTATTCCTCAGGGGGAGAGAATAACTCTTTTGGAAGAAGCCCCGGTTTCTGATGCTGTACTGTAAATTTACTTGCACAAGAACGGTTGTGCAGTGTAGACAGCTGGCAAGCTTTTGTGCAAGAATAGCTGTTCTTGCACAAGAAGCGTGCAATGTAGACACAGCCTCTGAGTACACCCCGGTGGTTAAGCGGAAAGGATACACATGGCAAGTACTAAAACTGGCTTGTATTGCCGGCGATGGTATGGCGTGGCAGTGGGGCTGGTTGGTTGGATTATTTCATAAAACAGAGAAGACCCAGCGGTGTGCACAACAGATGTTCTCAAATCCAGGGCTGATATCTCGCTCTGGGAAGTATCTGGTTTTATATCAGTGTAGCGCAGGGGAGGGATGGGAAAGCTCAAGAGCAAAACTTCGTGCCTCCTACAGTTTCCTGTAGAAACAAATGTTTAGTGAGCACCCCCTCCCTCGCTGGAGGATAGGTCTCTGCCCCTGCGTTTCTCTGCGTTCATCCCGTAACATCCCTTGGGCGCTCATGGTGCAGGCTACTCTTCTGCTTTCTGAGGTGGGGCATGTCTCCGTGCTGTGGACCCAGGCTGCAATTTGAGCTGGATTTATTTCCAGGGCTGGCTGTTAGGGCATGGGCACTGGCAAGGGCTCCACTCCCCACAGGTGGAGGTCTGGGAACTGGCTTTGAGCCAGCCTGGCTCCCTTTCACCAGTTGCTCGCTGTGTGGTCCCTCCCCTGCCTATTGCGACTTGAGGGAATCCTTCTTTGTGACTCGGCCCAGGCTCTGTCCAATTTTCCCTTCCAGGGTATCAAAGTCCAACTGGAGAAACTGCCCAGATGCCACCTCCGAGGCTCTTCCAGGCCATCTCTTGGCCCCATCCCACTTCCCTGCACCTGGTAGGAGAAACGGAGCCACCCACAACTTCAGGTTCCAACCCAGAGACCCTCTGACGAGCAAGCAGGTCTGCTCAGTCCCAGTCCGGTTCCAGGTTCCCTTCTCCTCCCTCTTCTGCTCTGTCTCTGGGTTTATCCCCCTCTGCTCTCTGTGGTTACCTCACCCCTCTTGCCAGACTCCCCAGTCCAGGGCAGGATTCCTATGGCTTCCTCCTTGTCCGTCACTGACTCCTTTTCCCTCTGGAGAGTGTCCTGGCAGAATCTTCCTGCTCCCTCTTCCTGGCTTACTCATTCTATCCCCGCTCCTGCTGGGTCTCATCTGCAGTGAGGCCTTATCAATTCCTGGCTGGCTTTCAGGTGTAGCAGCTGACTTTGGGAGGCTCACTTCTGCCAGAGCAAAGAATCGGGGTGTCATAACTGGCTAGCACAGCTGACAGTCTGGTCTATTTCACCCAAGCAGTGGGCAGGATCTGGAAATGACTGAGCTTTAAGCTCTAGATGGTGTCTAATGCAGCACATAAGATCAGTAGAGGCGAGTCTTGGAAAACATTCTCCAGAAGGTCATTGCTTTTCAGTCTTATTGTCCCTGAAGGCCTCCTCTGTTAGTTGCAACAAGGGAGAAGAACAATACTGTGTACATTCACGATCCGTTCTCTTTGCCCTTTTTACATTAATCACACGCAGGGGCGGCCTCTGGATTCAGGCAACCTCGGCAGTCACTTAGGGCGCCGCATTCAACGGGGCGCCCAATGGTGACGTCACACCATTGAGGGCTATGGAGGCGGGGGCGCCGATCGCGCAGTCCGTCTAGGGCGCCAGCTGCTGGCAGCTCACCTCAAACCGCTCCTGATCACACCATAGAATCCGAGAACACTAGAACAGGAAGGGACCTTTAGAGATCATCAAATTCAGTCCCCTACCCTCACGGCAGGACCAAGCGCCGTCTAAATCATCCCTGATAGATGTCTGTCCAACATCTGTGCAACCATCATTCTGGGATGTTGCTCTGCAAAATGAAGTGCTCGCATTCAGTACAGAACACCAGGAGCGCTCACCTGCGGAGGAGATCTCCCTAAAAGTAGAGAAAGATCTGTTTGCATATAGTAGAAAAGCCAGAAGGAAACAGAACCCTTTATCATCTCCAGCATGCCCCCTTTAAAAATAGGGTTTTGTGGGGGGGAAACGTAGTTCTTAGAATAGTCACAAACTGCAACATCCTTCACGTGCTGAGTAGTGTGCACGCTCAGCCTTCTTACTGGGTTAGCTGATTGATATTCACTGAATTGCACCCTGATCTGGTTTTTTAAGCCAAAGTGCTGCGTGCAGCTCTCTGCGAGTGTTTCTCCATGCAAGGATTTACCCTCCCAAGCCAACAGCCCAGAAAAGTGAAAGATGGTGCAACGGGGAGCGTTTTACAAAGACTTGCGGCTTGTACATCAACTTTGTCATGCCTAATGTACTGCTGGGACTACACAAAGAATAAGTCATCCTAGCATGTTGTTCTTAGGGTACGTCCGCACAGCTGTTGGGAGGTATAATCCCTTGCACCAGCAGATGGACACACACTAGCTTTGCTCAAGCTGGTTCTCGAAAAACAGCAGCGTGGCATGGGCACGGCTCGAGCGGGTGGCCCAAGGACTTACGTAGGGATTCAGATGGGCTTGTATCCGGGTGGCTAGTCGGAGCGCAAGCTGTTATTTTAGGCGTTCGCTTGAGCAGAATTAGCATGTGCATTTTCACCTGAGCTCTGCATTACACCTCCCAGCTGCTGTGCAGCTATCCACATAGACTTGCACTCTTACTGGTGAGGCAATAACTTCTACAGTATTCATTAGTAGAAAATATTTGCTAAGCAATAAATTAACAAAGGTAAGTGTTTTTATTTATTCTGAAACAGAGTTGGGATTGGTCCGGCCTTGGGCAGGGGGCTGGATATGATGACCTCCTGAAGTCTCTTCCAGTTCTATGATTCTATGATTTGGATTGCAGCAGCACATAAAGTTCAGGATCCCATTCTATGTGCAAACACTAAGGATAGTCTAGACTGTGGTGCTACCCCGCATCTTTTAAACGTGCCTGTTATTTTGAAATATTTTTCAAAATAACGAGTGCGCGATTTCGGCATCCCTGTAATCTTTGCTTCACAAGGGGTAAAGGATGTGTCTAATTAGCATAGTGATAGAAATGTAGCCGTGTTAGTCTGGGGTAGCTGAAGCAAAATGCAGGACAATGTAGCACTTTAATAAACCATCTTGTTAGTCTTTAGGTGATGAGCTTTCGTGGGCCAGACCCACTTCCTCAGATCAAATAGTGGAAGAAAATAGTCACAACCATATATACCAAAGGATACAATTAAAAAAATGAACACACGTGAAAAGGACAAATCACATTGCAGAACAGGAGGGGGATGTGGGTGGGGGGAAGGAAGGAAGGTAAGTGTCTGTGAATTGATATTAGAGGTGGGGAGAGTGGGATGTTTGTGAGTTAATGTTATTAGAGGTGATTATCACCTCTAATAACATTAACTCACAAACATCCCACTCTCCCCACCTCTAATATCATCAATTCACAGACACTTACCTTCCTTCCTTCCTTCCCCCCCCCCACGTCCCCCTCCTGTTCTGCAATGTGATTTGTCCTTTTCACGTGTGTTCATTTTTTTAAATGTATCCTTTGGTATATATGGTTGTGACTATTTTTTCTTCCACTATTTGATCTGAGGAAGTGGGTCTGGCCCACGAAAGCTCATCATCTAATAAACCATCTTGTTAGTCTTTAAAGTGCTACATTGTCCTGCATTTTGCTTCTAATTAGCATGTTATTTCAAAATTTGGTGCAGTATAGACATGCTAAATTTCAAAATACAATCAAAATAAGATACGCAATTTGCGTAGCATAAATTGTGTATCTTCGAGTTTAAGGTGTTGTGTAGACGCACCCATATAGAAAATCTCAGAGGGATAGCTGTGTTAGTATGTAACTTTGAAAACAAGTAGTCCTGTGGCAATGTAGAGACTAACAAAAATATATAGGATCATGCGCTTTCATGGGCAAAACCCACTTCATCAGATGAGTTGGAGTGGAAATACCAGAATTGAAGATACATAAAACAGCAAAAGAAGTACCTGTCGATTGTAGGACCTGTGTTGATGAAGCTAATTAAGTGGGCTGGATGTATTCCATTCATAGCTTTTTATATGAAAATGTAGATGTCAAAGGCAGGGGAAATTGGCTTTGTGGAGCGTTATTCAGTTAATGTCTTTATTCAAGCCCAGGGTAATGGTGTCAAATCTATAGATGAATTTCAGTTCTGCAGTTTCTGTAATTGGGTAGTGAAGTTCCTTTGTAGAAGAATGGCTACTTTTAAATCCACGATTAAGTGACCTGGGAGATTAAAATGTTCACCAATGTAGAAAATGGGAGTCCTTCCTTCAGAGGGCTTACAGAAGAGACAAGCAAGTAGGGATGTAACAAACAGGGGGGTCCGAGTGGGAAAGATGGTACCTAAAATGATGGGATGTGCTGTGCACAGTTCTTAACCAATCGGAAGTAGTCCTCACAGTTCACCACCCATTCAGCCCTGATCAGAATGCTGTTTCAGCTGTGTCTTTGGCCTGATGAGGTATGCAGGCGTTGCCAAAGTCAAGGAATCAAGTACTATGTGCGCAAGAGGCTTAGAGGGGCCATGGCTTCCATTTTATATCACAGTTCTGAGGCAGTGGGCCCAATACTGCCAGCAGTCTCTCTCCTGCAGAAATTTAATCTATACTAGGTTTTGAAATTGGCAAGGGGGTTAATGTGATGCCACCCCCATGTACGGCGAGACCTATCCCCGCTCATTACCATTCTAGAGATCATGCCATAGAGTCTGAAAATGCAGGATCAACCCCACCTGTGTGGATGGGAAGGTAGAGTACCCCTTGGAATGAATCTGGCCCCTGGAGAATAGCCATCTTCCAGGAAGTGACTTGAGTTGAGGTTCTCTCTCTGGATTTTTACAGTAATACCCGGAGAGTGTCACAGAACATAAGAACATAAGAACGGCTGTACTGGGTCAGACCAAAGGTCCATCTAGCCCAGTAGCCTGTCTGCAGACAGTGGCCAGCACCAGGTGCCCCAGAGAGGGTGGACCAAAGACAATGATCAAGCGATTTGTCTCCTGCCGTCCTTCTCCAGCCTCTGACAAACAGAGGCCAAGGACACCATTTCTATCCCCTGGCTCATAGCCTTTTATGGACCTAACCTCCATGAAATTATCTAGCTTTCCTGGAGGTTAGGTCCATAAAAGGCTATTAGCCACAGCAGTTGGACAATCATAAAACAAAAATGCTAAATGGCTTGAAAAATGTTGCATTCTGCTACTGAGGTTAGCGCAAGCCCTTGATCGCTGTCTCGCTGCCAGACAAATCATAGTGTGGCACAGGGGGCGGTAAGGGGAGAGATACTATAGCCGTTTAACAAACTCCATACACTGCATCAGAATTTCCAGCTTAGTTGCAAAGGACCCTTCAGGAGGGAAGATACATGAGGACCAGATGTAGGCAAGTGATGAAGATACCCTGTTCTGCAAGCCTCTTTCTGACTCAGCCCCGGCTCTGCAGAAGGATCCATGGGCTTATCTCGTCTGTTCAGCGATAGACAGAAAAAAACCTCATTGCTGAGTAAGTGAAAAATAAAAAACGAGACTATTACTGATTGAGAAATTGCAACGCCCGTACTGCATGACTCGTGTAATCCACAATGCTTTTCAAGCTCAGGCCAAGAGAAGCAGAGAGGTGCACAGAGAATGGTTTCCATATCCAAGTGGTGTTGTTTTGACCACTCATGCTTTTGAAAAAGTACAAATAATGCCTTGGCTCAGAACTGACAGGCAAATGCGAGAGAGTCTCATCTTGGCCCATTGCCAGCTCACGCTCATGAAACTAAGCCTGCATATTGTGATGGAAACATAACAGCTCCTTCTGCCAAAGAATAGGTCATCGAGGCTGTAGCCTGCGAACGGAAGAATTACTGCGGCGTGGAGAAAACGTGAACCAAGAGCAAGTGGAGAGGTTGAGTTCTTGATATTCGTGCAGCTTTGGAAGACACCTGAAACGTTTCACAGGGCCAAGCTTTGGTTTGCTCTCGTACAAAGTCCAGCCGGAAACCCTGCGAATAATCAGGTCTGCCTTAGAGTGCAAATGCGCTTCTTGAAAAATGAGCTACGGTTGTAATAAACCCAAGACTTGTGGCCGGCAAGATTAAAGGTGTTAGCCAGCTGAATTAGCCAGCAGAGGAACAGACTCATAGAACACTGGAACTGGAAGAGACCTCGAGAGGGCATCAAGTCCAGTCCCCTACCCTCACGGCAGGACCCAGCACCGTCTAGATCAGTGTTTCTGAAAGTGCTCCACGAAACCACTTTGAGAAACACATTAACTGGCCTCCCCAGTTTGTTTATTTACTGGTGCCGTGGCCCCGGAGCGGGGCCGCTGCTTCCCACTGCTCCGCTTGGCTGCAAAGAGCGAAACAGAGTCTCATAGGGTATGTCTACACTACCCTCCTAATTCGAACTAGCGGGGTAATGTAGGCATACCGCACTTGCAAATGAAGCCCGGGATTTGAATTTCCCGGGCTTCATTTGCATAAGCGGGGAGCCGCCATTTTTAAACCCCCGCTGGTTCGAACCCCGTGCAGCGCGGCTACACGTGGCACGGACTAGGTAGTTCGAACTAGGCTTCCTAGTTCGAACTACCGTTACTCCTCGAACTACCGTTACTCCTCCTAGTTCGTGCCCCGTGTAGCCGCGCTGCACGGGGTTCGAACCAGCGGGGTTTTAAAATGGCGGCTCCCCGCTTATGCAAATGAAGCCCGGGAAATTCAAATCCCGGGCTTCATTTGCAAGTGCGGTATGCCTACATTACCCTCCTAGTTCGAACTAGGAGGGTAGTGTAGACATACCCATAGACTTTAAGGTCAGAAGGGACCGTGATGATCATCTAGTCCGACCCCCAATGGTAGCCGCAAGGCTCCGAGGCCACGGCGCCAGTAAATAAACAAACTGGGGCGGGCAGTTAATGTTTTTCTCAAAATGGTTTTGCGGAGCACTTTCAGAAACACTGCTCTAGACCATCCCTGAGAGATGTCTGTCCAATCTGCTGTTACATATCTCCAGTGATGGAGATTCCACAACCTCCCCAGGCAATTTATTCCAGTGTTTCACCACCCTGGCTGTTAGGAAGTTTTTCCTAATGTTCAACCTAACCTTCCCTTGCTGCCATTTAAGCCCATTTCCTCTTGTCCTATCATCAGTGGCCAAGGAGAACAATTTTTCTTCCTCCACCTTGTGACACCCTTTTAGATACTCGAAAGCACAGAGCCCAACACAAGCGTTCAGAGTTCTGAACCCGCACAACGAAGGATGGGACACTTGATTTGCAAACACTGCAGAAGGCTGGCTGGGGTCAGTCCTTTTGAAAATGTACCACGTCATGACTGTTTGAACCAAGGCAGGGTGGCAATGATCGACTGTCTTGTGGAGCACCCAAGACAATCTGCAACTAACGGGTTGGGCTAACGACGAGGCCTAACTCAGCAGAGTCTGGTCAGAAATTGATATTTCCCTCACCATGATACATTTAGACAAAACCAAAAAAAATTGTCTGTTAAATTTCTTTGATTTTTTTCTGGGTTTTTTTTTTGGGGGGGGGGGGGGAGGGTAAAAAATAAGAAGTCCCCAATGTAATTTTTTTCTGTACCTTTCAGTAATAAAACTCAAAATGTTTCAATTGTTGAAAACTGAAAAAGATTTGGTTTGGGGGTTCTGGGTTTTCATTGCTCCCCCCACCCCAAATTCAGTGAAAACAGATTTGTCCCCCACAGTCCCGTGAAATGTTTTGACCAGGTCTATTCTGAAGTCTGGATTCTGTGTCTTTTGACCCTCCATACCGACTTCAAAGTTTGCCGGCTGGTTCCCATCATAATATTCAGCCTGTCAACTTCCGTAGGGCCAATCAACTCAGCAAGACATCAACACATAAGCTCTTTGCACTGAGGGCTGACTTAAAGCCTACAGATGCATGCACATAAATCTCTGTGTATTGAAACCTGACTCCAGCACATAAAGAACTTATGTGAAGCCAAGCTTTGGGGAACACATCTGACCTTCCTATACCCAAAGCCCTGTGAAATCTGTAGAAAACCACAGGGCTCTGCAGATAACAAGGACTTTTAGGGGAGGTTTATGAGTGTAGCGGGAGGACAGATTAAGTCATAAAAGCTAGGGAGTGACAAAATCCCGAAAAGGTCCTATGGAATCTAATGAGTTGACATTTCTGAATGGAGAGGACTATAGAATGGTTTCTATGGCTACAAATCCTAGGTCATAAAAACACAAACGTACTAGCTGATCTGCACTACGGGCTGCCTGACGAGGAACTACAGAATGTGGGAGCAAGGATGAGGGACAGTAAAGAGGTAACTAAATCTAATAAAGCTGGACTACGCATTGGCCGCCTGTTCTTACACCAGGCCACCCTGCTCTCAGCTGACTCTTAGAGGAAATGTGCTCCCGGTTTCAGTGATATTCACCCCATCCCACTTGGAGCCCTCTGGTCAAACTCCTGCGTTCCAACTCGGCTCCCTTGGCAGGCCTCATCTCCCCCGGGCCTGGTGTAGCTACACCACCTGCGTGCCTGGGCCTGGACCAACCACCATGCCTGACAGGTGTCTATCTAAGCTGCTCTTAAATATCTCCAGTGATGGAGATTCCACAACCTCCCTGGGCAATTTATTCCAGTGTTTGACCACCCTGGCAGGCAGGAACATTTTCCTAATGTCCAACCTAAACCTCCCTTGCTGAAATTTAAGCACATTGCTTCTTGTCCTAAAGTTTGCTGGTGAATCACAGTGCCACCCATTAGCTGGTGAACCATCCCTGGACGGTGAACCATCTGTGGCTCATTAATTTTATACCAGTGTGTAACACCACTGATTTCAGCTGGGCCACTGTTCAGTTGTTTGGCAAGGGTGGAACAGTGGCAGGAAGAGGTGGGGCCTGAGGGAGGAGGGGGGCGGAGCAAGGATGGGAAGCGGTGGAACATGGGTGGGGCCTTGAGGTGTGGGGGTGGAGCACTCTCTGGAAACAAAAGTCAGCGCTTATAGTGAGCGCTAAGCTTATAGCATCACTGGGGACCAAGTGGTCTAGTGTCCTTCCCAAGAGGCCTCCTCTTCAGTGATATTAACAAGGGGAGAGGGGAGGGACTGATTAAGTTTCAGTTCAGTGCAGCAGGAACCCAAAGGCCAGACCCTCAAAGCTATCAAGGTGCCTAACTCCTCTTGATTCCAGTGAGAGTTAGGTGCCTAAATCCCTTTGAGGATTTGAGCCCAAGACATTAAGCTATTTTGCGGGACCTGATATTTCTCAAACTGTGTGAGAGACAAATCCGTCAGCAGTTTCGACTGACCTACCTCTGAGGTCGCATTTTCCATCTGCTTTGCAGAGATGTTGCCGATGGGGTAAGGTGTGATGCAACCGAGAATCAGACCCACAATATTTTATAAGATGGAGCAGTGGAAATGCGGTTCCTGAATTCTTGCAGTCGCTGTGAGCTGGTGCAGCGCTATGGTAAGTAACAGCCCAAAACCAGTGAGCTCTGTGAATGGGGGGGGGGGCGGGGGGGAATCAGGGTGTGTTCCCTGTTGCCCATTGGAAGAGGGGCTAAAGATGAAATGTCTCTTGCGGAAAAATGTCTGGGGAATGTCCTTAGGCACCTGTATTCCTCTGGGCGAGCCGGTAGCATATTCCCGTTGCAAAACAAAACGAGCCCCCTGAAATATTATAATTTCCATGACTAAGTCTGCAGTGCTATCCGTGCATCTTAAACTCATTGGCACAGCATAGGTTTGCTAATGAGGGCAATTTGCAATCATCTCTGTTTATGCAAGATTCTGAGAGAGATTAATGACTGCGAATATCCAAGTCTCTTAATAGACAATTAATCTTCAGGGCAGGTCTGTATTGATTCTGTCATGTAAGATAATTTTCCCTTTCTTTCTTGGAGGCTTGCAAGAGACATGCTCATCTGCATTTTTTCCAATTAGCTGCTCGCCTTCTAGCAGGGTGTGCTATTCGGGCCGGATTTGCTGCCAGTGGTGCCGGGGAGGCGAAGCAGTTCCATAATTTGCTTATATTCTCTGGCCATTTCATGAGCGTGACTGGACAGAATCAGTTAGGAAACTGGGAATGGGCTGAGTGAAAATGTGAACCAAGTCCAGAGACACTCCAAATTTGAATCAGACTGAAATTGGACAGTTCAAGGAGTTTTGATCAAGTCTGGATAATACATCCTCCCTCTCTGCGTCCCCCAGATTTCTTGCTGGAAATAGGATGAACTTGGAAGAGGATTGTTTCTCAATAAAATACATTTTACTGAAAAGAGATAAAACTGAGAAATTTGGAGTTGTGCTCGGTTTGGAACAGGTAAATCAATACTTAAGGTTTGAAAACTAGAAGATAATGTTATTGGAAACCAAATTGACTCTAGCCCTATTTTGTTAAAGCATAGTGAATGATAAGAATTTATAGAGCTGAAATAAAAACACACTGGATGGAATTTCCATTTACAAAAAAATTACAAAAAAATTAAATGGAAAATTTTTAACAATTCATTTTTTAAGAAATCAGAAATAAAACTTAAATTAACGAGAGGGCTGAAAATGGGCTTGCCAGATGCTTTCACCAAAAATCCCAAACATGGCAGGAAAAAAACTTGGTTGAGAACCCCCCCCCCCCCCAAAAAAAACAGGAGAACAAGAAAAAGGTCGCTGCGCCTTTAAGAATTCCCGCCCTCCTTGCTTCCCCCCACCCAGGCCAGACGTGGCATGGGAACACTGCCAGTCTTCCATCCAAGAAAAACAGGGGTCAGAAATAATGGACACCTGGCAACCCTAGCTATAAACCTCTAGGCACTCAGTTCAAATCACACTGTGCTGGCAATGAATGGTAGCTCTTAGGTGGTTTATCTGAGCTGGGTTTCAATATCTCAGTCTAAATCCCAGAGGCAAAGTCTCTGTCCATTGTGCCATGTTGGCTTGCAGAGAGGGAAATAATACAGTGGGTTTTGTGGTCCAGGGATGAGGCATTTAGTCAAGGCAAAGTAGGTGACACCTTCTCAGCTGCTTCCTGCTTTGTATGTACTTCATGGGTAAACAGAGGTCTTCACTCTCTGATTGGCTGTATATTCATGTGTGTTTATACAAGCCTGGATGTCATCATCTACAGGTATCTTGTATGTAAAATCTCTGCGCTTCCTGAGACTGGTCCCTCACACCTGCCCCTCTGGACCAGAGTCATCAAAGGTGTGAATTGACACCCAAGGAGCTACTCTAACTTACACCCTCTGGCAGTCCGCTCCCTTGATTGGTGCTGCGCTCAAGTGCATCTGAAGAAGTGGGTTTTGCCCACAAAAGCTCATGATCCTATACATATTGTTGTTAGTCTCTAAGGTGCCACAGGACTACTCGTTCTTAAAGTTACAGACTAACACAGCTACCTTAGACTGAGAGCTTGAGGCTGGTTTCCTCGTATCGACCGATGACGCGGATGCTCAGTAGCTATACGCTACAATGCAGTAAGTCTCCCAGGCTGTGGGTCTGGAATCATTTAATCCTGCTGAAGTAATCACTATCCTTCCATCTACTGAAGACAAAGCCGCCTTATGGACAGTGAGGTCAATGGTGTTGGAAAACGACAAGGCCTTTGGTTCAGAAATTAACAATTCACCATTTTGCTCAAAGCAATTTCTTTGTTGCCGGAACTTAAATTTTTCATGAACGTTTCATCTGAAAAGGAACCATTTTTGTGAATGCGGTGAGCTCAGAGTCATGCAGAATGAGGTTCTCTTTGCCATTTTAAACAAATAGTGAATATCTACAGGGTTTCCAAGAAAGCAGATCATTTTTTCAAATTTGAAACCAAGGGTAATACACTCCATTTAGAGGCCTTGGCATGAGGCTGTGAATATTTTGCATGCAGTCTGTCACTATTTTCATGACCTGGTCTAGATGGTACTGGGTCCTGCCATGAGGGCAGGGGACTGGACTCGATGACCTCTCAAGGTCCCTTCCAGTTCTAGTGTTCTAGGATTCTATGGGTTCTTTTCGGGCATGAGAGTTTTGGTTTCAGCTGAGTGGGGAGGGGGCACTTGACTGGAATTCGGAGCATCTGGGATCTGTTCCCTGCTCTACTGGAAGACCTGAGGCAAATTAGTTCATCACACTGTGCCTCGGTTTACCCAAACATCAAATGAGGCTAATGACACTTCGGTGCTCTGAGATCTATGGGTGAAAAGAGTGAGCTATAAAAGTGTTCTAGAGACTCTGATTGCCAGAAGCTGAGACTGGGGTACAGGGTACAGACCGCTAGATAATTGATCCATTCTGAAGTACCTGGCACTGTCTGAAGACAACATGCTGGTCTACCTAGCCCACTGATCTGACCCACGGTGGCCATTCTTATGTTATGTTCTTCTAGGTGATTGGGAATAATAATTAATATGATTAATGAACAAGGGTAACTTATGGGATTCTTCCTGTTTGTTGCCTTCTAGACATAGGCTGTGTCTAGACTGGCAAGCTTTTCTGCAAAATCATATGATTTTGCGGAAAAACCTGTCAGCTGTCTACACTGGCTGCTTGAATTTCCGCAAGAACACTGAGATCTCATGTAAGATCGTCAGTGTTCTTGCGGAAATACTGTGCTGCTCCCGTTCGGGCAAAAGCCCTCTTGCACAAATCATTTGCACAAGAGGGCCAGTGTGAACAGCACAGGACTGTTTTGCGCAAAAAAGCCCCAATGACTAAAATGGCGAGCGGGGCTTTTTTGCGCAAAACCGTGTCTAGATTGGCCACGGATCCTTTTCCGCAAAAAGTGCTTTTGCGGAAAAGCGTCCTGCCAATCTAGATGCGCTTTTCCGAAAATGCTTTTAACAGAAAAGTTTTCCGTTAAAAGCATTTCCGGAAAATCATGCCAGTCTAGACGTAGCCATATTGTATAGGTGGGGGTGTGGACTGCTCTTAAATAATTTGAATTCGTAAATCACTTGAATCAAGGACTTGTCTACACAGCAAATGGAACTATAAATAACGACATTGGTTGTCGTTCACACCCTTTCTTATTTGGGTTTGTTTCAGTAGGAGAATGCCCCATTTCAGCATAACTTGAGTTAGTTCCTTAGCCTCTTGACTAAATCAACGTCAAGGCACTCTCATGACAACATGAGAGTCCACACAGAGACTGGCACTGAGATAACCAAACATGTGAACTACGACTCATCAAGTTATTTCCCTTCCAGTGACCATACACACAATTCCCAAGGGGAAAGCAGTATACACAAATCCTCAAAAACAGATTTAACACATTGTCTCACAGCTATGGGGATGACAGGTGGGGTGGGGTGGTCATTGCACGTATTGCACTTATCCCCACCCTTTTTCTCCCCAGCCTGTGCCTCTTTTCCCGCCCTCAAAGTCTATCTGCTCCTTCCCTCCTAGGAATTCTATTGGCAGGGTAGTATTGTTCAATAGTCACTACGTGACCCAATGATCACATTCTATAATTCACCCCTACTGGCAGGGCAGTACTGTTCAATAGTCCACATGTGGCCCAATGGTCACAGTCTATTTGTGGGGGTGGGGGTGGGAATAGATAGGGGAAAGGTTTACATCCCCCTGCAGGGGAGTCCAGGCCCTCCCACTCCACTGGACCCCAGCCCAGGGCCCTGTTGGTGGCTTACTCTTGAGTCAGTGGGGAAATCCTAACTGCCACACGCTGACTTCTCGACAGTGGCTCATTCACTTGGAAGCTGTTGCCACTCCTGGGCTGCTTCCCGCTTCCCTGGGATCTCAGTTTCCCGGGGTGTCTGTTTCACCACCTCTCTCTGCGTACAGGCTACTGCTGCTTATTCCCCAGATCCAGCATGGCAGAGTCCTGGCCTTTAGGTAGTCACTGGGGCTTGCAAGGAGCTGGCTCAGCATGTCCTCTCCCTTTGGCTGCCAGCTCCAACTGAGCTGCTCCCTTTTATAGTATTGCAGCCAGAGCATGCCCAGTACAATACAGGAGGTGTGGCCTCTTCTGTCCTCAGGGCTGAATTAACCCCGTCCTGCTCAGTGCAGGATGAGTACTCCCCATCACACACATCTTATAAAATGTACTACGAGGTATCCTGACAACAGCATTCAAACCTAAACCCTGGGGAAATAGTCTTAAATAGACCCATTTTCATTACATTTATGGCACAATGCATTACATAGTTCATTGATTGTCAACCTATTCACTATTGCAGGCTGCATATGCAGTTCTCTGTGACTCTGTCTACACAGCAGCATTATTTTGGAATAACTGATTTTATTCTGAAATAACACAATGCGTGTCTACACTACAAGCCTCTGTTTCAAAATAATGGCAAGTTGGAGGACTTCTAACAATGACTCCTGGTAACCCTCACTTCACAAGGAGTAAGGGAAGTCGAAGGAAGAGCGTTCTTTCTTCAACTTCCTGCTGTGTAAACAGCACCAAAAGCCGAGTTAAGCTATTTTGACTTCAGCTCCACAATCAACGTAGCTGAAGTTGCGTAGCTTAATTCCACTTTAGCCCTGCTGTGTAGATGTACCCTCTGTGGTATGAGCTGTGTCCACACAATGTATATGCTACCTGTACAACACTATGAGTGTGTCTAGACTACAGAGTTTTGTCGACAAAAGTGGACTTTTGTCGATAAACTATACCTGCGTCTACACTACTGCTGAGTTCTGTCGACATAACGTCGACAGAACTCAACAGTTTTGTCAACGCTGGTAAACCTCATTTTACGAGGCATAACACCTTTTGTCGACAGAGTTCTGTCGACAGAAGGTGTTATTGCATCTAGAGTTGTGTCTAGACTACAGGGTTTTGTCGACAAAGCAGCTTGCTTTGTCGACAGAACTGAATGTAGTCTAGACGCTCTTTGTCGACAGAAGCTTTGTCGACAGTATCTGTCGACAAAACTTCTGTCGACAAAAGCCTGTAGTCTAGACGTACCCTATGTGGATTGAGAACCACTGATATAGTTTAAATACCCTGAACTGTATTAAAATTTTTTTTTAAATTGAGGCCTGTTGAATGCGTTGAAATATAACAGTAGTGCGAAGGAAGGTGAAACAGATTCCCCCTTATGGAAGTTACAAACTGTCCACCTCCTTCCTCTGTATCTCCCTCTCACTCATGTGCATTCACACACAGCATCAACACACAAGAGTTCTGGAACCCAGGGGGCCCGATACAAATGATTACTCACCGGCATATTTCTTACTCATGGGCCCAATCCATCTGCCGTTAGTCTAATAGACTCCCATTGATGTCAATCTGTATTGGATTTGCTCTATAGGAGAGTGCTCCTGTTTTGTGCCTCCTAAACGCCCCTGACTGCCGTCCTGCTACTGTACCGTGCCTGATCATATTTCCCACTCATATCGCTGGGGAACTTTTCACTTTCCCCCACTCCTTTTCTCAGAAGAGCAATGACCAGTTACTTAGAAGGGAGCAGCAACTGACTTTATTAGGCAACATCATGATTGCACTTTGAACGGCCTAATTCAGTCATGGATTCCATTTTTACCTAGCCAGAGAAATAGGGGACTGAAGATAAACCGATAGCCAGAAATGCCTAGGGTCCAATCCTGGCTGTGACAGAGCTGACCATTGGTCCGTGGATCCGGAAAGTGTTGTTTTAAATAATACTGAGAATAATCTTCGCTGCCTCCAGTCAGTGTGTGGAAGCATCTGGGCTTCCTGGCTACTGTAAGGATCAGAGGTGGAAATCTCTCTTCTCCTAGCTAGCCCATGGTCACTACTAGGCAGAAGCTGAACATTCTTCCACCCATACATGTCCCTCCTGGGACATTCCTCTTTCCCCCTAACACGCAACTGTCTGGAGCAGGTCTGGGCCAGCCTGAGTTCTAGATCCTTCTGGTGCTGCCCCAAGTTTGTCAGGGAAGAGACCGAGAGAAACTGACAAGCATCTAGTCAATTACATTCCCCCCTCCCCCAAGCCACTGTCAAGGATGGGAAATTTTCCAGGCAGATTTCTCACAGAGAAATCTGGTTTTCTTCCAATCTCTTGCTACTTGAGTCTTTCTGAAGAGCACCCATGAAACTGATCAGCATCAGATGCTGGTTTACCTCCGATCTTTTGGGTGGGTGGGTTGGGAGAGGGAAGAGCAGAAAGTGACAGCAAAAAAAGGAGACAATCCTGTGTCTTTCCAGTCTCCTCCCTTCCCCAGCCACACGAGGAACATCTCATCACCGCAAAGGGGCATTCAGTACATGCTGCTGTAGCTGTCCACAAGATCCGTGAGCGGGATTTGATCACTGGCCAGAATCTTGTTGTATTCACTGTGCTGGTGCCTATGTTCGCCCATTGGCCAGAGAAATCATCTTGTTTAGTGTGAGAAGAAGAGTGCGTTTCTTCTAGCCGATCTACCTCCCCACTCAGCAGAGTAACGGACCAGGAGTAATTATGGCTGCCAGAAGCCTCTCACTCAAAGGGTTGTAAAGGTTAACGTTAAAAAAAATTTGCATCCCAGAAACATATGTACACATCTGGGTTAGGAGTTATGAAGATGAATGTAATGCACAGTGTCAGAATTCCCACTGACATTTGCTCAGTTTGTCCAAACAATTTAGCAGAATCCCCCTGCGAATATGAACTGCATTCTGCAGGGTTGTACAGACACTTAACCTCTTCCCTCTAATTTCCCTACAGACCCATATGTAGGTTTTTATTCTTTAATTGCTCTTATCAATAAGACCAGGCACAAAATAGTAGAGACTGTTCTTGAAGTTTCAGATGAAGTACAGAAAAATGAGGTTATACTCCCTGTATGGTCTCCTCTGGCCCCCAAATTGGTTGAGAAAATTAGGGTCCTATAACTCTCGGCAATATCTGAGCAAATAAATTCTCTTTATTTTCATTATCGATACTAAAACACAGTGCTGGGTTGCAAAGACAGCTATAAAAAATAATACAAAGGTAAAATTGCCTTTTAAACAAAGCAGATTCATTTCCTGTCCTAGCACACTGTGGCGTGTTGGCGTCTACTGTAAAAGGGCTGCCCGTTCAACCCCAAAGGTAGCTGCATTTCAGTATAGACAACCTGAAAAGCACTTTGGCACCCTTTGGGAGAAAAGATGCTCTATGAATGTAAGACTTTGTGTGGTTATATTATCAAGCAGGGCTGTGCGCAGGTCTCACTATAGAAATGCGGACTCAGTGATCAGATGTCAAAATTTTATTTATTTGACTTTGGGAAGAGTAGGATTTTAGCAGTATCATAAAGTCAAGAACTATGTCTCTGTCAGTGCCCCATTCTCTATCCCCTAGTTCTCTGACTGTGTCTATGCTAACTGATATATTTAAAGCTCTATATTCCCCACTCCTCATGTGGATGCAGTCATATCAGTAGAGAGATGCTTTAGGCCAGGTCTATACTACACCCAGAAGGTCAGCTAAGGTACACAACTCCAGCTATATAAATAATGTAGCTGGAGTCGGCGTACCTTAAGCGAAACTTGATGCCACAGTGGGAAGTTGATGGGAGAAATGTTCCCATTGGCTTCCCTTACGCCTCACAATAGCAAGGAGTATCGGTGCTGATCAACATTCGATTTAGCGGGTCTTTACCAGACCCGCTAAATCAAATGCTGGAAGATCAACCGCCACAGCATCGATCATCCTGCAAGTGGGGACATGGCCTGAATCTGGTATAGCTTTTCCTGAATGGGAAGAGGAATAAGATATACCAGCATAACAAACTTTTATACCACTGTAACTGCCCTCCACATTAGGACTTTTATGGGTATAACTATTTTGGTAAAAACATACTGGATGGAAAACACTCAAATACAGACCAGGCCTCTCTCCCACACAGGCTTTCAGAGCAACTTTGTCAGCCATAAATTTCAGTGTTTTTTTTTAAATTAAAGACTGACAAATGTATTATCACGGAATACAAGGGGCTGCATTTATTTGGTGTTTGGTCTTGGACAATGAAGAATCCACAACAGACGAGGGCAAATAGTTTCCAGTAACTAACTTGTTTGAATGTTGCTCCCTGTTTCTATGAACACACTAAGACTTTCTCAGATATGGCCATTTTTAAATGGGAGTCGGGAAATGCTTTATGAATTATTCTCCTTTGGCAGAGCATTTGCAAACAGAAATTCAAGCTGTGCTGGTCGGCCATCGAAATCACATGATGTTATTTTTGCATGCTGATTGGATGATCCGTGTAACGAGCCAATTCCGGGGCCCATTTTGAATTGTGTGTTCCAAGTGTAAAACCCCAGACTGCAGGGTTTTTTCCATTCTGAATGACTTGTGCATTATTGCCGCGTGTAGACTACATTCCTCTTTCGAAAGAGGAATGTAAATGAAGGAAATTGAAAAAGCAAATGAAACGCAGATTTACAGATCTTGTGCTTCATTTGCATAATTGCGTCCGATCACTTTTTTGAAAAAGGTTATTTAGAAAAAAAAGCAGTCTAGACACAGTTCTTTCGAAAAAACCCGCTTTTTCGAAAGAACACTGTAAACCTCATTTTTTCAGGAATAAGGGTTCTTTCAAAAAAGGGTTGTTTTTTTTTCAAAAGAACCGTGTCTAGACTGCTTTTTTTTCAAAATAACCATTTTCGAAAAAGCGATCAGACGCGATGATGCAAATGAAGCATGAGATTTGTAAATCTGTGCTTCATTTGCATTTTCGATTTCCTTCAATTACATTCCTCTTTCAAAAGAGGATTGTAGTCTAGACACAGGCATGTGACTACTTGAGTAGTCCAATGCTGAAGTTGCTTTTGACAGGTATTCACGTTAGTAAAGCTTGTTTGCTAGAATATTTGTGGAAAGAAAATACATAAGGGGTGGGGGGCAAACACAGCTTCAGTGAATTCATTTTCAAAAGTTCAAATAAATGTGTGGAAATTGTTTCAGGCCTGAGACGCAGGGGAAACTGGTGACAGGTGTCTGAAAGCAAGCAGGTGAAACGGATATGCTCCCTTGGACCAAAGTTGTAGCAGCCAGCAGGTAAGTTGATTGCGTGTCTCATTTTAAGGTTGATCCCTGTCTAGCTAGCTCTGATGAAGACTTCACTGGGGGGAGGAAATATTTACCCTGGAGTTTTTGACAATGACCTTGGTTTTGGGTTTTATTTGCCTTCCCTCTGAGCTACTAAGTAAACAGTGTCATTAGCATCAGGCAGGTGAATCATACATTATCTTTTTCCTACCACTGCACTGTAATAGAAAGAACCAAGTTCTTCCATCTTCTGTGTTTCTATACTATATCTGCAACTTTATCACGTGATATTGATTAATCTCTGCTCAAGAAAGTCTTCCCTATCCTCATCTTAACAAAGCCACTCTGCCTTAAGTGCTTCTTGCAGTGATGATATTTCACGTTGGATGGAGCAACTTGTCTCAGGACGGTGGGGAACAGGGCACTGTGTGTGCGAAACTTCCAAATGGAAAATATGTCAGATGTGGACATTCCATGTAATATTACACTTACTTGCAGTACATTATTCAATGATTAGATGGCTGTGCACAACAAAGAGTTCCGGACAAGATGTGTTCACTGGTAAACAAGGGAGACAAAGCTGAAACTCAAGCTGTGATGATACCTGTTTTTGTCTGTAGTAATCACAGGTATATTCTTATAAATGCCTCCTGAGTCTTCGATTCTATGTCTCCTGATACTCAGCACTTGACTGTCTCTGACCAATCAGCTGAGCTGATTTACTTGTAGTACTCAATCCAGTAGTTGTTCAATGCTACCAAAATTGTTATTTCAATATAAGGACCAGTTTTTAATTAGAATGAATTTAGTCCATAGGAATTTAGTGTCTGTTTCACAATCCTAAGGAGCGAAGTCTTCACAGGGCTGGTAACACGTGTGACAGCAATGCAAACTTCCCATAATGCACCTGCCAATCTACATCTATGCTGGAGACTAAGAAGGGAGGATAAATACAGTTTTAATTCATTCCACCCCTGCTCCCTCCTCTGAGCTGCACAAATACAGCTGAGATATAATCCAGATCCAAGATACTTTCAGGAACTGTAAAATGGCATTCTAAAGAATAGAAGGAGTACCTTGTGGTTAAGGACCTAGACAGAGACTCAGATTTTCTGAGTTGAATTCCTGGCCATCTCATAGACTTCCTCTTGGATTTTGGGGCCGTCACTGCCTCTGTAATTCATCTGTAATATAGGGATAGCACTTCTGTATGATCAGGATGCTCTTTGGGATAGGACCCTGATATTTGGACTACACCTTAGCCTCACGGGATTCTGACATCAGTTGATGTTTCTGTGCACTATTATGCTATAAATAATAGTAAACAAATTAAAGAGATTTCTTTCCCCG
Source organism: Pelodiscus sinensis (assembly GCF_052426305.1). NCBI lineage: Eukaryota > Metazoa > Chordata > Testudines > Trionychidae > Pelodiscus > Pelodiscus sinensis. The sequence continues at coordinate 38,332,658 of NC_143067.1, read as the reverse complement.
ACACGTAAGCCAAGGGTCTTTATCAAAACCTAAACATGGATAAGATTTTTAGCAAACTTCTTCAAATATGCCTTTAATTCAATGAAAACCACAACATGTTAATGGAATACAATTGATTATTAAAAACATACCATCTGTCTGGAGGTTTAATAGCTAAATAAAAGCTCTGTTTTTCTTCAAGAGCTCAAGAAATATGTTTTCAATAATCCCTCTGTGTACATTTTGCCCCAGTTATGAACGGTCCAGAGAGAATTGTTGTTTCTTCGTGAGTGGCCAGTTGGCTTCGTGGGTGTGGGCTGTAGAACTGCAAACCCTAGACAGGTTTGAACGCTCAGGTGGTGTTTATTCTGTGTAAAATCACTTCAAATCGAGTGCTCAATTCAGCCAACTCGGCCTAGCAAGTACAAATGTGCAGCTTCCTAAGACGGCGAAGCCAGCCAAACCCAAGGGGGACTCTCCTCTGGGGAGGGCTGGCAGCGATTTGATGGAGTTGAGGGAGAGATTTTTTTCCCACCACAGCTCCAGCCGAGTTCTGCCAATGGAAACCTCTATGGCAGGGGTGAAGAACCTAAGGCTGGCCGGATGCGACCCGTGCTTTGCCTGGATCCTGCCCTCGGGGCTCCCCTCTCCAGTATTGGTGAGCCCGGGCCGATGCTCCAGTCTCCCCGCCATGCCTTTGTGGGGCTGGAGCACACAGGATCTACTAGCCTGGGTGCCACGAGACTGTGGTGTGCGAGGGGAATGTGGAGAATGTCTTTCTCCTCAGCCGAAGGCTATGCCCGCAAGGGGGTTTATTTTGCCTCTCATTTACGTGCGGTCCCCAGCTGATTTTCCTGTGGGTCAGTGGCCCCCGACTCTCCACCCCTGCTCTATGGGGAGCCAATGAATTTATTGGCCAGCTCCTCAACCCTGATATTTTGGTGGCACTGTCCACTTTCCGGGCTCTACAGGTTAGTTAGGAGCAATGTTCCCTCTAGTGTTTTCCATCCATGAGCGGAATACACGTTTTATGTGCATTGAGCAGGCCTGCTGATGGGGCAGGCAAAGAGGGCCCCTGCCCAGGCCAGCATGCTCACTGGATGGCAACTAGTGCAGACGTGTTTATTCAAAAGAGCCCCAGGCTCCTAGTTACCACCACTGTCCCTGCAGCCGCGGTGGCATCTGGAACTGCAGGCTCTTTAAATAACCCCTGGAGCATCACTCTGGTGTGAAGTGACCTGTTGTTTTGAAAGTGACGCTAATTCTAATAACTTGGCTACCCCCTGAAGCTTCTAATACAATTGTAAGACAATCAAAAATCAGTCAAAATCAAAAGGTTTTGAAATGATCCCCAAGAAACATTTCAATTCACCTGAACCGAGGTCGGTCGGTCGGTCTCGCTCTCTCTCTCTCTCTCTTTCTCTTTCTCTCTCTCTGGTTTGTGAATATTTGGGGGTTCCATTTTGGGTTGGGGAAACATATCCAATTTCTCCACCTTTTTCATGGGGGGGGGGAATGTCTAGACGACAGGGTTTTTTCGAAAAAAGTGGCCTTTTTTTGGAAAAAAACCTTCCCTTGCATCTAGACTGCTGCTGCGTTCGTTCGAAAGTAAATCAAAAGAACGCGGCGGTTTTTTTGACCGTGGAAAACCTCGTTTTATGAGGAAGAACGCCTTTTTTCGAAAGTGCTCTTTCGAAAAAAGGCGCTATGTAACGCAAACTGTGCTTTTTCGAAAGAGAGCATCCAGATGGCCTGGGTGCTCTCTGCCGAAAAAGCGGCTTGCTTTTTCGAAAGTACTGGTTGTAGTCTAGACACTCTTTTTCGAAAGAATCTTTTGAAAAAGCCTCTTTCGAAAGAGGCTTGCAGTCTAGACGTAGCCGGGGCAGGAAAACTACTTGCTTCCCCATTCTATATAGAGCCCTGCAAACTCAACAAGGGCACCAAAAATCAGTCTTGCTTCTTTCCTTCCCAGTCTTTGTCAGCAGTGAGGGGAGATTCTCCAACGCAGCCCTAACTTACCCCACGTCGTCGCGCTCTCTGCAGATCACCGCTTGCGTGAGCTCAGGCAACGACACGGCTGTTGGGCCTAAGGCTTTACATGAGTTTACCAGGCTATTTGTTGTGTTTTAAGTTTTTCCTGGTACAGACCAACTCGGCTACCCCTCTGAAAGTCTGGGGATTTATTAAGCAGTCCTGAGGCTGCGGTACAAGGAGTTACAGAATCCAGCTCATGCAGTCCAAGGGTACAGCTGTAATTTTCATCTGGCGCAGGCATATCCGCGTGAGCTCTGGTTCAGCTATCACACAACAATCAGCAGTGTAGCTGAGTACGTAGCGGAGATTTCAGCTGGGACTGTACCCACGGTAGCTTCCCTCCTCTGCTGCAGAGGCAGCGTGAGAATTTGCAGCATGCTCACTGGATGGCAACTAGTGCAGACGTGTTTACTCAAGCTGGGAATTTGAACTCTCAGAATAATTCACATTGGCACAAGGTCGTAGTGGACTCTCCATTACTGAGCATTTCAAAATCAAGATGGGCTCGATTCTAAAAATAAATCTGCTCTAGGAATTGTTAGGAGGAAGGTCTCTGGTGGATGGTCACAATCGACCCTCTGCTCTTAGAGTGTATGAATCTCAACCCTTTGTGGGGTAGGCTCAGAAGAGCTGCGAGGAGTAAAATGCAGTGACAGCTTATTAGAGACACAAAGGATTTGACTCTGGCCAGGAAGTGCCAATTTTCTGAAGTCGCTTTTAAGAACGGGACCAAACTGGCCATCTGACCCTTACCCATCAGTCAACAGTGATCAATGATACATCTTCCCCATCCTCCACAAAATAGATTGGGTATAGCCATAGGTGTATATTGTCGGCGCTTATCTGAAGCTGTTCCCAGTTAATCGGATGCAGTTGGAATGCCATGACAGCTAGTTTCCAACCCAAGAAACTCCCATATGTTCTGGGATTTTGGAGCAGGATAGCAGGCATTTACATGCTCAGTGGAATGAGAAGTAGGATATCTGAGTAGGGGAGACTTTTCACAGTCTTTCATAGAGGAGCATAGCCTCTTGGCAGATTTGGTTTGGCTCAGTGTCTTGTGGACATTGTCCTCAGCCCAATGTTAAATCACATGACTTAACCGTGAGGATCATGACAGCAGGTGTTTTACATAAATACCCACCTCTGGAATCTGGGGATTATGTGGGAATCTCAGATTTCATGTATAAATAAAAAAAAACAATTGCGGAGAAGAATTAAAAAACGTGAAACCCTAAAGGCTCAAAACTGAAAGGCAAATAAAAAGAATGCAAATTTGGTCAAAATCTCTCTCTTTTTTTTTTTAAGGCAATTTCATGAGCGCTGACTCCTGACTGTTGAATGCTGGGAGCTAGCAGCATGGCTGTTATGCTCTGGGAAGTCACTGAGGGTATGTTGAAACTGCAGTAAAATATCCTCTGCTAGGCTGGGCCAGGCCAAGTTTTAGGAGCCTGCCGAGATGGGAGAAAGCCTCATTGGTTGGCCTGCATCCCAGTCCAAGCAGCTACATTGCAATTAAACCATCTCTGCAGCACCCGCCCAATTCCGCTGGCATGGGGTGTTAAATTGCAATTTGGACATAGCCTGGATTTTTGTTCTCAGCTTCCTTGTACCTGAACGGTTTTAAATCTGTGAGAGGCAAAAGCAATGGCAGGGCGGAAAACAATAGGTTTGTTTCAAGGGAATTGGAACACATGGGCTATGTCTAGACTGGCATGATTTCCCGCAAATGCTTTTAACGGAAACGTTTTTCCGTTAAAAGCATTTGCGGAAAAGAGCGTCTAGATTGGCACGGATGCTTTTCTGCAAAAGCACTTTTTGCGGAAAAGCGTCCGTGCCAATCTAGACGCGGTTTTGCACAAGAAAGCCCCAATCGCCATTTTCGCCATCGAGGCTTTTTTGCGCAAGACAATACCGCGTTGTCTACACTGGCCCTCTTACGCAAAAGCATTTGCGCAAGAGGGCTTTTGCCCGAACGGGAGCAGCATAGCATTTCCGCAAGAACACTGACAATCTTACATGAGATCATCAGTGTTTTTGCAGAAATTCAAGTGGCCAGCGTAGACAGCTGGGAAGTTTTTCCGCAGGAAAAACTTGCCAGTCTAGACGCAGCCATGATGTAAGAGGAGGTGGGGATCAAACTAGTGAATAAAAAGAAATATCAGAAAAGAGAGGTACTTAGAAATATTCTTCCTCTGCTCTACATTGAACATCCTCTTTCTATTCCAAAGATTTATGGGAAAGATTTTTTCCTGCCCTGGAAACCGAGGCTGTCTATGCATTCAATAAGAGCATATTTGTAGATCAGCATTACTTTTCCTCCCAGCAACGTGTGGTCAATTTTCATTTTCGTTGTTAAAATTGTTTCCATGTAATGCCCTTAAGCAGCTGCGAGTTACAGTGAAATAGAAAATGACCCCCAAATTGGCCGGTTTGATTATTCAATCCAATCGTTCTCGGCTCTGTGTGGCAACGTGCGTTGAATGTGGCAGCCCATATGCCCTGCATATGACTGCGATCTGGCTTCCAAGAGGGTATGTTGTGATGTGCTGGCGGGTGCCAATTCACATATCTAAACGTTTTCATACGGGGAACCCCTTTGTGTTAGTCATCTGGTTGTCAAACAAGACCTGGCAGCGATCCTAGACCTGGCACGAGATGAAATATGTGCACTTTAAACATTTCAGACTGAAACCGATGGGAACGGGCCATTCCTCACTTCATTTTCTCAAGGGTTTAAAACAATAAATGTCAACCTGAGGGCAAACCAAGACAGATTTCAGATGAAAGGGACAGGGTTTGCTTCGTGTTTATAAATCCGTTGCTCCCAACCTCCTTCGTATCTCTTAAACCAACGAGGCAGGCCAGTTTGGGTCAGGCGCAATGGGCACCTTTGTCAACACAGCTTTTTCCGTTAGGGGTGTCAGAGAGAGATTTCCAAAAGAGATTTTTCAGACAGATTCATGACTCGGCATCCCAGGGAGAATCTAGTGTTCTTCCAGGCAAAGTTAAAGCCTTGTGTTAAACAGCTAATAAAGCCAGTTTCAAAGGATCTTTCATCTCCAAGATAACAAAAATACTCCTTTGTTTATTTACTTTCCCCCCTCAATTGCTTTTCCTATCTTGTTTTCATCTGCACACTGCTAACGCTGCTCAACACCTCCAGCCTGCATTTTGGGATGGAAGCCTTGGGAGCAGGAGTAGAGGCAATTTTCACATGCCTCCCAGACAGTGCTGTTCAGACTGGAGCCCACGATGACTTGTGTTCAGAAGGCCCAATTCTCTATTAGGGTGAATGACTTGATTGAAGTCTATGGGCCGCGTCAGTTGAATCCGGGAAAAAATTGGCTGATGTATTCCCGACGCACACTCCATGGGCCTTGTGTTCTTGTCACTTATTTTGGTGGAAGTGAGGAGGTTCATTGTGGGAATGGAATTATACCCATGAAAGCTGGTGCTAGCGAAAGGATACTCCAGCCCCAGAGCCGTCCCACTTGCAAGGAGAGCTGGCAGGGAAACAGTTCTCCTGTCCCCCCCCCCCCCCCAAAAGGGAAAAGTTCAACATTTCTTAAAAGAAAATGAAAATGTTCACAAACTGGATAATCTGAAAAAACCCGCCTCTGATCGGGTCAGTGGAAACTTTTCATTGTAGTGAGTTTGAAAGGTTTTGTTTTGATTGCGACCTTCCTTTATTTTGGCCTTTTTTTTCAATATATATGAACACACATTTTGAAATGAAAAGTTAAATGTCCGAATGGGAAGTTTCCTCAATTTTGAAATTGTTGGGCTTTTTTTTCCAACTGGTCGAAACCAATTGTTCTTACCAACTGTTTCAATTCATTCATTCATTCTGCTGGTGGAAAGTAGAGTGCGCACTTCAGATCACTTGTCTCCAGAAAGCCCGGTCTCCAATCACTCATGCAACCTGCTCCATGGGCTCAAATGGGTGAGGTCAGAAGCCATGCTGTCCCTCCAGCATGTGTAAGACTGTCCACAAAATCTTCTCCACCCAACTTTTCTTGGATCAAATGCGTAAATTCGGTGGGCTGGTATGAACCTTGGAGCAATACCATCTTGGCCAACATTGAGTCACTTAGGAGGATGTTGGAGGCTTGTCGATCTGATGTCTCACCTGCTCATTATTAAGATGAAACCACCAAATGCCTTCAGTGCATTATTGCTGGTGCCTGTCTAATGCATCCAGCTGAGATCTTTGCATTGCTGTGGTGGTCCAGGTTTCAGAGACATACAAAGGGACGTAAGTCACTGCTGCTTTGATACATCTGAGTTTAGGTCAAGTGGAGATGCAGCATTGACGCCACAGAGCTTTCCAAAGAGTGTGCACAATGTCCGTTGCCTTGTTGATCTGAAGTTTCATGTCATAGCAACATAAAAATGGCCACATGGGATCAGCCCAAAGGTCCATCTAGCACAGTATCCTGAGGCTAGCAACACCGTCCTTGCACAGGCAATCTTCCTCTTTGGTAGCAATGGAGCCAAATTACTCAAATGAGTTGGCAAATTCAAATTCTTGTCTGCAGATGGGGACAGGGCGGGGAGTGGATAGGGCATCAGAGCAGGGGAGTTCAGGTTCTGATGGTACCACCAGCCCGAGGTGTGACCTTTAGTAAGTTACATCACCTCTTTGTGACTTTGTTTCTCCTTCTGCTTTGTCTGCCTTATCTATTTGGACTGGAAGCTCTCTGGAGAAGGGAGCATAGCTCACTACACACTAATACAGTGCTCACTACAACAGAGCTCTGATCTTGATTTGGGCATCTAATTACATACAGTATAGGTCAAACCACAGCAAATGAAAATTTCCACCATCTAACACAGTGGTCCCCAACACGGTGAATTTGTGTGCGCCCGCCAAGTGCTCAGGGCTGGCCTGGCCCCGGGCACATGGCGCACGGTGAGCGCTGGATTGGCCACCCGTGCTCTGGGTGCGTGGCGCTTGGGGGGGGCCACCGGCCCCAGGCGTGTGGCTATGGGGGGGCCCCGCCCCTGGGCACGCAGCTATAGGGGGGCCCTGCCCTCTGGCGCCCAGCGGGTGAACGGCCACGCCCCCTAGTGCCCGGCAACCTTAAATGGTTGGAGACCACTGATCTAACAATCCAGACCTGCTCTGCCTCCACCGGAGATGCACAGCTAACCCCAGAGCACATACTGGAGTCTGAAACCTAGGTCTATGGGGAGGTTGCCAAACTTGCACCATGCTCTTCTCCAGGCCTTTCCACCTCTTCCTGTGGGGGCAGATTTACAGTTGCATAGTGGTTGTGCTGTTAATGAGTCTGAGGATAGAGAAGGGGTCGGCAGCCTTTGGCTCTCAACCTACCGGGGGTGTGGTTGTTTCAAACTTATGATTGATGTTGCCATGTTGACTTAACTTGTAGGAGTGGCCCGACCCTTAGGTGGTAACCAGCTCCGGAGAAGGTGGACTAGACCCATGGGCTACGTCTAGACTGGCATGATTTTCTGAAATGCTTTTAACAGAAAAGTTTTCAGTTAAAAGCATTTTTGGAACAGAGCGTCTAGATTGGCACGGACGCTTTTCCGCAAAAGCACTTTTTGCGGAAACACGTCCGTGCCAATCTAGACGCGCTTTTCCGCAAAAAAGCCCCGATCACCATTTTCGCGATCGGGGCTTTTTTGCAGAAAACAAATCTGGACTGTCTACACCGGCCCTTTTGCGCAAAAGTTTTGCCCAAAGGACTTTTGCCCAAACAGGAGCAGCATAGTATTTCCACAAAAACACTGACAATCTTACATGAGATCGTCAGTGCTTTTGCAGAAATTCAAACGGCCAGTGTAGACAGCTGGCAAGTTTTTCCGGAAAAGCGGCTGATTTTCTGGAAAAACTGGCCAGTCTAGACACAGCCATGGAGCTAGTGGGGAACTATCTTCTCTCTCTGCTTCTGACTAGCACAGGAGTGAGTGACCATGGCAAGTGAGAAGTAACAAAACTGAACCTCATTTTTTGAATCTCAGAAGATATTAGGGTTTAATTTCTGCTGGTTTATTTTATCCAGATGGGGTCGCTTATTCCGGCCCAATGAAACGGAGCTGCTCCAATAGTTGTGGTCTCTGCTGAGTTTCTAAACTAGACATGGAGAGCATACAGGGTATGCTAGCAGGAAAACTGAATGCAAGAAGATGGAAAGTGAGATGGATGCAAATATTTAAACGGTGCATGTTAAACCAGACAATATTCTTGCAAGGATTCACAGGAACAAAATGATCTTTCCATATGTGTTTGTCTGATTCCCCTGTTAGGTTTCACCAGTTTTATGTGCAGTACAACCCCCCACATGAGGTTAAAGATCACAATAATGTTATATCTAGGCAGCAAAATCTCCCATGTGTGGGAAGTGGAACACCGAAAAGAGATATGACATCTGTTAACATACTAATGAGACTTGCTCTGCTGGCTTCTGTTCTGAAGATGAAGTATCCATTCTTTAGCACTACAGAAATGCTATGAACTTTACTGCAGGTCAATAAAAATGTAGATCTGTGTCTGTGCTGTTCAAATGGAGGCGTGGGTTGAGATTTCATTCGGAAGGAACTTAAAAAAAAATCTTCACGCTCTCATGATTGTTGCTTCCCCAGTTACTGGAAGCTCGTTATGTCCAAACAATGAGATGCAAATAGAAGAGAGTGAACGCACTAGTACTGAGGTGTAAATCTCTAATTAGGCGTCTAAATAATTGTAGACCTGATTTATCGACATGAGAACAACAGGATCTGCTGGGTGCTCAGTGCTTTTGAAATTGTAACTGCTAGGATACCTGTATGTGTAGGAGCTTAGGGTTAGATACCAATTCATGATGCTCTTGACATAGAAGCTTTAGGACCAAATTCTGTGCTCACTTATTTGACTACAACTCTGGCTGGTCTAAAATTTGTTACAACTCCATCGTCATCCTCATGATGTTCCCATTACTCCTCAGCGATGAAGCTCCTCCACTCCTGTCTGTTTCTGGCACAGTGGTTTCTCAGCTATGACCCAGGTTTTATTCCTTGGCTTCCACTACTCTTCACCAGGTTGGATTTTGGGGAGTCTTGTTTCCATATGCTTTCAGGTGTCCATCTTTTTGCTATTCTGGTGATGGAATCAGTTTCTGTCCAACGCACACAGCCAATGCATCTCCAACGCCTCTAGGCACTGGTGGTGCACATGTTCTCCTGGTTGCACTGTATCCATAGATCTTGGTTTGAGATTGTCCTGAGCCAAAGGATATGGAAGATTTTTTTGAGGCAGGTTGTATGGAATGAAAAATTTGGACATGTCCTGTCTTCTCACCCCCCAGCATTCTGTGTTCTCACCACACCGCTCTGAGAAGTCTTGAGTTTGCTTTTGGAATTGCATTTGGATGACTTCCAGACTGTATTTAAGCTCCTAAAGGTCTTCAAGGGACGAGAAGGGTGTCAGCCTGACACTTCTTGACGTATCTTCTGTGGTACGCTGCCTTACCCAGTTGAGGGCAGTGTTGAAGAAGATTGGAGACACGACACAGCCCTGATGTATTCCTGTTTGGACTTCAAAATGGAGCTCACTGGATCAGTATTGCATGTAAGGTTGGAATAGAAGCTTTGGATGATGTTGAGAATAGGGAGAGAGATTTCAGATGCCTGTAGAATGCACCATAAGCTGGTCCTGTGATGCCATCCAAAGCCTTCCCAAAGCCTATGAAGTTTGTGGTGCGGTCATTTTAAGCATTCTCCTGTTATCTTACATTGTATGAAGGTCTGGTCCGGGCGTCCACACCCTTTCTGAAAAGTGGCTTGCTCTTTTCTGTGGCTACGTCTAGACTACATCCCACTGTTAGCAGAGGGATGTAAATGAAGCACTTTGAAAGTGCAAATGAAGCTGGGATTTAAATATCCCGTGCTTCATTTGCATAAGCACGTAATGGCGCTCATTCAGAAAAGTGCTATTTTGAAGTTGAAACCGCAGTCTCGACGCGGTTCTATCGAAAATGGGGTGCTTTTTCAAAATATCCTGTAAACCTCAAAACGTAAAAAAATGAGGTTCACAGGATCTTTTGAAAAAGCGCTCTGTTTTTGAAAGAACTGTGTCTAGATTGCGGTTTCAACTTTGAAATAGCGCTTTTCAAAAGAGCGCCATTACGTGATGATGCAAATGAAGCATGGGATATTTAAATCCCAGCTTCATTTGCACTTTCCAAGCGCTTCATTTACATCCCTCTGCTAACAGAGAGATGTAGTCTAGACACGCCCTGAGACTATCAGCTGCCTCAGATATCTACTGGTCTACAAGGTGATATTTTCATTGTGATTGCCTCGTACACGCGGGCAAACCATTGTATGGCGTGAGTCTGCTTTTACAACCTTCATTTCATGCCAGCACATAGAGTAGGGAAAGGCCCATTTCTCACCCTATCAGAGATTATTTTTGTTCTTTCTTATTTTCTTGCACTTCTCCGCTCTCCACAATAACCATCCTAATCTATGCTCCCATGATAGCAACCTGGATGGAAGACTCAACATGACTCTAAGGCAGCCCCATGACGTTCTACTTCCCATGTGGGAGTACATTTTTTCTGATGCAGTTACACAAATCCCTAGTCTTTTCATTCTCTTCAGTCACCATGTGAAAGGCGGAGGGAGGGGATTTTGCACCTGAGCTGGCACATTTTAATGACCACCACAGAAGTATGCTGTAGAGAATATACCAACAAGAGCTGGGTGCAAAGTGGTGTTTCCTCTCCACTGTGCTTTTTCCGCTGATTGTTGGGTTTGGTTCATGCGGGCTCACGTCTCTGACTTTCAATTTATGCTTCAGATTCAAACAAAGCCTAAAACACCCAGAGAAACTCCGTTAAAACCACTGAGTCTCACCTGGTTTCACCTCTAACCCATGAAAAACCATAAATTTCCTGAGGTTTTGATGTGAAACTATAAATCACAGCCCTGGGTCATTTGAAACTGGGCCCAAAACCACTTAAAATTGGGCCCAGCTTTGCTCAAAAAGTTCATGAACTTTTTTTTAAAAAGCAAACTTGTTCTGTATTTTGAATTTGTAGTGAACCGTAAAAGCTGTCAGGTTTCTGGTTAGACTGCAAACACGTCCCACAGTGCTGTGGAGCTGTCTGCCCAGCTCTCTGCCTTTAGCAGTATGTAGAGTACATAGATGACTGGCCAGTCTAGCCTGGGTAGATAGCACTGTAGATGGAGAAACACTGCACAGGTAAGTAGTGTAAAGACATTCCTGATGCTTGTGAAAGGCCAGCTCTACACTATAGACTCTTATGTGTCTCAGGGGTGTGAAAAATTCAACCCCTGAGTGACAATGAGAAGTCCTGGGGTCCCTAAAAAACGAACATATATTTGGGCCTAACCTTCATGGGCCAAACCCTACTTCATCATACGCATGGACCTGCCTCTGACAAAGCGGGTTTTTGCCCACAAAAGCAGATGCCCAAATGAATCTGTTAATCTTTAAGGGTGTGTCTAGACTACGGGGTTTTGTCTACAACAGTGGATTTTTGTTGACAAAACTATACCTGCGTCTACACTACCGCCGAGTTCTGCAAACATAACGTCGACAGACCTCGGCAGTTTTGTCTACAGTAAACCTCATTCTACGAGGAATAACGCTTTTTGTTGACAGAGTTCTTGCATCTACACTGTCCTTTGCGTCTACACTCTCATGTTGACAAAGTGGCTTGCTTTGTCGACAGAACTGGATGTCGTCTAGACGCTCTTTGTAGACAAAGCTTCTGTCGACAAAAGCCTGTAGTCTAGACGTACCCTAAGGGGCCCCAGGACTCCTCGCTGTTTTTGTGGATACAGACTTACGTGCTGACCCCTCTGAGACGTGGCCTAAGCCCAGCGCTACATCAGCAGGGGAGCTTTTCCTGTTGACATAGCAACTGCTTCTCAGGGAGGGGATTAACTGCGTCAATGGGAGACGCTCTCCTGGCTATGCAGGAGCATTTTCACAGTGATGCCAACACTAAATATAGACCTGCCCTGTAGGTTCCCCTCTGTTTGCCCAAGAACTGCCTCCTCTTTGTTCACTGATACATTTAGCAACGTTGTTTCCCGCTGCTGGTGCATTCCCCAATGGGAAATAGACTCCAGGGAGGCTCTACTGCCACCGTCTTTCACTGGCATCCCTAGCTTCGCCCCATCGCGTGGACACAGCCTGCCGGATGTAGCTACCTACTTGCTGTGCAGCGTATACATAGTCTAAGAGTGGAGGTTTCCCCTCTCCAAGGGTGACTCAACTTGACAGTTCAGATTGTCCAGGACTCAAACCTCATGTCCCCTGCTCTCTGCTGATCAGCTTCTTGGCCAAGCCGAGTGAGGTTTTCCTTTGTTTCTCTTTCCCCTTTTGGTTACTGCTTTGATATGTTCTGCATGAGTGGTTCTTTTAACAGTCGACAAGACAGAGTTGCAGCACCATCACAATGCCCCAAACAGCAACTCCTACCAGGAAAGAAGAAGACCTTTATGTGAAGTGGCTAAATATCTTCAGAGTTAGCATCACCAGTGGAGATCCCATGTGCGTAGAGGTGAATAAACCAATGTTGTCTATAAAACATGTTAACTCTTTGGCGGTGATGGGCCTGAACCCAAACTCCAAACGAGACACACTCGTATTAAGGGTAAGTTCATCCAGCAGACATCTCCTCTTCAAACAAATCCATTCTTTACCAGGCCTCTGGCCATGATCTTCTCTTCTTGACCCATCCAAGAGTCAGGGGTTTGATAGAAGCAGAGATCACGTCGTCTTAGGTTGTCCAGGGGCTAGGGAACATCTTCCGCCTCTCTGGCCAAATCTGGGGAGCTGTATCCAAGCCATACTGGCTAGGGGAAAAGTGGCCATCCATAATCAGGATTTTCCATCCTCTTGTCCCCACATCATTCAGGGGTGCAATGGTTGGCCCGACCTGGGGAGCTTTCCCTTCCTATGGAAGTGAAGGGTGTCAATATTATTTACTCCCATTATCCAGTTTCCTTGTCTTCAGAGTGCTCCACCTTCCACTGAACCTCTTTGCGAATGGGATTGAAGGAGTGTAAAGTGAGCTCCTTATATGTGCCAAAGGGAGTTCAGAACACAAGTCCTTTGTGACACTGTGTGCCTCCATTTGGGGGGTACCCAGGGGTCTGCTTAGCAAAGGGTGGGCGCTCTACAATATCTGACTATCAGGCCCCTTTCCTGTGTTTCCAGTTGGGGTGCCTAACACTGAAGCTCACCAACTCCCTAGTCACTTTGGCAGGCCTTAGCCAAAGCATTTTCCTTCCATTCCTTCCTTCCAGGGGCCACACGTGGCTCTGTTCTCAAGCTTCCTCATGGATCAAGCAAAGGCCCTGCAATATTTTAGGGAAGAAACTATCCGCCCTGCCCCACCCCCCAGCCCTTTCCATTCTGGTGAACCGGCCTGGCCACCAATTCCTTCTGTAGGGAAAGAATCCCTCTTTGCCCCATCTTGTTCCTCCCTCAGAGAAACGTGGCTTCTCTAGGGCTTTTCCCGGAATCCCCCCCTTTCCTACCCAGTCTTGCAAAAAAAAAAAAAGGCCATTTTTATTGAATGTTATTTTAACCATAAAATTTTTAAGCTGTTCAAATACTTTCCTTTGTACCGTAGACAGCAGAGACTATTAGCCAGTAACAAGTAAATGTATTTTTTTTCAACTGCTTGAATCTAGTAAGTAGTTTTCTTTGGACCAACTGCTCCTCCGGTCTTTAGAGAGAAAACATGGCAGCGATTTGATCCTGCATCTCTTCATTATCTGTCTGCACCACTCGTAGACGGAGGTCTATTTTCTTTTGGAAATAAAAAAAGAGGACTTGATTTCACGGAGGCTAATGCAGTCAAATAAATCACCGAGATTCATAGATTTTTAAAGCCAGGAGGGACTGTTATGCTCAACTAGTCTGACCTCAAGTGTAATACAGGCCATAGACTTTCAATCTTGGATTCATAACCTTCTGTTTGAGCTCCCCTATCTCTTTTACCGAGGCCTCCACGCTTGATTCAAATGCTTCAAGAGACCAAAGAAGCCACAACGTTCCTTAGTTACCACCTTGTATTAATGAGATTCCAGACTTGTCCCCGTATGTCTACACAGCACCCATGGGGATTGGCCACGTGAGCAGTGGTCATGACATAAATATCGGTAAGCCATCACTTGGATGTAGCCCACTGATGTCCCAAAAATGGGTGTAGAACCCTTTCACATCCCTGGCCAGATGGGGCAGAGAAAGGGCCTTCTATTATGTTAATTGCTAGTAGCTAGCACATACTGTGGCCGAGAAATCTACCGACGATGAAGTCTCTCAGAGGCTGCTCAAAACAGTCTGCCACAGGTATGCTATAGTGGTTTTGTGTGCATGAGCAGACAACGTTGTCCTCTAGTGGCTGGCCAAGAGAGGAGTTGTCCTCCAGCACAAATGGCAAAGGCCTATCGCTTTGGAGCCGAAGGGCTAGAGATCTAGCCTTGAATCCGCCGGGGTGCTCTTTATTTCAGAGTCATGTTTCTGCAGCGTCACCGTAACAGAAAGCGGCTAGTATCACACTCAGCGTAGTCCAGGTGACGGTTGCCACAGAAACCACAGCGTGGCTCCGTTGCGCGTAGCGTTGTGGTTCTGTATTTCCGAATGTTTCACATAGCGTGACGGGGGATGGCTCTACTGCAAATTGGCAAGACGACTAACGCCGTGTATGGTAAGGCAAAAAAGAATATTCCCGTATGGCTTAAAGCACGCTGGAGACACAAGGTACAGAACCTGCCCAAACAGCAGGGTGACGGGTTATACCCCCCACGTTGGCCCCCCCAGGAGTGGAATTCTGCCAATTAGTCTGCAGATGGGGGCGATTTAGGCTGAAGAGAGCTAAACAGAGGGACGCTCACTTGGGAGGAGCAGGCAGGGGCTCTAGAAAGCCAGGAGGCTGGTACAGAATGAGAGGGCTGCATGCACACCCTGTGAAAGGAGAGGTCGATTTGGAGGCTGCAGAGCCAAGGCAGCTACAGTCACTCCCTGGGTGGAGGGATTTTGGTCTGGCAGAGACTGAAGAAGGTAGGAGAGAGAACTCGGGGAAAGGCAGCAGGGTTCAGGCTGGGCTAGAGGAGTCCTGAGCTGGAACTGGAGTAGAGAACAGGCCCAAGGTCTGCTATCAGCCTCTGACAGAGGGGCACAATGGGGCAGTGAGAGGCAGGGCTGCTGGTAAGAAGGACTTTGATACACCCCAGGAAGGGGAAACTGTGTCATGAGTGGGATGGAGGGCCGAGTCATGAAGGGGAGGCTGCAGTTCCTGGAATGAGAGAGGGGCCACAGAGAGAGTAAGGGTATGTCTACACTACCACTCTAGTTCGAACTAGGAGGGTAATGTAGGCAACCGAAGTTGCAAATGAAGCCCGGGATTTGAATTTGCATCTTGCCGGGCGCCGCCATTTTTAAATCCCGGCTCGTTTGGACTCCGTGCCCACGGCTACACGCGGTACGGACTAGGTAGTTCGGATTAGGCTTCCTATTCCGAACTACCGATACACCTTGAACTAGGGTGGTAGTGTAGACATACCCAAAGAGACAGAGTATGATTGCTGGAAGGGGCATTGGCCTGACAGAACGAAATCCCAGAACGTCCAGAAGGTGGCGCCATCCAGCGGTGAGTACGGTGCCCCGTCACAAACAGCAAAAACGTTACGATCTAGTCGCCCACAGACAACATGCTGCAAGCTACACGGACGCATCTCTTCCGTGGAATAACATGAGCTCTTCAAAAGTATCTTAAAAGAAGAGGACATTGAGTCACAACGGGAGAGAGGGACCTGGAATCTCAGGTTTCCTGTTCCGCGCTTGATTCCCAGTGGACCGATCCTGCAAAGAACTCCCCGTGTCCCGCCAAGAGCGGTGCGCACTCAACTCCGTGAAGAGTCCTGAACTTTTTTGGTGCCTCCTTGCACTCCTCTGTGCAAGGGGTATATTGCAAGAATGCTTACCTCGGAGGGCTGATGAGCGCTTTAGTACAGAGCTAAGCCAAAGCCAAGTATGGCTTTTAAACTCATTCTAGCCAATACCGAATTCCTCCTTTGAAGCCCATATCAAGGGATACTCTCTCACACAAAATGCAATGTCTCCAAGGAATCATTATAAACTGCCCTGTATATAATGCCTCTGGCACGCTGTCGGGGCTATCCATTTCAATACGTTAATTTTTAAGAACAGTTACAATTAAAAGAAACCCTTTCAAAGGCAGCCTAAAACAAAAAAGTGCCCATACCCCCATGCAAAGTCTTCTGTATGCAAACACTCAGATTTCCATGTGTATGTCGGCACTGGGTAGGGATGTTTTAACAACCTTGTTGGTTCATACAAGTGACATTTACGAATGCAGACTTGCATTTGGATGTACCAAGAGAAAATGCCTTTTGGAAGAAAGATTGCAGTGAAGTTTTAAAGGCCACACATTTAACCCAAATTGTTACAGCTTTTGAGAGATTAAAACATGGACTGTTGGCTCTTGATTTTGCCCCAGGAATGATGGAAGTTGCATGGAATCAGGAGGTTTTCAACATATGAGCTTTGTTGAATCAGGGCTGTGATTCCTTAAAATCATTTTTGTTTGCGTTTAAGGATCAAAATAAACTTTTTCAAAGAGACATAAGAACAAGCAGGGTCATACTGGGTCAGACCAAAAGTCCATCTAGCCCAGTGTCCTGTCTTCCAACAGTGGCCAATGCCAGATGCCCCAGAGGGAGTGAACAGAACACGGAACCATCACATGATCCCTCTCCTGTCGTCCATTTCCAGCCCCTGACAAACAGAGGTTAGGCCCTACACATCCTGACTAATAGCCGTTGATGGACCTAACCTCCATGAATTTATGTAGTTCTTTCTTGAACCCTGTTAAAGCCTTAGTCTTCACAACATCCTCTGGCAAGGAGTTCCACAGATTGTGCGCTGAATGAAGAATAATGTCCTTTTATTTGTTTTAAACCTGCTGCCTATTCATTTCTTTTGGTGACTCCTAGTTGTTATATTGTGGGAATAAGTACACTTTTCCTTACTCACCTTTTCTGTACCTGTCATGATTTTATAGACCTCTATCATATCCCTCCCTTAGTCCTCTTTTCTAAGCCGAAAATGCCCAATTTTTTAAATCTCTCTTCATATGGCACCCATTCCAAACGATGCTGACCAAGTCAGCTTCTCAAATGACATTTGTAATCACAAATGCATTTGTGGTCTGGGCATTCACATTTTGGGCTCACATTCACAGGAGTATTGTGAGCAAGACACAAGAAGTCTTTCTTCCACTCTCCTCTGTGCTGATTAGGCCTCATTTGGAGTATTGTGTCCAGTGCTGGGCACCACATTTCAGGAAAGATGTGGAGAAATTGGAGAAGGTCCAGAGAAGAGCAATAAAAATGATTAAAGGTCTAGAAGATATGACCTACGAGGGAAGACAGAAGGAATTGGGCTTGTTTAGTTTGGAAAAGAGAAGACTGAGAGGGGACATGAGAGCAGTTTTCAAGTATCTGAAAGGGTGTTACAAAGAGAACGGAGAAAAATTGTTCTCCTTGACCTCTGATGATAGGACAAGAAGCAATGGGCTTAAACTGCAGCAAGGGAGGTTTTGGACATTAGGAAAACCTTTCTAACTGTCAAGATGGTTAAACACTGGAATAAATTGCCCAGGAAGGTTGTGGAATCTCCATCTCTGGAGATATTTAAGAGCAGGTTAGACAGACACCTGTCAGTAATGATCTAGATGGGGCTTGGTCCTGCCGTGAGGGCAGAGGACTGGACTTGATGACCTTTTGAGGCCCCTTCCAGTTCTAGTGTCCTACGATTCTATGATTTTCTCTTCCAAGTTACTGCACAACAAAACTTCAGCTTACCCAATTTGCATATGCAAAATTACAGCTTGTTTGACAGTCTGCCTTTCCATTTTTTTGCCATAATCGTGTAAAAAATCCATTAAAAAATCAGAAATGATCATTCAAACCCCTGAACTGAGAAACCCCCACCCTATAGAAATGGTTGTTTCCTTATAAGATGAAAAACAACAAATTGTCTGGTAGAGCTTTATAGACTAACAAAACATGTAGACGGTTTAAAAACTCCGGTCATCTGAAGAAGTGGGCTGTGCCCACGACAGCTCATGATACCATCTACAGCTGTGTCTAGACTGGCCAGTTTTTCCGGAAAAACTTGCCAGCTGTCTACACTGGCCGCTTGAAATTTCCGCAAAAGCACTGACTTCCTACTGTAAGAAATCAGTGCTTCTTGCGGAAATACTATGCTGCTCCCATTTGGGCAAAAGTCCCTTTTGCGCAAAACTTTTGCGCAAAAGGGCCAGTGTAGACAGCTCAGATTTGTTTTGCGCAAAAAAGTCCCGATCGCAAAAATGGCGATTGGGGCATTTTTTGTGCAAAAGCGCGTCTAGAATGGCCAAGGACGCTTTTCTGCAAAAAGTGCTTTTGCGGAACAGCGTCCGCTCCAATCTAGACGCTCTTTTCCGAAAATGCTTTTAACGGAAAAGTTTTCCATTAAAAGCATTTCCGGAAAATCATGCCAGTCTAGACGTAGCCTCCATGTTTTGTTAGTCTATAAAGTGCTACCAGACTATTTGTTGTTTTTAAAGTTTATCCTGTACAGACTAACTCGGCTACCCCCTGAAGTTCCTGATAATATGGGAAGCTTTATAAATCCCAGACTCAGTAAGGCATTGAGCTCAGCCCTAAATGTGAGCAACCAAAGGTCTAATATCTCCTATCTTTTTCACAGATCTTGGCACATGGGTCTATACACTTTATTTTTCATTGTACATGTTTTATTGCTTTTACTACACACATCCGGTCTACATTTCACACACTAATTTTTACCATTGGCTTGTGAAAATTCACAAGATTAATAAAAACATTAACCCTCTGCTAACATAATTATATAAGCAAAAGTCAGGCTTGATCATGTGTCACATATTTTTGGTTAATGCAAAAATGTTTCCCTTTCTTACGAGCTCTGGTTACGGAGTCTGTCAACATCCGTCTTGGGCGAAAGAACAGCTGGTAGATGCTCGAGTCACTAAGCATTTGTGCTGCCTCTGAAACTCACAAGCCATCAGACTTACACAGAACATGGGCTGCATACACTACACTTGTGTAAATTCTGCGGGGTTGGAGCGTCACCAGCCAGTAATCCCCTATGCACAAGCTCCCCCTTATGGAAATGAAAAATATTAAACAATACATTTTTTTCTTCAAGATAAATCAGTGCAGAGGATTCGCATCAGGGTGCTTCTCATGCAGAGAGTAGCGCATATGTCTGCTTAATTGAACTTGTCTAAGACATCACTAACTGGCGTCGATGCCTATTTATATAGGCAAAGAAGCAGCGCAAATATGTATCTTCGCACACTCTGTTGTCAATCGAGAGGTGAAAGTTTGTGTCTTTCTAGGAACCACACACATATATTTTGGGCTGGGGAGGCTGAGAAATTTTAGGGCAAAAAGACAGAGGCTTAAATTTCCAGCTGTATTTATGATCACATAGAGTCTGACCCAACGCTCCCTGAAACCAATGGGAAGACACCCAGTGCTTTTGCTGGGAGTTGGACCAAGCGTATAATGGATGCCCTGACCTTGCATCCTGACTTTGTAGGGCCCAGTCCTACTTCATGCTGAGCACCGCCCTTTGGACTCTCGTTGTCCTCAAGATGGCGCTCAAGAACCTCCGGCTTTAAATCCCTCCTTATCAACAGCAGCAGAATCCCAACCTGTGCCCCACACCACCCTGGTCGGAGATACTCAGACCCAAATGATGCCGGAGAGTGGCCCTGGGCAGGCTTTTCATTGGCAGGAGGTGCTTTCCGACCCAAGACTCACGCACCCTACAAGTGCGGCACCTCATCCCGCTAACCCCCCCACCTCTAAACACTGGAATCCCCTGTAGCTTGAAGGGTGGGTAGGATGCTTTGCAGGGTGAAACCCCTTGTTCTCCTCATCCCATGCTTGGCACAGGATGCTGCTCCCCAATTGGCTGACCCTTCCACCATTCCTGTTGCCTGCTTTCAGGTGCTCTTTGATTGGTCAGTGGAGGAATCGGACCTTTTCCATAGCTCTTTTTCTACCTGTCCCTCCACCTGGGCAAGGTTCACCATCTACCATGGACAACATTCCCCAGCTGTCCTGACCCATCCCTCGCCTCCCCCTGGACAAGATTCACCGTCTACCATGGACAACATTCTCCAGCTGTCCTGACCCATCCCTCGCCTCCCCCTGGACAAGATTCACCGTCTACCATGGACAACATTCTCCAGCTATCCTGACCCATCCCAGCCCCTCCGCCCTGCAGCTACCAGAGTTCTGGGAGAAGACCAAAGAATACAATCCTTCCCCAAGCTGACTCTCCCTGGTCGCTGTCTCTCACCCCCATTTCCTTTCTGAAGGGTCGACAGGAGAGCGAGCTTTCGCCGTGGGTGCGCACAGGCGGGAGCTGTGAGACCAGTGGAATGCTGTGGAACAAATTGACCGTTTCAGAGAGATGTCCTTCAACAGGAGCAGGTGGGATGTTTCTCCTCGGAGCAGCATTTCACTGATTTCAGAAGAACTGCTTGAGGAGCGAGGGCGGGCGGCTCCTAAGTTTCTTCCCTCTCAGTGGGAGTTGAGAGCCTAAAAACTTTTGAGGATCTGGATCTTGGCCCTTAACTTATTATTGTAGGAAGTTGTGTGAGCGTCGGATGAGAGATGCTGACTAAGGGCTCAAAACTTAGATGGATCTGGCCGTAACCTGATACTCTTGCTCGTCCACATCCGTGTGGAAAAGAGGAAACCTATATGATGCTGATTTCTGAGGCAGCCCTGAGGCCAGGAGGCTAGTCCTTCCTCTAGTGCAAACCCGTAGCTCCACTGAATAATGCACAAAGTCAGATACCCTGGTGATGGGCCTAGTGCAAGAACAGAAGGGTGAACCAGAATAGGATATCCCTCACTTGGGTAAAATGGTCTTCCTATTGACCTCAAGGAGGGGTGTGTTTGAATGAGAATGGAATAAGGACCTCCGCATTTGACCCATTGATTTCCGGGGGAGTTTCAAGAACTCAGCATCTCTTCAGATTTGATCCCATAACTTTAACTGTTTGGAATATTTCAATACCCCCTCCCCAAATGCTAATGTACAAATATCATTTTCGTTGGTCACCTCTTACTGGAAAACAAGGAACGTTGGGTAGGACTCTCTGCTGGTGTGATTCATTGACTATGATGTTTGTTTTGTCCAAGAGGTGTATTGGCATCCATTGGGGTAAGCCAGCAGAGAATTTGGCCCACTGTCTATATGAAATAGAAATATAGCACATCCTGATATGATTCAAGATCAAGCAAAGTGAAGTGTACAGAGGTTATATGCAAAAAAAAAAAAAAAAAAAGGCGCAGCATCTGGAATGTGAAAGAGTGGCTGATAAATTCTGATTAGCAGGGCAATCTGGGTGTACGGTACAGCTGCACAAAAGTTTACAACCTGAAAACTCGTCTGAAACTCATTTTGCACATTTCACTTAGATCCAGTTGCAAGTGCAATGAAAACAGACAGAGCCGTCGGCCTGTATATTAACGGGAACAAATGCACAAGTGGAATTCTAGGCTTCGTCTTGTTCTTGTGATCGGTGCCAGATTGCTACTGAGCAGACTCTCCGTGAGCATTACACCATAGTTTTTCCACAACTGGTAATTATCTGAGGATCTTTGTGAAGCTAGACAAGCATCCAAATAGATATTGAAACTCCCAAATAAAATAAAACTCCCAAAATGTACCGTATTTTCCGGCGTATAGGGCGACTGGGTGTATAAGACGACCCCCTATCTTTTTAATTAAAAGATAGGGTTTCATCTTATACCCCAGCGCCCCTCCGCCTCCTTTGCTCCCGGTGTCCCTGGTCTGCTGCAGATGGTCCCCAGCAGACCAGAGGCACCGGGAGCAAAGCCGCCAGGAGCGCCTGGGCTGCCCCCCTCCCGCCGGAGCCCCTCCGCGGCTTTGAAAGCCTCGGGGGAAGCCGGCGGCGGGGCATCCCAGGCGCGCATGGGCTGCCCCCCCGCCGGAGCCCCTCCGCGGCTTTGAAAGCCTCGGGGGAAGCCGGCGGGGGGGCATCCCAGGCGCGCATGGGCTGCCCCCCCGCCGGAGCCCCTCCGCGGTGGCGCGGAGGGGCTCCGGCGGGGGGGCAGCCCATGCGCGCCTGGGATGCCCCCCCGCCGGCTTCCCCCGAGGCTTTCAAAGCCGCGGAGGGGCTCCGGCGGGGGGGCAGCCCATGCGCGCCTGGGATGCCCCCCCGCCGGCTTCCCCCGAGGCTTTCAAAGCCGCGGAGGGGCTCCGGCGGGGGGGCAGCCCATGCGCGCCTGGGATGCCCCCCCGCCGGCTTCCCCCGAGGCTTTCAAAGCCGCGGAGGGGCTCCGGCGGGGGGGCAGCCCATGCGCGCCTGGGATGCCCCCCCGCCGGCTTCCCCCGAGGCTTTCAAAGCCGCGGAGGGGCTCCGGCGGGGGGGCAGCCCATGCGCGCCTGGGATGCCCCCCCGCCGGCTTCCCCCGAGGCTTTCAAAGCCGCGGAGGGGCTCCGGCGGGGGGGCAGCCCATGCGCGCCTGGGATGCCCCGCCGCCGGCTTCCCCCGAGGCTTTCAAAGCCGCGGAGGGGCTCCGGCGGCGGGGCATCCGGCGTACAAGACGACCCCCGATTTTTGGGGGATGTTTTTTAACATCAGAGGTCGTCTTGTACGCCGGAATATACGGTATTCTCCCCACCCAGTCTTCCCTTGTAGATTTTAGCTCTCTGCTCTGGTGGGATTCTCTTGCTATATTTTCCAAGACATATGGCGAGGATGAGCACACAAAATTGTCCCCATGGGAACAAAGCAGAACATCCTAACGTCACGTCCCTTCAGATGTTTAAGGAATCAATCTATATAAACGACAGAAACTGCTCTTTTGTCAAATAAGGGGTTTGCCTTTCCGGAGAAACGCCTGTCATGAAACACCATCTTGACTGTGAACGAAACTGACTAAGGTACAGTGCAATTCAAGCCCCCTTACAATTGGAAGTAATTGTTGAAAAGTCAGAATGTTTGGAGGCTGGATTCAGACAAAAACCCGGTGCTGAGCTGACCTGGTCAAAACGACTTGAACTTCTTTGGTCTTCAATATTGGGCTTCCTTGTAGGATTTTTTCTGTGGCATCTGCTTCCAGTCCTCCCAGATATACCAAGTACACGGCCAACAGTGATCCTGTATGGTGGCTTCATACCTGTTTATTCAAAGGCCTACTAAGGCTATGTCTACACAGCAGCATTACTGTAATTTAGCGAATATAACCTGCGGGTTATATTCGTTTTTACAACCCTCCCCCACCCCGCGGGCTTTACTAGGGTGCGGGGTATACAAAATTTCTTAAACTCACCTGGTGAGTTCCTATGCAGCCTCCAGCCTCCATGCGGGGGAGCGTTCATCCCCCTGGTTCCTGCGCAGCTGCAGGAAGAGGCGGGGGAGTGCTCATCCACCTGTTTCCTGCACAGCCACCAGCCTCCGGGCGGGGGAGTGCTCATTCCCCTGGTTCCTGTGCAGCCTCAGGAACCAGGGGGATGAGCGTTCCCCCACCTGGAGGCTGGCGGCTGCGCAGAAACTGGGGTGGTGAGTGCCCGCAGGAACCTCCCTAGCACCGTAAATTAATGAATATATCCCCCGGCACAGAAAAGTCTTGTATACCCTGTGGGTTATACTCGTGCGCAGGGTATACAAGATTTTTTTTTTACTCAATTTGGAAAAACCGCGGGGTACATTTGGGTGCGGGGTATATTTGGGTGTGGGGTATATTCGCTAAATTATGGTATTTTGGAATAACTGGCGTTATTCCGAAATAACAAAGAGCTCGTCTACACAGCAAGCCATTATTCTGCAAAATTCTCGAGCTGGAGGACTTCTTACTCTGACTCCTGGAACCTTCATTTCACGAGGAGGAAGGGAAGTCGAAGGAAGAGTGTTTATCCTTCAACTTCCTGCTGTGTAGACAGCGCCAAAAGCCAAATTAAGCTATTTCGTCTTAAGCTACGCAATTGACATAGCTGAAGTTGCATCGCTTAATTTGCCTGCTTTGTAGACGTACCCTTGGGGTACAACTGAGCCGCCAATGAAACAGTCCTAGGCCAAATTAAAGATGGGAAGAAATAGGCAGGACAGGACTTTGCATGTGGACGATGAACTTAAGGGCCACATCTGGGGACAGTCTTTCTTTCCTTCCTTCAGTACATCTGCATGGGATCCTGGCCAAATTTTCCTCCAGGGTAGATTGGCAGAGGCCCTGGAGGTTTTTTGCCTTCCTCTGTAGCATGGGGCACAGATCTCAGATGGAGGATTCTCTGCATCTTGAGGTCTTCAAACTATTTGAAAGCTTCCATATCTGAGATATAGGTGAGAGGATTATTCTAGGAGGGGGTGGGTAAGATTCTGTGGCCTGCACTGTGCAGTGGGTCAGACTAGATGATCATAATGGTCCCTTCTGACCTTAAAGGCTATGAGTAACACCTGGAAGCTCAGGGCCATGAGGAGCAATGGAAGACAATGAAACATAGTGAGGTGCCAACTTTCTTTTAAAGTTGAAAAAGTATTTGGATGGGATTCAGTTCTAGATTGGAGGTGAGGGTGTGGTGGGTGGCAGCTATTGGTGGATAGGAGGGCCTTTTTTGTTTCATCCAAGCTAGCTCACCGCCTCTGCACAAGGGTTAATTTCACACTTAACTGGGATAGTCCGTGTTGCACAGAGCTCCTGGTGGGGATCGGGACAGCCTCGTCACCCCTCGTACAGCTTCCACAGCCTGAAAATCAGAGTCATTATGTCTGACGGCCTTCCCTCAGCTCAAATCGTTTTTCCATTTCAACAACGGCTGTTTACAGCAGCTGCTGCCTTCTGTTTTGTCTGATCCCGTTCCAGTTTTCATAAGTGATTAAAATGCTGCTAATATAGACATTTAACGAGGATTTACATGCTGACTTGCCTTTTCCAGCGCCACAGTCCCTCCCCACCGCTGGTCTTCCTGGTGCACATCGGTGTAGCGGGCTGCCTTTCCAGTCTTGGGGCATCCGGTTGTGCGGCATCCCCTTTGTGAGTCCTCAGTGAGCCTCCAGCTGTCCTCCCACCAGTGTGTGAGGGAGGTGCAGGGAATGTTTTGACTCTGTATGAGGCTGAGGTTATCTTACACATATCCCCTTCAATGTTCCGACGGCTTACCACGCGCATCAGTTTCTATTGGAATATTCTAATTGCATTCATTGGGCCTCGTAGCAATGCCAGTCACAAACATTTCCGCATAACCCCTCATGCCATCGCTGAGTGCTTTGACGCGGTTCGTATCCTCAGTTACACTCGTGCGACGTACCAGGAAAGGGATTGCTTGAGAAGGATGCTAATGAAGCAGCTGAACTTCCGGCCATGCTGTGTTCCTCAGCTCACAAACTGGAGGTCAGGGAGAGCTGAATGGGGGAGAGGGGGGAAGCAAAGACCATTTCTGAAATTATCTCCATTTCACATTCCACCTGACTCCCCCTCAGAAATGGAGCAACGTCGGCCTGGAGGATGAAATTCAGCCCTGTCTAGAAAGACCAACACAAAGGCTAAATAATACCTACTGTCTGTCTTGAGGGCCCTATTGGACTAGAAAGCGATTTTTATGCTGGCTGTCTGCTGGGGGGTAATCTAGACAGAAACAGCAGGGGGCGCTCTCACAGCACCAGCCAGAATTGGGGGACGGAGGGAGGAGCAGAAATGCTTTTGAAAGCCAGGGTGAGGAGAGAGAACTCCCCTTTGCTCACTGTTTTCCTCGTTTACTCTTTCCCCTTTCTTCTGCACATGGGTGAATTCCACACCTAGCCAAAAAATACCTTGGCGCCACCTTCATTAAAGGCCTGACTCAATGCCTGGTGAAGTCATTGCTAAAACAAAAGGAAAAACTATGTAGCACTTTAAAGACGAACAAGATGGTTTAATAGGTGATGAGCTTTCATGGGCCAGGCCCACTTCCTCAGATCATATTGGCAAGGCTTGACCAACGGCGGCGAAACCTACTCGCCAGCCCCGCACTGCGCATGTGCAAGACCCACATTGCACATACGTGCTCCACCGGTGAACGGGGCAACTGGCTGAAATCTACTCGCCGTGGGCCCTGCATATTGGCATGCCAATTCTCTTCCAGAATATGATCTGGCCCACGAAAGCTCATCACCTATTAAACCATCTTGTTAGTCTTTAAAGTGCTACATAGTTTTTCCTTTTGTTTTAGCAAGATCAGACTAACACGGCTCCCTCTCTATTACTAGTGAAGACATTGAAAGGCTTAGATTTGCCTGGTGCACCAGTGCAAATCAATGGGCTTCCAGGAGCGTGCCTAGAAGTAACTGAGTGCAAACTGGGCCTCTTGGTCATTTTTAACTAGATTTACCCAGCGTTGCTCGGGGCCTTATCTCAGTGAAAGTTTGTTGTTTGGAAAGGAAAATGTCCAGGCTTCATTTCCATCATTGCTCTGGGGTGGGGTTGAGGGTGAGGGGTTCAGTCTGCAGGCTGCCCTGGGGAGAGAAGACAACCCCAGCTCTCTCGTACCACAGCGGCTTGGGGCTAGGTGAGAAGCGTGGCCACTGCAGCTCCAGCGGGCACAGACGGAGAGGGGCGCATGTCCCCCGTCTGGGGCAAATCCAGGTTTATCTGCCCCCTGCGTTCCCCAGCCAGAGTGAGGACTGCAGCAAACTGTGCACTTTCCCCTCACTCCCTGGTAAAGGGGAATAGCCAGAAATGTCCTCCTATGAATCGGGGGGAGGATCTTCTCGAACAGACAGACAGACAGACACCCTCTCTCAAATGTACAGTAGATCCCTGGTGCAAAGCAGAGCAATGGTTCATTTTGTGCTGCCTATTGGTTCTCCATTCACCACTGCCTCTCCAGAGTAACTCTGCACATTTGTGGGGTGTCATGATCATGAGGGTTAGCCAGCTGCCTGGGGACGAAGGGGTTAACTATGTCCCTTACCTAGCCAGGTGGAGGGGCCAATAGGAACGTAGGTAGGAATTTCAAACTGGGACAAAGGAATTTTTTGGTTTTTCCCTCCTTTGTTCTGGGCAGTTCTCTCCAGCTATTGAGGGGGACAGACTCTATGTCTCCCTCCAAGAAAAGACTCTTTCTTCACTTTCTATAAGTAGGGTAAAGTTTAGATAAATCCAGCAGGTTTTATGTTTTGGGTATGGGATCTGATGTCTGTGCACTTTTTAAAAGATGTTTGGCTTTTCTTTGTAACTAAGTTCTAGGCCCATGGAGTTTCTCCATGAGTATATTAATTGTAACTTTTTCATCTAGTTATTATGCTTGCAACAGGAATATTGTGGCGGTGATAAAAGTTTTCTCTTTTCTTTTTATTAAACTGGTACTGGTTATTTGTGTCCTGGGGTTTTTACTTTAGAGGTGAGATTTCCCCAAATGGTCTCTCCCCTGGTTTCTTTTGCTTTTATTCCCCAAATCTAGGTTTTTTAAAGATTTTGGGGGGAAGTTTTATACCAAAGTCTGGTAGATAAGGTTTTGGGGTACTTTTGCTGGCCCCCACTTCTGCGTTTATCATGCCAGAGTGGGGAAGGAGCCATGACATGGGGTAACCTTGGGCATACGCTGTGTCACAAAGAACAGATCTTGGTCCTTTCTTTGTGTTTGCTAAAAAATATGTACAATGAATGAATATTTAAAAAAAGAAGTCAGGGTGCATATGAGTAAATCGGATCCCCGCACATACTGGCAAGCACCCGCATTGCTGACCCAACATTCTTTGAAGATTCCCAGGGAGTCTTTCCTGTCCTGGAAAACGATCCCTCATGCTCATAGGTCTTGGGAGACAGACCAGTCCTCGCCTACAGACAATCAATCCTCCACCCTGAAGCAAATCCTTTTCAGCAGCCACGTATCACATCTCACCTCGGATACACTCACCTTGGAACCTACTCCTGAAAAAAAAACCCATTGCCAACATTGACACAAGCAACACTATCACAGCACGTACCCACATAAACCACAACTTCAGGGGCTCATACAATTGCACATCCTCTAATGTGTTATATACCATCAAGTACCAGCAATGCCCCCCTGCCATGGATATTGGCCAAACTGGACAGTAACTAGTTGGCACATTTCTCCCACCTTTAACACCTGGGCTGTGTCTAGACTGGCAAGTTTTTCCGCAAAATCAGCTGCTTTTGTGGAAAAACTTGCCAGCTGTCTACACTGGCCCCTTGAATTTCCACAAGGACACTGACTTCCTACTGTAAGAAATCAGTGCTTCTTGCGGAAATACTATGCTGCTCCCGTTCGGGCAAAAGCCCTCTTGCCAGTCTAGACGTAGCCCTGTATTTCCATGACAAAGGCTATGTATGGGACTCATCCAGCCCACTTAACCTCATGAACACGGGTCCTACAATTGACAGTTACTTCTTCTGCTGTTATATACATCTCTTGGTTTCTGTTATTATCACTCCAATTCATCTGAGGAAGTGGGTTTTACCCACAGAAGCTCATTATCCTATATATTTTTGTTAGTCTCTACGTTGCCACAGAACTACTCATTGTTTTTAAAGTTACAGACTAACACAGCTACCCTGCTGACATTTTTTTGTCTGTTCTGGGCATTTAGCTTGGAAGTTGTACCAGCAGAAGTGTTTTTCTGTTGCTGTGTGTATATATAGAAGCCTGATTTGATGGAGGCCGCTAAGTGCTGTTGTAATACTAATTATAATAATAATTGATTTAGCAAAATGGGCTTTGGATCAGGCCCCAAAGGAACAATTTTATAGCTTATTACTAGAAACTGTCCTCATTCACTAAAAACACCATGAAGTAATCCATGTCATGCGCCTGTTCTTTTATGACAGGTTTAAGAGTGTTTGGCTAGGGTGTGCCCTAGGAACCCTGGACAGATTGAGCCATCTGACGACTGTATTCTCTCTCAGTGGTGACTGCATTTCAATGGTGGATTAAGTGATTCCTGTATATTAGTAAATACAGTCTATATAGTTTGTCCAAGAGAAGGGTAAGATGTAACTTGATCTTGGTCTAGATTTCTGACAGTGGAGAGTTGTTTGATCTATCAGAAAAAAAGGCGTAACACAATCCCGTGGTTGAAAGCTGAAGCTAGACAGATTCAAACTGAAAACAAGGTGCAGATTTTTAATTCGGAAGCTAAATTTAAACATGGGAGCAACTGATGGCGGGATGTGGTGGATTCTCAGTCCCATGCGGTCTTTAAATCAAGACTGGGTGTTGTTCTAAAAGATGTGCTGTAGTTCATGGGCAAGTGATGCGCTTGATGCAGAAATTACTTTGTGGAGTTCCGTGCTGTGTGTTAGGCAGGAAGGCACGCTAAATGATCATAAAGGTCCCTTCTGGCCTTATGATCTATGACTGTATCTAGGACCAGTCAAATCAATGGGCATCTTGCATATTAAGAGGGAGAACCCTGCAAATGTGCAGACCTGCAGCTCATTTTTGCAGATACACAAAATGGATGTGTGGATGTGGATACCAATTTTATATCCGCATAGGAGTCTACAAGGAGTGTTTTCTGCTAGATCAAACACTTAGGCCCTGATTCTCAAAGATATTGTGGCCTAAGCATGTAACGTGCTTTGGGAAGAAAGCCACCACAGTATATTCATGAGAAATATTCTTTCTTATTCTTTTATTGTTTTCAGTTTGTGTGTGAATGCCACACTAGCATGGGCCAGGATTTTTCTGGAAGGGAAACTTCTGAAAGAATTATGTTTTTCAGTGAATTTCAACATTGTCAACAAAATATTGTGGCAACAAATTGATCTGTCTAATTCTTGGAACACAGGAAAATGGGGAGGAAGGAGATGAACAGAAATAGAGAAAAAAGAAGGCAGAAAGACAGAAGCTTATAGAGCTAGAAAGAAAGAAAGAGAGGCTAGGTCTACACTACGGAGGGTTTTTTTTTTGGAAAAACAGTCATTTTTCCGAAAAAACTTCACTTACGTCCACACTGCAACAAATTGATCTGTCTAATTCTTGGAACACAGGAAAATGGGGAGGAAGGAGATGAACAGAAATAGAGAAAAGAGAAGGCAGAAAGACAGAAGCTTATAGAGCTAGAAAGAAAGAAATAGAGGCTAGGTCTACACTACGGAGGGTTTTTTTTTTGGAAAAACAGTCATTTTTCCGAAAAAACTTCACTTACGTCCACACTGCAATCACATTTTTTTTGAAAGAACAGAGGGCTTTTTCCAACATTGGTAAACCTCTTTCTATGAGGAAGAAGCCTTTTTCTTTCACAAAAAGGCGTGTGCGGATGGGAAAAAGGGAGTTCTTTCGAAAGAAGAGGAAAGAGGAAAAAGCACAGGTGCCCTGGTGGCCACTCCATCCATAGTAATCACAGCTTAAATGCGAGGTAGCATCCATTCAGTGTGGACACTATCTTTCGAAAAAGCAGATCACTTTTTTTGATGCGCTTTGGCAGTGTGGACGCTTTCTTTCGGAAGAAGTTTTCTCAGAAGATCTCTTCCGGAAAAGCTTCTTTTGAAAGAAGCCGGCAGTCTAGATGTAGCGGAAGGATGATTGATTGATTGATTTAGTTTTTAGGCCCAGGAAGAAAGTGACAATAGGTACCAGTGAGAATAGAAACAGGAACATATGGAGAATAGTAACTAGATAGCAAGTAAATGAGAGCTAGAAATAAAACAAATGAAAGATACATGCTTAGTTTCCTTAATATATCTTTAGTAAGAAAAATGTTCATTTATTCCCCCTTTGCAAAGAGAAATTGATAGATTTTCCCTTTTTGCAATGCTTCTGCTTTTTCCTCCTTCAAGTTAATTAGGAATTGACTTTACTCAGGACCGAGTCCTGGAAACAAGGGTCAGAAACACTCCCTTTAGGAGTCATCGTCTAGACAGTGGCTTGTGTAGCCAGGGGCGTGTGCACCGCACGCTCATGGCTGTGCTGCCGTTCTACATCCACACGTAACTGTATTACCCTGTGCACCTGCCTGCTGTTGTTACTCAGCTATAAAAGTGTGCCCAGAGCTATGAGACTTGGCACAGTGCTGGCTATCAGCTGTGCCTGGTTGGCTGATGTCAGCTGCACAAGTTCTCCCTTGTTGAGCCTTCTGAAAATGACATCAAAATTACTCATTCTGCCCACGGACATTTAAAACAATCCCAGCTTTCCAATAGCCATTATACCAATCAA
This sequence comes from Pelodiscus sinensis, assembly GCF_052426305.1. NCBI lineage: Eukaryota > Metazoa > Chordata > Testudines > Trionychidae > Pelodiscus > Pelodiscus sinensis. The sequence goes on along the minus strand of NC_143067.1, from coordinate 38,301,400 downwards.
CCCAACTCCATCCCTGGCTGCTCTGTGTCCCACGGAGGTTACAGTAAGTCTACACTGTAGCAGCCAGCAGTCTCTCTTATATACCGGCCATCATACCACTCCTGAATTATAACGATTATTTGCCAGTCTACAGCACTTTCCACTGAAAGACCACAAATCCCTGTACAAACACTATGGATTAAGTTTCCCCCCGCCTGTGAGCTAGGTAATTACTGTTATCCCCGTTTTATGCATCAGGCAGCTGAAGGTTAAATGACATGCCCAAGGCCATGATGGCAAAACACACAATTTTAATCCCATTCTGATATCCTGCCTCTTGCTTCAGAGCACTAGATGACCCAGACTCCATCTGACCAGAGCCTGGAAAACCATTTCAATGTTGTCACTGCCTCACCCTCAGAATTCGGCCTGGTGTGGGTGTGTTGGGGGGTGGGGGGAGGCGTTTCCTGCTCCTGGGTTGCCTGGCACCCAGTTTTCTGCTGCATCGCTGGGCTGAAAAGGAACCCTGCTGCCCAGGTTGTTGAAAGTCTGCCCTGACCCCTGGACGCGGCTGGTAAATGCCAATGGTCGGGTGGCCAGCAAGGCTTCACACGCTGTCGCCACCTCGATCACTGGCTCCGCAGCGTTTGTTGCCTGGGAACTGCAGTTGGTGGGAGCTGTGGGAGGGGGAACAGCGGCAAACCTCTGCCCAGCAGCTGCAGGGACGTGCTTATGTATGCGCTGCTTGGAGCTTGCAACCCTCCCCAACTCCCTGCCCTCCCTCCCCTGAGGGCCCCCTTTCACTCTGAACTTCTTGGCTCCAGCCTGGAGACCCCTCCTACACCCCAAAACTGTCATCTCCAGCCCCACCCCAGAGCCTGCACCCCAATGCCAGAGCCGTCCGTCCATACCTCCCGATCCCCTGCCCCAGTCCAGCATCCCCTCCTGCACCCCAGAACCTTCATCCCTAGCCCCACCCCAGTTTTCACCCCCCGCCGTGCACCCTAACCTCCTGCCTCAGCCCAGCGAAAGGGAGCGAGGGTGAGGGAGAGTGAGTGATGGAGGGGAGGAGTCCAACGGGAGAGAAAAGGCCATAAGCATCCAATCTGACAATCGGCCCAGGAAACGGGGGGCAGCCCCCGTCTAATTCCCAGCTCCGGCTCAACAGCAGCCAAGGGCCTGTGTGAAGTCTCCTCCGGCATCCGTGCGTCTAACGTTCACCATGACTCTTTGGCATGAGGCTTTTGGACTCAAGCCTAGGCCCATTGTACAGATAGGAAACTGAGGCCCAAAGAGACTCAAGTGACTTGCCCGAGGTCACCTAGGAAGTCTGGGACCAAGCAGGGATGTCAGCTCAAGACTCCCCATGTTCTGGGTCAATGCCCCAGTCTATAGAGCATTTTTCCTCCCTGTAGAAGCCCCCTGCACTGAATGCTCGGAGCTGTTTTGCCTCTCATCGGAAAACTGGTACCTCAAGCAAAATAGTTCCCTATAGTCCCCTGCTGAGGCACTGGTTCCATACTGACTCGGGGGAAACCTGCTTTTAGCTGACTCACCACTTCCTAGCTAGGAAAATAGACTCTCCATGTAAGTCCCTGCCATGTAAGTGTGAGTTTGTGTAGCAACTTGAAAACTGTTTAAAATGCCCATATGGGGGCCAGACATGCAGGCAGATGTTCCAGCCTTACACATCAGTATTGAAATATTCCACTACAATGGAGGGTTTGTAATTGTACAAATCCGAGTGCTCCAAGCTTACACCCATGCTAGGTAAGGCTGTGTGGCTTAGTGGTCAGAGCATGGAACTTCAAGTCAGCAGACAAGGGTTTCTGTTTCTAGCTCTGGTGTGAGTCACTTTATTCTCTTTCTAGAGAATACTGCTCACTGGCAATTCTGAAAAATGAGCAATAACATTGGGGGTTTTGTTTCCAAATTTCCAACAAACTAAAAAGCCAGGCCAAAAAAAAAAAAAAAAAAAAAAATCATTGTGAGTCAGACTAAATGTTTCATTTGGCCTGAAATGAAACATTGTGTTTTGATTCAGAGTGGGTTTTATGTTATTTTTAAAAGGGACAGATTGAAAGTAAAAGTTGTTTTGAATTGAAAAATCAAACCATTTATTTTCAAAAATATTGAAAAGGTGGCGGGGGTGTGTTTGTGTGTTGTTCTTCAGTGCCTCAGGGAAACTGGCAACTTGGGGAAATCAAGGCAAATCCACAAAAGATTCAGTGTTGCTGAATCTGTTCTTTTTCAACAAAAAGAAAAGCTTTGGATGAACAAAGCTCTAAGCATTTTCCCTCCCATCCTTAGACAAGAAGTTTTTCTGGCCAGGGGCTGTCTCTGACTACAGAGAGTGTCTACCAAAATGGGTTGCATTTATGCCACTGTAACTGCTGACATCTTGGCTGACTTGAGGACCTGGAAGAAGCCCTCCAGGGATAAAAGTGCAAGCTGTTACTGTTGGAGCTAAAAAGCCAAGAGTGGCTGGCTAGGTGTGTAAGAGCTTGTGGAGAATACATGCCCCACCTTGGCTATCTAAGTTTACACCGGAGGCAGAGTCATTAGTGCACTTTCTTGCAGCTGGAGGTTGGGCCAGACCTGACTGAAGATGAGGTGCAGCTGGGCGAGAAGCTGACTGGTTACTATAAAGGCAGGGAAGGGTGGCAGGAGTTCCCCTTCTAGCAGTAGTGAGACCTGGTGGGCTAAAGAGGTGACTGAGGAGGGAGGCAGTGGGGAATGCTTTCCTCAGTGAGGAGGTGGGTGGAAGGCAAGCTGGGGAAAACCACCGTGTGGGAAATTGCTTGGATAAGGGCCTGGCCTCAGGGGAGGCAGCCCAGGGACTTGTCATTCAGCTGAAGCCTGGAACACAGGGAAAGCTGATGAGGGCATGAGCCAGGAGAGAGCTGAAGTGGTGTGTTGTTTTCATTGGGGGTTTGCTGGGAGATGCCAGGGAGGAGCCTTTGCCAGCAGAGAGGGGTGAGACTGTGGGGCTGGGGCAGAACGCAGGTGGGCAATGGGAAAGGCCTGTGGCCAGGCGGAGGTAGAGAATAGCCAGGGGTGGGTTTAATAGACAGCCCTCGCCTGCTGACTACCAGGCCCCTGGGCTGGAACTCAGAGGAGTGGGAAGGGCCTGTCTCCTACCCTGAGGTGATGGGGTAGAGTCTGGAGTTTGAGCAAAGACTTGTGAGGCTATAGGACTCTTCCCCCCCCAAAGCAGGGAGGCTAGACATGGCCTGGCTGGAGGGCTGATTTGTAAGTAGAAGCAGGCCCAGAGCAGCTCTTGGCAGGGAATGGAGAGTCCCTGTGAGACCGCACCAGGCATGAGGCAGCATGCCGGCAGCGAGTCTGCCCTTCAACACATCCCCTATTCTCTGCAGATGGAGCACAGCGGGGGCCTGTAACACACACTTGCTTGTGGTTACGTCCCATCTGCCTAAATAATAGCAACAGGTCTTCATTGACCATGCACCCTTGGGAAAATGGCGGCCAGACCACAAGCCTGGTGCGAACAATGACGTGGCGTGGAAGATGATGACTTAATGCTACTGAGTTCTCTCCTGGCATGAAGCATTTTCATGGCCACGTCCATAGTGGAGTATTCACAGGTTGCGCCATATCCCAACATGCCTGGAGGATAAGCCACTAATTCCTGTAGGTTCTGCCTCCACTCCAGTTCATGACCTCTTGCCAAGTATAGAAAGCATGCTACCCTTACAGTGGGACACGTGGCAAGCCAGTCTCCTCATGACCATGTATCAGGAACTTGCTCCAGCTAAGTGGGATGCCAGTGGGATGCTTGTGAATTCTGGTGTATATCTAGCGTTGGAATAGAGCGAGGTAATTCTAGAGCCTCTGTGTGCAAATAGGAAACCAACCCCTTCTGACAAAGTCTTATAGCAAATGTTATAGCTTGGAAACCGTTCCCAGCTAGCTATGTTTGTATGACGTGTGGCCACAGCCAATGTGTTATCATCTATTCCATAGACAGCATGTTCATATGTGAGCCGTTCCCTACGGTCCTGCAAAAGCATGCTCTGTGCATTCTGGGAAAATGTGAGCATGTAGCTGCTAAAGCATAGGGACTTGACCACAGAACAAGGGCTGTATGATGTAAGCGTATACCCAGTGCGGCGTGGGCGGGATAGCAGCATGTCAGCCTATATTATCTACCTCTTGTGACACAGACTTTCTATGACTCATTCTAGAAGGTCCCTCCCCATTACGGGTTCATGGCGAGGTTTCCTGGCACTATGGAAGTAGGCGGTTTTTCTGTCTAATATATAGAACAATGTGGATTCTGTTCTCATTCGGTAGGTCAATTTCCAAATACAAAACATTCGCTACTAGTACAACAATATGTTAGACATCTGTAACTAGTCTGGGGCAGTAGAAATCCCATGCTGTTGTGAGACTCTGGTGGACTCGTGCCATTTAAACAATGGACGTCTGCTCTTTTAATGATAGGAGGAATACTTCATGTTTTCTGACTCCGTACCTAGCTGGGGACGATTTCCAAGCTGTAACATTTGCTATAAGACTTTGTTTGCCATAAATGGGGAAAGGGTAATAGAGGAGGGATCATGTAATGATCCCCTGTTCTCAGGGGAGGCCTGAGGCGGGCTGCCGGCAGCTGGCACCCCAGGCGGAATGCGTGATTGGCTCCCCCGTGCCTCAGGCGGAATGCGTGATTGGCTCCCCCATGCCTCAGGCGGAATGCGTGATTGGCGCCCCCACCTCCACAGCCCTCAATGGTGTGATGTCATCACTGGGTGCCCCATTTAATGTGGTGCCCTAGGCGACGGCCAAGTCGGTCTGTACGCACAGGCCACCCCTGCCTTTCTGTTCACTCCCTCTGGGCATCTGGCATTGGCCACTGTTTCCAGACAGGACACTGGGCTTAGAGGGCCCTTGGATCTGACCCAGTCTGGTCATTCTTATATTCTTATCATGCTTTATAGAGTTGTGCTTTCCCTACCCCAATGTGATTCTCTCTCTACATTATCCTACTGCTTTCTGACAGACCCAGGAGTTCATAACTAATGCCTCATAAGGACAATGTCTAGTATGGGAAGATGGGAGGTGAAGGACTCCAAAGTATGGGAACAAACGTATAAACAGATCCCAGTTTTCTCAAATGTAGTCATTAGTCACGTACTTGACAACTTTTTTGGTGAATTTCATTTACTGTTCTGAAAGTCAAAATTCCACATTCAACCAGTGGTGCTTTATGATTGTTCATGCAGCAGTGTTTCTGTTCTCTGGCTGGATGTGCAACTCTTATAATCAGATGTCTGGTGTGAATATATGCAAAAAGCACACTTCACATTTGCTGTCTACATGTATTTGAGTAGATGAGCTTAAAATTGACTTTCCATCAGTTTTAGTTGAATTTGAGTGTATACATGAGCAAAAACATACCCAAAAGTCAGCATATATGGCTTCACTCTGGCCTCTGAATTGTGTTGATGGTGTCTCAGCTCAGTTTTTGCTTGTGCAAACGTTCAGGTTGATTTGCACAGACAAGCATTTTTGGTTTTATTCTTTTTTGTCTGTGTACAGTAAATTACAATGAGCCATGCTAAGCAGTGATATCAGCCTAACTTCCCTGACAGTCCCCCTCAAGTAACCCATCCAAAGTCTGAGGAAACAGCTGAACCTTGCCTTTCAGTGTTACTTGAAGGTCAGCAGAGTTAGTTTGTCGGGGATTTGGCCTTCAGCTAATCTCCATGCTGCCTCATTGGTACAGCTGGCCTGTGGCAGGCTACCTTACTGGCTGGAAGGCCACAAGGCCACTGTAAACCAGCAACAGCTTGCTGGTTGCTCAGTGCTTGTGCCCAACCACTGGACTGGAACCCAGTCCAGATGCTCTCAGCTGCTGGATTAAAACCCGGAGGACAATCACCAGAAAACCCTTTATAGATCAAAACCAGTATCTTTCAATCACACTTAGAAATGGAACCTGAACATGGGTGTAATGGAAGAATGAAGTATCCCAAATGCCTTAGACATGAACACACCCAAGCTTGTGTACATGGAAGAAAATGAAGCATGAAAAAATTACATGTGCAAAATCTTGGTGGAAGAAAACTGCAGGGAAGGCTGTTTTTGAAAATATGGCCCATATGTAAGCAATTTTGAGGTGTGCAAAAAAAACAAAACAAAAAACCAACCCCCCTGTAATTCTAGAACCACCATTTTAATATCCTTATTTCTCAAGGGAAAATCTGATTTCTTTAAAAAAAAAAAAAAAAAAAAAGTGCCCAGCACCGCGATTTTTTTATTGCTTCTAAACAAATTACACTAGTTTAAATGTGTAACTGCAGTTCTGCCATGAACAGATCCCAGTTTTCTCAAATGTAGTCATTAGTCACACACTTGACATCTTTTTTGGTGAATTTCATTTACTGTTCTGAAAGTCAAAATTCCACATTCAACCAGTGGTGCTTTATGATTGATCATACAGCAGTGTTTCTGTTCTCTGGCTGGATGTGCAACTCTTATAATCAGATGTCTGGTGTGAATATATGCAAAAAGCACACTTTATATTTTCTGTCTACATGTATTTGAGTGTATATATATGTCTGTGTGTGTGTGTGTGTGTGTGTGTGTGTGTGTGTGTGTGTGTGTGTGTGTGTGCGTGTGCGCGCAAAAACATACCCAAAAGTCAGTGTTATATGGCTTGGACTATAAACACACAACAAATTTCTTGGGTAAGGTGATACCGCCACTTAGTATAGACACCATATTTCATCTGAAACTGTTTTCAGCAAACAATGCAAACAAGATCAGGCCAGGCAGTAGCAAAACATTTTGAAAATTTGTCAGTTGCAACACATGATCTCTTAAAAAGGAAATTTATTACAATTTGAATATGAAACATCTTTATCCTTAGTCAAAACAACTTTACTTTTGACATTACCTTAACTTTTAATGATCAAAAAGGAAAAACTTGTTTTATTTTTGGGTTGCAAGAAACACTTCGCTCGACCCCAAATGACTTTTTGATTTACCAAAACATTTTAAAAGATTTTGTAAAGGAATTGGTTCTTGGGTTTTTTTTAGATGACTCGCAAATGAAACATGGAGCTCTAAGAGCTACACTTGAATATTTCTGCCTTAGTTTTCCTACCTGTAACATGGCTATAATATCAAGTAGTCACTTCACATGAACTATGTGGTTTAAGAAATTGTTTGCAAAGCATCGTGGTGATTTTGGATGGACGTTGCTGTATCACTTTTTAAAACAAAAGTTCTAAAGAGATTTGATAGCCTCCTAAGGAAGACCAAGAAGAGCTATTTTGGCAAGTAGTTTTTTCATGTCCATTCAGTGCAGAGCTTGCTTCCTTTCACTGCTCAATGCTAATGAGACTGTCGATCAGCACTCCAAATAGGCAACATGTTGATCTATGGCTGTGATGTCCTGTTCTAACTGGGGTGTACTTTATGGAGGATTGTACATGTCACTTCCTCCATTTTCCAGTGGGGTTCTGGAACTGGGCATAAGGTCAACCATGAATGCGTCTAAGCAGCAGTGAACTAACTTTGCAATGTCCAGGCAGCTGCTCTGAACCACGTGATACCATGTTGACAAAACTGTCTGGTACAAGGAAGAGCAGGAGCTCAGAGCCTTGCAAATACATATGGTTTCAGGATTAGCATGTGGCAATTTAGTCAGTAACTCTCCTTTTGCGTATTTTAGGTCTCGCAAAACTTGTTGGCCACAGGTTTTTGCCACACACCATCTCAGTGTGGGGGATTATCATATGTCAAAAGCCAGGACAAAGAGATGACTAGGAAATAGAGACCTGTAAGCAATATCCAGGCATTTTAAAAGTGGTGCTGTTAATGAGAACTGCTTGGAGAATAGGAATAGAGATGTAGCCGTGTTAGTCTGATCTTGCTGAAACAAAAGACAGGACTATGTAGCACTTTAAAGACTAACAAGATGGAAAGCTCATCACCTAATAAACCATCTTGTTAGTCTTTTAAGTGTTGCATAGTCCTGTCTTTTGCTTGGAGAATGGCTTCCTTGTTTTCTGGGGGTGGGAGAGGGAACTGCAAATGTTCACGTTCACTTTCAGTGAAGCTTGCAGCAGAAAACCCTTTTTTTAGTTCAAGTCCAACCCCCCCCCCCAAACATCAATTCTGGCAACCAAAAACCTATACCTAAAAGCTAATACTCAAGAGAATTCCAGCCCCAAACTGCCATTTTTTCAGTCACTTTCCCCTCCAAAACAGATGCAGTCACTTCCCTTGAAAAACTTTATTCAGTTAAAATCTCAATTTTCTATGGAGAAGTATCAATGGAAAAGTTTCAACTAGCTAGATCTGTGGGGTTTTTTTTTAAAGTAGGAAAACCTCTCTGAGTCACAAAAGAGCTTGAGAACAAGATTAGGGCCCATTGTGCTGACAGGGTCCAGCCCTTGAAATGTGATATAAAGCAGAAGAGCTGATAACTCGTCGTTTTAAAAGCTCTGTGATATCTTTCACAAGTCAGGGTCTTCATCTGAATTTGCTGGTCAGATGAATTCTGTTCCTGAACCACTTTGAGATGCTTGCAAGTGAAAGGCACAACGGATATGGTCTTGGATCTCCTGAAGTCAAGGGAAAACATGTTAGTTTAAGGTCAAGGTGATGATTCACCTGCTAGAATGAGACAGGTTCCTCGGGCCAAACTCAGTTCTCATATAACCAGGTATAAAGTCAGGGCAACTTGATGGCAGTTCTTTTAGACTGATACCTGAATAAATGAGAGCAGGATGTGTCGATTTACATGCACAGCTCTTCATCTTGCAGGAAAAATAACAGGGAGGTCAAACCAACAGGCAGCATAAGATTACGATGGACCCTGAATAGCTTTTTTGGTCTCTGAGTTTAAGGTGAAGAGTGCAGTTCTAGGGCTGGCTGAGAAGCTAATATTTACAAAACGAAAGCCAGTGGGTTGAGCTCTACAAAGCTGCAGGTATCTGCTTTATATCTGCGGGTATCTGCATCTGCGCATATGAGTGCCGATGTCCACAGATCAATTTTACAGAGGCGGACACACATTTTTAATCCACATCGGACTCTACCAATCGGCTCTTACTGACTAGTGGAATGTTGTTATAAGCCAGTGGTTCTCAAACGTGGGTTGGGACCCCAAAATGAGCCGTGACCCTGTTTTAATGGGGTCATCAGGGCTAGCATTAGACTTGCTGGGGTCCAGAGAAGTCTCACAGCCTGAGCCAAAGCTAATGCTTGAGGCGTTCAGCCTGAGTGCTGTGGCTGAGATTACAGGCCCTTCTCCTGGTCTTAAAGTTGTTGCATCTGGGGCTCGGGTGGACTCAGGCTTTGGTTCTCCCAACTGGGGTCATGTAGGAATTGTTGTTGTCAGAAGGGGGATGTGGTGCAATGAAGTTAGAAAACCCCAGTAATAAGATGAGTTAAAAGCAAAATGCAGACGACAGTCAACCATAATTACACTAAAATATTCCTAAATGCGGGTTTTAAGTCTGCTGACTTACAGGGCCTGAGGCTCATCTCACTCACAGGGGTCTTGCCTGTAATTCCACTGGCTTACTCCTCATTTATACCAGCATTAGTGAGAGGGGAACCCGGCCTGAAATGCAGATTTGGGATCTGGCGCAAAACCTCCCCAGCACTTGATGTTTGGACCCATTTCTGGCTCCCGCAGCAAAACCAGTAGACAGGCACAGCTGTAGTGCAGCGTGGTTTCTTCAATACAATAACATGTGCTGTAACTAATGAGCTTGGGGAAAGCTGAGCCAGGTTCCTGTCACGAAGACTGCCTCTTGCATTCCGTGATGCAGCCCTGCGTATATTTATTGCCTGATCGAGCACCTGTAACGGTGTCAGAGTGATGATGCAGCAATCATGTTAACAAAATATAGAGTGTGGCTTTCCCAGCCTTTGGGACTTGTCTTGGACAATTGCTAATCCAGGCTAGTCCTAGATGGGTCGCTGGTATGGTACAGTCTGACAAATCCAGTGTCTCTTGATGGAGAAGGGAGTAATAGAACCATTGGGGCTGGAATGGAATCTAGTCTTTGCAGTGGGACAGTAATGATTTTGTTTGCCTTACAATAGCCTCACTCTATTCTCAAGCCTTGCAAGTTTCCAGTGAAGGAGATTCACAACCTCCCTTTGTAGCAGAGGAGTGGCCGTGTCAGACTGTAACTTTAAAAACAATGAGCAGTCCTGTGGCACCTGAGAGACCAACCAAATTATCATGAACTTTCGTGGATAAAACCCACTTCATCAGATAAATTGGAGTGGATATAATAGAAACCAAGATATATATGTAAAGGAGCAGAAGAATAGCCTGTCAACTGTAGGACTAATAAAATGGGCTAGATGTGTCCCATTCCTGGCTTTTGACGTGACAATGTGCATGTTAGAAGCAGGGGAAATTGGCTTTGTAATGTGCCAATCAGTTAATGTATTCGTTCATGTCCAGGGTAACAGTGTTAAACTTGAAGATGCATTCCAGTTCTGAGAGACTCTCTGTAAATGGTTGGCAACATTTCTTCATAGAAGAGTGGCTGCTTTTAAATCCATGATTGAGTGACCAGGCAGGTTTCTGTGTGTTACCATTTCTGATGTCTGGTTTGTATCCATAGAATCCTAAAACACTAGAAGTGGAAGGGACCTCAAGAAGTCATCAAGTCCAGTCCCCTGCCCTTATGGCAGGACCAAGAACTGTCTAGATCATCCCTGACAGGTGTCTAACCTGCTCTTAAATATCTCCAGTGATGGAGATTCCACAACCTCCCTGGGCAATTTCTTCCAGTGTGTCGTCACCCTCACAGGCAGGAAGTTTTTCCTGATATCCAACCTAACCCTCCCTTGCTGCAGTTTAAGCCCACTGCTTCTTGTCCTATCCCCAGTGGCCAAGGAGAACAATTTTTCTCCCTCCCTTATCCTTTGTCATAGAAACTGTCTGATTTGGCCAATTATACATGGCAGAGGGGCATTTCTGGTACTGAATGGCCTAGATCACATTAGAGGATTTGCAGTTAGTAGCCTGTTCCACTGCTAAACTGTTCTGAGAGCTGGCTTTTCCCTTTTTCCTACGCTGTAGCTTATGTTCAAATGGAACATGGACAGTGTGTCTTATCAGACACCCTTCATGCTCCAGCGCTCCATTTTCTTGCTGCTCTCCAGTGAATCATCTCTGATCTCGGTGAAATACCGTGCCTGAAATGGAATCCAGTTCTTCAGCTCAACATATGCGTGTGTGTGGTGGAGGGTGCAGTAGCGCTGGTGTGTGTGTGTGTGTGGGGGGGGGGGGGAAGATAACCTCATTTGTATCCCCTGACTGGTAATATGGAAAAACAAAACCTCACTATGGTCATGGTCACTTTTGTAACACAATATAGTATAGTCATACAACCTTTTGATCTGCTTGAAATCCGTGTGTGTATATGCATAGTTCATTAAGGCCATACTTTTGACTGAAAAGGTCACAATACTTTGCTTTAGAAAAGGTGTGACAAGAATTATTTTAATCCTAAGAACAGGTGTGACTCTTTCACAATACTTTGCTTTAGAAAAGGTGTGAGAAGAATTATTTTAATCCCAAGAACAATCTCCCTTTAGGAAAAAAGGGTTCCAGACTTAGGAGTGGTACCTCAAGGGAGAAAAATCAAACCCAAAATATCACAGTATTTTCCACATTCCTTGCTATTTTGGTAGCTATGACAGATCACATGGCCCTTTCACGAGTAATTTTAGCCCATTGTCCTGGCCAAAGTCCTAGTTGGGTAATCACATCCCACCTAAAACTCCTGTTGAGTTGCACTGTTGAATAAATCACACCCCACTCCCCCGTCTGAAGGCTGTTCTATTGCCATGACTACAGATGAATGACTATGTACCATCTGAAAGGGGACCGTGTATCAGTCTTGCTCCCCCATCCTTCGGGACAAACGATATTTTGTCCAGGTGTGCACATTCAATAACAAAACTAGGCTGGCTAAGCACTTTACAAACATAGTGAAACCTCACGCTGCCTCTGAGGCAAAGGGGGTTACAATGGTGCTGAATCTAGGATCCCAGAGCTCTGCATAGTGTGTGAACACCACACAGTCAATGGATTCTACCCTCATTATAGCTTCTTCAGAGAGGGCAGTCTTGCCTCAGATGCTGAACAGCGCAAGTTAAGTAATACAGGAAGTCCGGGATTGTGCACCTAAATATCCTTGAGGATCTGGGTTGGAGAGAGAAACGACCAGCTTTTCAGAAGAATTCACCAGCCTCAGTTCAGCACAGTACTCAAGCACGTAGAAACTGAAGCACACGATTAACCTCATGGACGTCATACTTTAGTATCTGGCCGAATCGAGATCAACAGAAGCAGAACTCTGTTAAAAATCTGTTCCTAAATTACTCACAGGAAGTTGCACAGGATGGCTGAAGCAAAGCTGGGACTTGAAATCGCATCACCTAAATCCCAGGTTAATATTTTAACTGCTATATCGGAATCTTCTCTATAGAGAGACCTCCATAAAACAACATAACAAGATGAGAAGAAGCGAATAATTCTTTTTGCAAACTCTTTAACATGAATATGGAAGACTGTATTCCATAAGGCAGGAATATGATATACTCCCCTGCACCTATGAGTAAGTTAGTTTAGCATTTCGTCTTGGATATTAGTTTCTCACTGAAAATCTAGCATTTTCTGCTGGAAAAATAATCTCCTAAACATGTCTAGCTGATTCCCTTACACTTCTGCTTAATGAGGGCCTCATTATATAATACTCTCCAAAGGACAAAAGTACTGAGTTAGTTGGCTCAGCAGGGCTGGGACACTAAGTTAATCATTGTGTTTTTATAACTATTCACTACAAAGACAAAAGGTTCTCAATCGGGGAATAACACCACCCCGTCTCGCGTTACTGTGGGTTATAGGTAAAGGGGTTGATTAATCCGTTAGGAATGTCTTGTGATATCAAATAGTAAAAATTATGTCCAGTTTTCCTAAGATCTCTTTAGTTTTTGTCTAATATTATTAGGCATGTCTCTAGTTTTTCTCATCTAAGGATCTGAGTGCTTTGCCAGTATTAAGGGATGGGGTGGTTGGTGGTTAACATTTGTTCTTTTTGGTTAGGGTAATCTTTGATAGAGATGCAAGAAGTTTGAGATTCCACCGCTGATCTTTTACCAAAGGAACTTCAGAGGTTCTATTAGACCCGCAGTTCCTCAACCTTTTCATTGTTTTAATCATGCCCACTGGGATGATCTGTGAGAGGGCACAGAATGTCACCCCATCATTCTTGCACGCCAACAGTTTGTGATCAGAACTGTGTGTGGAAGGAATGCATGTGTTTTTAGAAAGGCAACTAGTTTGGAAGGGCTTGTGTCATGGACAACTCTTCTTCCACTCTTGATCGCGTAGGTCACCTCCCCTCCCTTTTGTGACCACGTAACATCCCTGTAGTGTTGCTGACCTGGGAAAATGGCATTTGGGGACTATTGTGAGGGGTTTTCAAAGGAGTCTATGGGAGTTTGGGCCTACATCCTCAGGTACTTTAGTGCCAATAGCCATTGATTAGGTGCTACCATATCTTTGAGCATCTGTGCCTTTGGGGCCCAGCTCTGAATGTCCATGAGAGCTAGGAGCCTACCTCCCTTAAAGTTCTTTGAAAACTGTAGCCTTTAATGTACTGCTTGCTGTTTTACAGCTGCTAAACTTAAGTAAACAAGATTTCAGCACTACCTGACCAGTCACCATTCCTCTTATGTGAACAATTCAGTAGAGTGACATGAGTGACCTCTGAGGTACCCTCCTGTCCACACTGCCTGACCTACAAGACTTAAAGAGCAAATCTTTCAGTATTGATACAGAACTCTTTGAATAGTATCTGTCTATATGTTTCTGTGCAATTATTATGATGAGAAGTAGGCTACTGGCTTTCGGTAGAGACCTCCCATGTCACCGTGCAGTGAACTATTACGTGTGTCTGACTTATGGGAGTCTATAAAACTCTAGGCCTCTTTGTGGCACCAAGGGGTTCGCGTGTCACACTGGGGATAGTACACCTGGCCATTAGTTTTTGCATAGTGTTTGGGTTTGCTATTTGTTTTTTTGGGGTCTCAAGAAACCAAAGCCAGAATGTTGCTAAGTAACACGTAATTGGGCAAAACCATGGCAACCCAACAAATGACCAACTCTGGGCCTCTGGGAGTTCGAGTCAAGTCCTTCCTGTCATCGTTCTTTCCAGTCACCTGCTAGGATACCTGAGGGAAAAATCAGGAGAGCAAAACACATTGTTTCTCTTCTTAGAATTACCTGGTGCCGTGGAGATGAATTGGCCATCTGTTCCACTCAGAAACAATCTGCCAGGCAGTAAACCTCCTTTTTATAAGTTGCCATTTTCTGTCAGTGCTTAGAAAAGTCACAGGGACCTGTCAAAAGAAGAAGGTTCTAGGGGGAAAATAATGCGCTCCTTTTTTTTCTATTGAACTGTTTTGAAAGACATTGAAGCATCTTATCTCATGATGAGAGGTTAATCAAATGCCTCTTTCAAGGCTGAAAATCGTCCAATCAATTGATTAAAACAAAGTGTTCCTGTACAAGCAAATGGGTTTTGTTTGGATGAGATTTTTCCATACTCGTGTCTCTCCAACCCTCCCAGCCCCTGGGCTCTGTCTGGTAGTGCAGCCTTCCGTTGCCTAGCAGTTTTCTCTTTGTAGCATGGGTGAGACAATAGAGTTCCACATTAGAACAGAGTGAGGCACTAGCATGTTCCAATTTATGACCTAGTATTAGTAAAGAGATCCCTTCTCACAGCTTGACAACACTCTGACTCTCCTTGGCAGATCATCCAACCGTATCTGTTGGCACTATTACATTTGTAGTTGAGATGGGTCTACAATCAGCTTTGGGACAATACAAACTAGCTACCATCACTGTCACGTGTAACCCTTCTGCCGGGTAGGCCCGGCAGCAACCAGGGCCCAGTTCAATATCTAGGGGTCCATCTCACACAGAACCAGCTCGAGCCCCCACCCAGTAACCTGGGAAATTCGGAGTCCCCTGGGCGCCTCTGAGAAGCAATGCTTCCCCGCTCGCAAGCACAGAGTCTGAGTGTAGGAAAGAAACATGTAATGAAACAGAGAGAGAAGTCATATGGTATTAACTTGGGAAAATACCAAAAACAGAGTCCATAGCCCAAACATGAGCTAAGGCCTGCCCCCCCACAGCTGAGAATCACCCGAAGTCCCAAAGTCTGACACCCCTAAAGTCTCTGTCCCTGGTCAGTGTTGCCCAGAGTCCAAAAGTTCACCTGCAGGGTTTTACCTCTCAACCTGGGTGTAAATGGGGCGGGGAGATAGATAGGAGCACCTTACGTGGTCCGAGGCAGACGGCCCCACCTCTCCGCAGGGTTCTTTAATGCGAACCACTCCACCACGCTCCACCAGCTGTCTCGTTCCACTCCGCTGGTCGCCTGCTGCCGCTCCTACCAGCCATGCCGCACCACTGGTCACCTGCTGCTGCTCCTATTGGCCACCTGCCAGTTGTTCCCACCAGCCACTCCGCTGGCCACGGCTGCTCCTACCAGCCACCCGCCACTTTGCTGGCTGCAATGGGTCTGGCTCCCAACCAAACCAGTGATTTCAGCTCTTAGACTGCGTCTAAAATCTTGCTGCCTGTCTACACTGGCTGTGAGTATTTGTGCAAGAACACTGATGTTCTACTGTATGAAATCAATGCTTCTTGCACCAATACTCTGACGTTCCCGCTCAGGGATAAGCCGTCTTGGGCAAGTACTCTTGCGCTAGAGGACCAGTGTAGACAGCGTTAATTTCTTGCACAAGAAAGCCCGATGGCTAAAATGGCCATCAGAGCTTTCTTGCGCAAGAGAGCGTCTACACTGGCATGGATGCTTTTGCGCAAAAGCAAATCTTTTGCACAAAGGCACGTGCCAGTATAAATACTCTCTTGTGCAAATACTTTTAACGGAAAAACTGTTCAGTTAAAAGTATTTGCGCAAAATCGTGCCAGTCTAGACGCAGCCTTGGAGTGGGCACACCCATGCCCATGGCAGCTCTCTCCTTTTAGCTGGCTGATAGCAAGCAACAGTTCAGCCCCTGCTTACCCATGTGTTAATCATTCCACAGAAATTTGAGTTCCATGTTGGGAAAGTAAAAACAAGACGTATGAGGGAAGGGAAGCATGTTTTTGAGAGGGGATTTAGTTTATAAATGGCCCCAAATCCCTTTAATGCCCCCTACCTCCAAATTCCTGGAAAATGATGTGATGCACATGGCAATGGGAAAAGATGCATTTTACACAAAAAGGAAGGTCAGTTTTGCCTCAGGACCCTCAGGTAAACCTCCATTCTTCCTCTGATGCCAGGAGATCCCTAGTGTCCCTAGATCTAAAGCAGACAGGAGGATGTCGGGTTTTAGGCTGTCTAAGGATCTGCCCTTTGTAAAGCGAGTACATGGAACTCAGCATAGCTTTCTCAGCAGGGTGAAGCTGATGTTACTTGGAGTCCATCTACACTGCACCCATAGGTCAAAATTTGAGCTACACGAAGTGCATAGCTTATTTCAATCTAATTTCGAAATAGCATATTTCACAATTTAGCACCGTCTACACAGCACCAAATTTTGAAACAAAGTGCTATTCCAAAATGTCCCTTAACCCTCGTGGAATGACAGTTACAGGGACTCCAGAATCGCGCTCCCCTTATTTCGAAATCTATTTCAAAATAACGGGTGCATTTAAAGACGCGGAATAGCTATTTTGCGATACTTCCAAAATCCCAAAATAGTGCCGCTGTCTAGACGTAACCTTGGATTTGAATCTTCAGATCCAGAGATTCTGTTGGAAGCAATTCTCATGATCAATTCTTGATATTGTTTCTCTATCGCAATGTTTATCGCTATAAGACAGTTTTGCTCCCTCTCTCTAGCCCCTTGGCTAGGACCTTACTTCATAAGCCCTCTCCCTGAACTCTGTGGGCTAGGCTGCGGTTTCAGGGGAGTTTCCTAATGACTGGTCGGTCTGGGTGGCATGTGCTTGAGTCTTTCCTCTGAAGCACAATGCTTCCTCAGCTTCCCTTATGCTCCAGAGTGATGACGATTGGTGGTGGGGGTGGAATGAGGTTGGTAGTAATAGGGAGAAGTGAGTTCCTGGTAGAGCATACTTCTCCTAGGGTTCCCAGTCAGTAGTTCATTGAGGGCCAAGACTCACTTCACCCAGTCCTCTCTCCCTCCCCCTCCACTCTCTCACAGGACGAGTCTCTGGAGAGCACGCTCTGTTCTCCACGCTAGACGTGAGTCCAAGAACTGTGAAGCCCTAGCGGAGAGTAAAGGAGGAAGATTATTCCCCCTTATTTCTCTGCTTGCCCAGCCAAGGCAAGGACACAATCCAGCCCAATGGGTCCAGTCACAAAGTAAAGACTAACTGGGCTATGTCCACACAACGAGCAAAGGTGTGATTTTCCCCCCCCCCCCCCCCCCCTTGTGTGGCTCGCTCCTCGAGCTAGTGCTCGCATAAATAGCAGTGTCCTCACGAAAGCATGGGTCTGGGCAATGGTGGCAGAGGAGAGCTTTGCTGAGGATGTGCACACCAGTGGTGGGCGGAGGGTGGTTACTCGAAATAGCTGAGCTGTGTCACTCCTTTCACTAGCCACTCTGCTGTGGCGATGCTGCTATTATGCTCACACCAGCTTTATAAGAGTACACAAGCCGCGGAATCACAGCCCTGGCTGGTAGTGTTAGATGCAGGCTCCTGGTGAATAAAGGTGCTGAGAAGTCTCAGAGGGGTAGCCATGTGTTTAAAAACAATGAGGAGTCCTGTGCAGAAGCGGCTCTAGAAGAGCTGCTGGCAACTGGCGTCCTAGGCAAAAACGCGTGATCGGCGCACAATCGGCGCCCCCACCTCCAAAGCCCTCAATGGTGGTTTATCTTGGTACCCTAGGTAACCGCCTAGTTCACCTGTATTGACAGGCCGCCACTGGTCTTGTGGCACCTTAGCCTTGGTCTACACTAGGAACTTATTTTGAAATAACCCCCCTTATTTCAAAATAAGTGGAGTGGCCACACAACCAAGCCCGTTATTTCGAAATAACAGGCTGGTTATTTCAAAATCTGTATTCCTGATTTCCTTGGGGAAATAATGCTAATTTCAAAATGGCGTTAGTGCGGATGCTCTGGAGAATGGTTTCAAAACAACCATTCCTCAGAGCAATTTGAAGTAATTACTCCACAGGGCTTCCTGGGGCTCTACGTCGAAGTAATGCATCCATGGTAATAGAGCCTGCATCGGACTAATTTCGAGGCTCTTCCATAGTTGGGACATGCTATTTCGATTTTGATATTTAGGGAGTTATTTCGAATGTAGTTATTCTGAAATAATTTCTGAGTGTAGACATGCCCCTAGAGACTAACAAAAATATATTTATGTAGTATCATGAGCTTTCATGGGCAAAACTCACTTTTTCAGATAAGGTGATGAGTGGAGAAAAAAAGGGGAATCCACAGAATAAGAGGGAGAAAAAAAATCTGTCAGTTGTAATGCTGGTGCTAATGAGGCTAATTAGGTGGGCTGGAAGTGTCCTATACTTAGCTTTTGATGTCAATAAGGTGCTGATTGTAAGGAAAGTGGGTTTTATAAAATGTTAGCCAGTTCAAGTCTTTGATCAGGCCCAGGGAGATAGTGTCAAATTTGCATATTCTGTATTTAGCTTGTGAAATTCCTTTGTAGAAGAACAGCTACCTTAAAATCCATTAATGAGTGCTCAGGCAAGTTAAAATGTTCCCCAGCAAGTTTCTGTGTAAAATGTTCCCCAGCAAGTTTCTAATATCTGTTTTGTGTCTATTAATCCTTTGTCATGGAGACTGTCCAGTTTGGCCAATATCCACGGCAGAGGGGCATAGCTGGCACTTGATAGCCTAGATCACATTAGAAGATATGCAGTTGTATGAACTTGTGATGTGGTGGTTATGCGGTTAAGGTGTTTAGATTACCCACACGGTCTGTAAGTTTTCAAAAATAATTGTCAGCTGGTCAATAACCAACTCCCTTCATAGCGTAGAAAGTTTTTAATCTGCAGAAGCTTAACTGTACATTTTTTCCAGATATTTCTTTATTATATTCCATGAGTCTTTCTTCCTAATTATCCATACTATTTATTATGGGAGCACCCAAAGGCCATCCAGATCAGAGTTCTGTCATGCATGGTTCTCTGCAGACTTTTTTTCCCTCAGTTTTGTTTTTTTCTAGTTGAAGGCAGACCTCTAAAAGCCATTTCTGAGCCTTCATGAATTTCACCCCTTTGTGTGTTTATTCCTGGACATCCTTCTTTCCTACTTCATCTCGTTCCTCCGTTATTTGACTAGTGGACCCAGTCACTCTTCGCGCTTGACCTTGTCATGAAATGATTTCTTTCTTATGCAGTGCAAACTGTAGGTGACACCTCAGAGTTTTTGGATGAATGTGAACGTTTCTTGAACATAGTTTGGTTTTTTGACCCAAAACCTGAAAAACCCCAAACCAGAATAGTTCTGCTAAAAAATTGTGACTGGGCAGGACAACAAGTGGGGTGACACAGTTTCCCTCGGGCCTGACAATTCAAAGGGGTGGGGCTCCAGTCACCATTGCTTCTGCTGAGGTGGCGCTTGGAGCCTCGGCCCTTTTCAATTGCCATTGGTGCACAATGTGGCACACTCTGCCACATGCTCCAGATAGTGCTTGGGGGGGGGGGGGGGCTGCTGTGGTTCAGGCGTCATTGAGGACTGTCTGCCTTTGGTCCCGCCCCTTCCACCTTTCGCCTCGCTCTTCTGGGAGCATGGGCCAGCCCCCTCCATCTTGCCCAGGGCCCTGGTATGGCTGTTGACTCCCCTATCACTGTGGGGTTCTATGTGTTATGGAGTCCTCCAAAGTTTTTGACAAAAGTTTGTGTTGTTTCAAAGGTAACTATTCATCAAGTGTGTGCATGGAGAAGCAGGGGAAACACTTTTGGCTGAATACTTTCAACCAGCCCAACTAAACACACCCTCCCTGGGGTCTTTTCTACACCCCTTTAAAAATGTGTGCAGAAAGAATATAAGGCAGTTAAGTTCACATACAAGTGGAACTCTCTCTGCCCTTTCTGATTTATGCTGTGTGGAGGCTGAAGCCTACCTGAGCTGCAAACAATCAAAAACTGCGTAGAAAGCTCCACTTATCAAGACTTATGCTGAGCTGACGGTGTTAGCTGCAGAAGAGCTGGGTCTGGCATTGAAGGAACACGGAATGAAGTCAACTGGAGCAAACGTATGTCCTGTGACAACTGTCAGGCCATTAAGTTACAGAAAAAATAATCCCAGCCTATTTGGATATCTAATTAGCTCGTGTAAAGTTACTAGAGTATGAAATAATACTCCAGCTGGAGAGGTGTAATTTACTCGCTGCTCCCTTGAATTGCTGCTGGTAGGTAACTAAATCCAGTAATTATTAGCAGGAGAACCACCCCTCCATCTTGGCATGCCTGTCATTCACTCTCCAAACTGATTACAACTCAACGAGCCAAGAGTCTCAGAAGGGGTGTGAGAGAGATTTGGGAGGCCAGAGGAATCTGAAACACGTACTTTTAGGCCTGTAACCGAATAATTCAAGGCGAAGGAGGCACTTTAATTCTCAGCCCTGAGCAATGGGTGGTTAGCAACCGTCCTGCCGGCTGCATGGTATGGGGCTGAGGGAAAGCAGAGTTGTGCAGAACCAGCTGTTTTCTTAACAGGACTCAGCTTTCGCTCTCCAAATGTGGATTGGGCACTCCAGATGCCCGACTTGCCATTGACTCATTTCACATGCCACACCCCATGGCCTTCAGTGGAACTGTTCCACTTGAGAAGAGTGTCAGAGCCCATTTTAGGTTCTCGTAAACCCAGAAACAAAAGAAGTGAGCTGTGCCTGGAGGCATCAGTCGTAAACAATACTCAGCCCAAGGTGACTTGTGCGTGTGCTGACACTTATGAAACTCCAGGAATTGTGCCAGCGTTGTATGTTGGTAACAAGTCCCTGAACTTGCTGAGTTCTGGGTTTTCTGAAAGTTTCTGAAAATTCCAGCTGAACATAAGGAGCCAGACACGTCATTGATCTGGTTGTTGTAGCAGATTTTTTTACAGTACAGTCCAACATGGATGGCATAGTATAGCTCAATGGATGGTGGAAAACTATACTAGTCCACAAATGTTACTGTCAATGGCGTTCTTTCACAAATGCAGTCTATTATTACGGTATTCTACTTCGCTTGCTGACCTACATCGATAGGTTATCAAGCACCGTTCTTGCCATTAGGCCAATCAGTTTTTGTTTTGCTGCCGTAATGGTCCATCGATTCTTTATGAGTTACTTGATGTAAGTGCTCACTAAGGACATCGTTGTATTTCCCAAGGATCTCTACCAAATTGAGGCTATTTCCGCTATGTCCGGTGAACAACTTATCCAAGCCCCAGAAATCCAAATTATTCTTTGCAAGGTAAAGGGTAATTGAGATCAGATGCTTGAGCATGCTCATCCAGTGTTGGTTTTCTACGTTAATAATGTGCTGGATATCTGCATCTATCGGTTTATTTGGCTCGAGTCTGGACTCAACCTCCATCCATTTGGAGTAAGGTGACGTTTTATGTTGCTTCAGAACATCAACTAAGTTATGACAGTAAATTGAAATTGGAATGCATAAGCAACAATTTGGCATTCTGACTTTGTTGCAAAATATTGGCCAAGGGCACTTGGTCAGTTGATTGTCAGTAAATTAATCAACGCTGATTCAGTTTGTTGCTGTTCTCAAGCTTTTTGTCACTGTGTGACTTTGAGAAGTGTCACTTCTGATCATCTGCTGAAAACATCATATTCTTGGTTGTATTTGTTTTTTAGTTTGGCCTGGCCTGGCTTGTTCAAAATCATATGGTCACTATCGGCAGAAGATAGGATTGTTGGCACAAAGCAAGATCTGATCTATTGATTTCTGGTGGGCAGTTTATCTCACTGCTATTTCTATCCTCATGCAAGGTTGATTATTCTTTATAGTTTCTCTCCTTCGCATGAGACACATTCTTATCATGACTCTCCTTTTTGCCACCAGGAATACTGGATAATTCTCCATCACTTTCCTTACCTTTCCTTCAGGTAAATCTTCTAATTGCTTAGTAATAGGACTTGTCTCCTTAATTTCTTCTGTACCGGGATGATCATTACTTCTGAAAACCAGGTATTGTCTTCTGGTTCAGATATTTTACCATCCAAGTTGACCCTTTGCTGCAAACTAGATTGCAATTGAGCTTTTTACTTCCTATACTGATCTCCTGAAGGCTTCTTCGGGGCATCTTTAGGGGGCAGACGGTATGAGGAAGAGCAAAGGTTCTGTGCTCCACAGTCGAAAGACATCAAGCATTACATATTAAGCATGGCAACAGTAATGGTATTTCTTGTGTATTGTAGCGTGAATAGAAATTTATCTCTGGTGTCTCACTAAATGTCATTTGTTAGTCTCTACTTATACTCTTCAAGTCTCAAAGCACAACTATACCTCACAATTACACAATAAAACAAAATTGACAGTGTTGCAGCTAGGGTCTTGCTCCCTGACTGGTGACACCCCACTCTTTATATTCGTGAGGGCACAGTTGACAACATTCTAGAATGAGTAGTCCTGTGGCACCTTAGAGACTAACAAAAATATAGATAGTGTTCATGGGCAAAAGTCACTTCTTCAGATGAGCTGTTTTTAAAGGTACAGACCAGCATAGCTACTCCTCTGAGGCTTTTTAACATTCTAGGAGGTGCGAAGAAAATGTAGTTCTCAAAAGGTGGAAGGTTCCATGATAGTCTACAGAATTCCAGAACATTCTAGGAGGTCACGGAGAACTAAATCCAGGTAGGAAATACCCCAAACATTTTACTTGAAGCATTTTATTTTCCCTTTTGTCAACAACAAAAACAGAATTGCGGGAGGTCACCTGCCCCTAAATCCAGTCCTGACTGCATCCACCCAGAGTAGCCCCGAATCTTCTGCCCTGGCCGCCTTTTCGAGGTGCAGCACAGAATCTCACCCTAGGGAGATTGTTGTCATTGTTTGAGGGGATCTGTTCTTAACAAGGACAACACTCCCATGTTTTTCTGCCCTGTTGATCACAATGATGTGGTTGCAGGACTAATTTTTGAATATAGCGGTATCATGGCCTATGCAAATGCCCTTATTTTGACCCATATAATTTCTTATTTTCTCCTCAAAGTCTAGCCAAGGTAGACTTCAACTGAGGCCATAAGTTACACATGGGCATACCATACAAATATATTGTTGAGCCAGGATTTTTCCGCTCTGTGTTCAATTTGACTCAATAGTGTTACCCCAGGTTTAGCAGATCACCGAATCCATGCTCTCAATCATTTCTATTGCTCCCATAAGGAGAGAATTTTGCTTTATTTCTTTCTCATGTGGCTGCACCTGCTGCATTTTATTATCCTCTTGATCCCCTTCCTGGCACTGGTGTGCTGTCTTGCAGACCTATGAGGATGGCAGTGCTCTCTCTTAGCCGGGATACCGAAAGGGGCAGTGAATGGCTTGCATAGGAAGGCAGACGCTAAGAAAAACAAGGAGCTGCAGAAGGTTCTGCGACACATTGCTTACACCAACGCCCTTCTAGTAATCAAAGTCTGCCCTTCAGAAATGTGGTTTCAATTTTTCCTTTGAAATCTGAAATGAGGAAGGCTGCCCGTGCACTCTGAATTCCTTTGTCAAGTTCTTGAGTCATTCTTCTCTGTACGAACAGCTTTCAGAGTTATGCCTTTTGACAATTGCATCGACACTTGCTTTTGCACATTGGATTCATATTTGTAAAGCAAGTTGCATCTCTCCCGGGGCTCGGTCACCAGACCAACTTTTGATTATTTGTTTCTCTTTGTCTTGCTTCACTGGAGAGCTGGAAAGTTATTTCAATCGCCAGACTCCGACATGTTGTTTGTTGATGGGCCTGCGATTTTACACAGGGTGTGGTGGGATTAATGAAGTTAGCAAAGAACTTGTTTTCTCGAGGCTTCCTCTGTCATGTTCCTGCTCATTCTAGCCTGGAAAAGGGCTTGAATTCGTTTGCTTCTTTTCTAGGGGGAAATTTGAGAGCAAGGCTATTTGGCTGTGTTTATGGTAACCTTAATCCTCCATGTGACAGCTCCGCATTCTAGAGTTGTGCACTGTGTGAGGGTCCAGCGAGCAGAGGAATGACTGAACTTGAAATGACTTTCTGTTGCTGATTCTGGAGGCCACAGGATCATTGCCCTCTGCACTTCTCGAGCACATTTAATCGGAGGATCTCAAGGCTTTTTAAGCATAATGAGACTTCTATGACAGATGTCCCATTACAGCCATCTAACTTAGGGATAAACTGAGGCATGGAAAGTTCCATCCACATGCTCAAGTAAGTTCATCTTGTTAACAGGGGGCTCTGGGTGAATCTGTCCCTGAGATGAATGGGGAAAGTTCATGCTCCAGGGCTCTTGTTTCAGATTCTGAAACTGCAGGCAGACGTCCATGTATCAGCCACTCCAACTGAAAGGTTTTGGGAAGCTCAGGGACTCTGACAGCTGGAGAGCTGGTGTCTTCCTTCAAGAAAAAGGTAAATTCTGGAGGCAAAAAAGGCAGCATGGAAACACTGAGTCTGAGGGTGTGTCTAGACCACAGGGTCTTGTCGAAAAAAGTCCACTTTTGTCGACAAAACTATACCTGCGTCTACACTACCGCCAAGTTCTGTTGACAGTAAGTCGACAAGTCGATGGCAGTAAACCTCATTCTATGAGGAATAACGCCTTTTGTCGACAAAGTTCTATTGAAAAAGGCGCTATTGCATCCACACTGTGCTTTTTCAAAAGAGAGCACCTAGATACTATTGACAAAGCAGCTTGCTTTGTCGACAGAACTGGCTGTAGTCTAGACCAGTGGTTCTCAACCGTGGGCCATATGGCTCCCCAGGGGCCATGCCCTACCTCTAGGGGGTCACATGGAAAAAATGGAACATTCGGTAAATTATGTACCTTTTTTTCCAACTAATAGTGTCTATGAGGGGGGCCACAGAGGTAAATGAGGCTCAGAAAGGGGCCATGAGCAAAAAAATCTTGAGAAACACTGGTCTAGATGTTCTTTTTGACCGAGGCTTTGTCGATAGTATCTGTCGACAAAGCCTCTGTTGAAAAAAGCCTGTAGTCTAGACGTACCCTGAGGTTGGGATTGGAGGCAGGATGATATGCATGCAGTGCTGGATCTATTCAGGGGTAGATTTGCCTTCTTGCTGAGTTTGCAATAGCCTCCAATGCCCTGCACAGATCTAAATGTAGGAGAATGTGGTCATCTTTGTCTAGATCCGTAGGGACACAGCGTCCCTTCAGGAAATGCTCTCAGTGAACTTGAACAGAGTCGTAGCCTTGGTCTCACTCCAGTTCCTGGTTCCATGGAAATCTCTCAGGCACAGTGTCTCTCATTTCAGTGTAGTTTCTGTAGCTCATCCCAAACCCTCGTCAACCATGGCAGGAGAAGGATTTAATTAAGGCACATTCTTCCCATGTTTTATGATATTAGCTAACAGTGAAATCCCATCCAAGACTTGAAGAGTCCACATTTGTTTGATTATCCACTGCGTGCTTGCGTTTCTTCCCATTAAACAGAAATGGGCTGTGTCACAGCTCATGTCATGTAGGGGGAAGGAGACATGGGTGTGGTAGATCATGTTAGCACATACTTCTTTGAATTGAAGCAATGTAAACACGGCTGATCCATATTTCCTAAGACCTTCCCAGAATCTCTTTTCAGAACCCAGTTTCCATCTTGGTAACCAACATTCCATTTGCGAGGAAGGAAATTCATATGTACTAATGAGGGACTCATTTTCATCAAACATCTAAGAAGCATCAAAAAAGCACTTTCAGCAAGCAAGCCTCACGTGCCCAAAGATTTCGGCTAGAACTCAGCAGAGGCGATTTTAATGTCCCAATCCACCAATTGGGACTGGTCCAATTTTTTGTTTTGTTTTTTTGTTTTCCTTTTCTTTTTAAGTGGTCGAATGTTTTCTATAGAAATGATTAGAAGTGACTAGACTGATTTATGAGTCAGAAACTATAATAAGGAACAAAACATGCAAATAGCCATTTAGAAATAACAAAAGCTGCAACAAATTACCGCTGCTAGGACGGAGAGAGAAAATAACTAAACACAGCTATGAGAAATCTGGGTAAAAATAGAGCAAATACCGAGACCAAACAACTTGGCCTGGTGGTGGTTCTCCCTTGACTCCCCCCAAGAGTTTGCATGTCAGCAATACTTGTAATTATGTAAGGGAAATGAAGGGAAGGACAATCCGTTTACAGGCTTCAAAAGGAGAAGGGAACAGGGGTGGTCCTGTGATTAAAGCGCAAAATTGGTCCTCGGATTCTCTTGGTTTGATCCCTTGCTTTGCTTGTGGACTTCCTGTGCGAACCTGAGTAATTCATGTGGTCCTCTATGCTTCCCTTCCCATGAGTAAAGTTAGGATAACATGGGCCTACTTCATGTGTTAACCACGTGACAATCATGAATTTATTCTCAGGTACTATGGTGAGTGATGCCTTGAAAGGCCTAAGTTTGATGCTTCCAGGAGAGGAAGAAATCCTAGCCCTGTGGTCAGCCTTATGTATTTGGCTAGATGCAGGTTTGTCTTTGGCTTTGTGTGAAATATTAGCTATTGAACATTGAAGAGGCGCAATGTCATATCCGAGGGGCACTGTACGAAGGGTGGAACATTCCAGGAAAGTAGCACCTACCCCTTGTCGAAGCAAAAAACCTGCTCCTCTCTGTTTAGGCAGCTAACAAACAGCTTTATTAATTAATAAAGCACAGCATGAGCCAAACGTGGTCCCAGCAAAGGCAGGCCCAGTAAGGCTGGCTAATACAATTAATCCTAGTATTTTATACCCTTAACCAAACAAGTCTGATGTCAGGGCAAGAAATCAAAGCGAACTTCAAAGAGGAATTATTATCAGCAGAGAAAGAAACAGGTTTAGAGGGAGTTCGAGCTTCAGCTCAAAATACTTCATTAACACATTCCAACAGCGCATCCTTCTGGCCTCTCCCCACCTCGGTGAAGGCCAGTTCACTCCCTCTAGTATACGTGCAGACCCAAGAAATGGAAATGGCTTTTGTTATACAGAATGGCTTCTAGCTAAATATGAAATGGTTTCTACACCCTGTTGAAAATGAATGTGAATGGTGCCAGTCTCCTTTCAGCTCCTTGGAAAACCCCATCCAGAGGTCTGAAAAACAATTCCAGAGATTCAGTCATTCACAGGCAGCCACCCCACCGACCATGGCTACAAAAGTATGAAGGAATGTAAGAACCAGTAGCGCACAAGGCTTCCTTTGGCAGATGACGAGTGAGTGCTAAGTGGCATTGTGGATTTATGTGGTGCCTGGAATCTGGTCCAGTGTTTCTATTTCAGCTTGGGAAAAAGGCTAGTGACTCCTCTCCTCCCGTGCCAATTCCAAATCAGGTATCACTGAATGGGTGAATGTCTAAGGCTACATGGGGAGGTCAAAGTAAGATGCACCACTCGAGCTACATAAAGTAGACAGCTGGAGTCGATGTATCTGAAATCCCTGTCCACACAGCAGGAGGTTGATGAGAGCAGATGCTCCCGTTGACTTCCCTTACTCCTCGCGAGTACCGGAGCTAGTGGGTCTGTACTACAGCTGCTAAATCAAACCCCACAAGATCAACCCCGGCAGCGTTGTTCTTCCGTGTGGAGTAGACGTGCCCTAAGAGCGATCGAGAGTGAAAACGGAAGGTGGCCAGAACTATGCGGGTGAGGTTTTCAGTCCAAAGAAATCTCTCTGCCTTAGATCCTTGTAAGAGGAGCACAAATGGAGATTCAGTTTTCAAGGCTTCTTACTTTTAAGAAAACTCTCAATAAAAACCCTGGCCTGGACCAGCCCCCATACCCCAGACCGTGTTGGGGGCCTGCACCTTATCTCATTGTAATCAGGTTAACAAATGGATATCTATGTTAATATCACTCGTGCTTCAACGGTAACATGTATTGCTTCCCAGAGTTGCTTGATATAAGGGGAGGTGTAAAAGGAGGAGTTCTGTACTGAGCGAGGATGAACCTGTCGGTGAACTGTGAAGAGACTCCGCTCAGCGATGCAGGTCAGGGGCATTGCTTTGTTTGCCAATTCAAGCTTTCTTAGGGATGGCTCCCTCGCGCTCTAGATGAGCCGAATGGGTTGGTTTAGTGCAAGGACAGTGGCATTGCATCCAGGAGATCTCAGGTCTATGGGCGGCGGGTAATGTAGGCAAGGGAAGGCATTGTCTTCCCAAAATAGCTTACACTGCCCAGCGCTGGGAGAGGCGGAGCTTGGCTAGGGGGGAGAGAGGACAGTTGTGAAGGGGTATGGTCTCAGGGAAGGGGTAAGGCTTTGGGGGGGAAGGGGCAGGTCTTTGGTTGCCTTCCCAGCTGGGCTTGTAGATTGCTCATTCTACGAGGTGCTGCTGTCAGAGGCCTGGGGCGGGCCTTGTCGCGTTGCTTAGTTTTGGTTTGTCCTCTTAACAGCCTGAATAAAATGCAGCAACCCAGGAAGCGGAGACTATTCATCAGAGGGCTTCTACTCTCGCGCAGGGAGACGTCTGGGACCCATTGTGTGAGCTTCTAGCAGAACAGTGCCGCATGATAAACTGTAGGCTGCCTGATGACCTGCTAGTTTCACTCGGGGGGTTAGCTGCAGATGACGCAGTATTCCAGACGTACAGTATCCATTGATAGACACCAGAGCGTGATCAGTAAGAAACAAAGTGCGAACCAAACTCCTTTCCTAACACTGTCACCTGGCATAAAAGGATCTGAGCAATGCTCAGGTGGGGAAGCGAATACAGCAAACACGTAGGCCACATTGGAAGCAGGCTTGAATGCTTGGATAGACTCAATTCTGCACCAGTCATGTACAGTTCTTCCTTGAATACTATGGTGAATGGCTGGATACACAATCCCTTATGCAGAGCTGCGACCACAACTGTCATTCTTCTGTTCTAACCATGCAGGTAATGTCCACCTACACAAAAGGGTCCTGCTTTGCTCTTGCCCATAAGAAGATGCATTTTCTTCCTAAATGGCAACAAACTATTTGGTTACCTGACGCTGTGCAAAAGCCTCAGCCCTGATTCACTTCATTCGCGCTACCCCAGTGATTCAAAGGAACCATACGCAGCACCAGGTGTAACAGACTTTTTGGTTCGTTGGCTATTCCACAAAATTGGAAACGAAAAATGGACCCATTCTAATCATAGAATTTCCCCTCTAAAAATAGAAAGGTTTGAAGATCAAATGGAAACACTTGGTTCTGACAGTATCAAAGGGGTTCACCTAAATTTCAACCATTTGTAAATTTATTTTTTTTCAAGTTGTCACTTTTAAAATCCAAACACTGAGACTTTTCCTTTTGATGACGTTGAAACAGAATGTTTGTGGCTGGTTGGTTTGGATGGGGAGGAGGGTGGCAGGAGGGGATTTGGATTTTTTTAGGACTTTTGTTTTGTCAGAACAATTTGGTGAAATGGACATGACTTCACAAAATGTTCAGGTGTGGCCAAATTGGTGTAGTTCAACTGAAACCTTTTGGCATCTTCCGCAGGTCTAATAATAAAGTGTCCTTAACATGGCAGCTAAGGATATTCCCCCCGCTTACCGAGACTCTTACGGGATGATAGCGCAAGAGACACCCTCCAGCAATTGTCACAAGTGGAGAGGCCCCTTAATCGGCTAGTGCCCTATACAACCATTCCACAGTTGTTCTAGGTTGTGAAAGGTTTGGTCCTCAGTGGAATTCAGGCTCAAAGGGATGAAAAGGTGTTATAAAGCCATATATGCGTCCCCCATATGTGCAGAGGGCTCTGATGGTGAACTCTCTCAGACAGGATCTAGATGTGTGTGCGTATAATGCCTAGGACAATGAGGTCGAGGATCCTGATGAGACTCTAGGAACTAGAATGCTACTTAGAATAACGATGCATTTGATTACGTTTCATATCCAGATTTGAACCATCGGGCACATCAGACGTGCACGTCCAGATCTGTTGAGGTGCATACAGTCCTATTTATGCAAAGATCAGTTTTTTAATCCTATTGGTCAGTGCTGTCTATTGCCTAGGCTTTGTTTCTATGCCGCAGGCAATTTGCGAAGTGCTTTTGCTAAAGGCATTGTGCTATTCAAAGCAACCAAAGTCCCGCCCGGCTGGCTGTGTGCCCCAAAGACTATTTCAGAACTACAGTTTCCTCTAAAAATGGAGTGCAGGGGGAAAGATGAAAGAGATTTACACTTGACTCTGGCACTAGAGTGTGCTGTCTATCTAAGAGCTCGAATGCTCTCCTGGATGTCTTGGGGAAAACTGATGCTTTCTTCCTGCTGCGTGTTAGTCTCTGTTAACAATTGCGTTAGTGGAAGAGAGTTCCGCGAGATGTCTCAGTCCAAGGGTGTGTCTAGACTACATCCCTCTTTCAAAAGAGGGATGTAAATTAGACACTTAGAAATTTCAAATGAAGTCGAGATTTAAATACAGGCAGTCCCCGGGTTACGTACAAGATAGGGACTGTAGGTTTGTTCTTAAGTTGAATCTGTATGTAAGTCGGAACTGGCGTCCAGATTTAGCCGCTGCTGAAACTGACCAGCGCTGACTACAGGAAGCCCGAGGCAGAGTTGCTCTGCCCCAGGCTTCCTGGAATCACCCTCTGATCAGTTTCAACAGGCTGAATCTGGATGCCAGTTCTGACTTACATACAGATTCAACATAAGAACCCCAGGCGTTCCCAGGTCAGCTGCTGCTGAAACTGATCAGCGGCTGATTCCAGGAAGCCCGGGGCAGAGCAACTCTGCCTCAGGCTTCCTGTAGTCAGCGCTGGTCAGTTTCAGCAGCGGCTGACTTGGGGATGCCTGGGGCAGAGCAGCTGGGGTGCTGCTGGGTTGCTTCAGTAGCGCCGTTCCTTGGCGCTACTGGACCAATCCACCAGCACCCCAGCTGCTCTGCCCCAGGAGTCCTGATTCAGCCGCTGCTGAAACTGACCAGCAGCGGCTGAATCAGGACGCCTGGGGCAGAGCAGCTGGGGTGCTGCAGGGTTGGTCCAGTAGCGCCCAGAGCGGCGCTGTGGGACCAACCAGCAGCGCCCCAACTGCTCTACCACAGGCGTCCCCCTGGTCTGCTGGTCTCCAGCAGACTAGGGAGACGGGGAGCAAAGCGGAGCAAAGCCGCGGAGCACGCCGGCAGCGGGACAGCCGTGGCGCGTCTGGGCTGTCCGCTGCCCGCGTGCTCCCCGGCTTTTCTCCGCTTTGCTCCCCGTCTCCCTGGTCTGTTGGTCTCCAGCAGACCAGGGAGACGGGCAGCAAACCCCGTTCCTAACTGCGGATCCGACATAAGTCGGATCCGCGTAACTCGGGGACTGCCTGTATCCCACACTTCATTTGCATAATCACGTAATGGCGCTCTTTCGAAAAAGCGTTATACTAGAAGACTTCAAGGAAGGATTTACATTCATTAGGAGATGATTGGGTTACCAAGTCATTGTCACACTGAGCTTCTCTGTTTTCTAATGGCAATGGGATGGGAACTGAAAACTCACCCTAATTCTTGAAGTAAATGTTAACCATCCACAATCACTGAGACAAGAGAGAGAGACAAGGAGAATAGCTGTAGACAGAAGGTGCCATGCTGGGTGTCTCTTAAAAATAATTGTCAGACCTCAAAAGACAGCTCTGCTAGGTGCTAACCTACGAAATGGGAGAAGCTAGTTCTGGAACCCATAGGGGAGAAGCCAGTCAAATAGAAGTTAGACAGCTTCCTCTGTGACTTTGGGCAATCACAGAGGGCATGCTCCAAACCCCAGTGTTTGGATGGAGGTAGTTTTTCTCTGGAAGATAAAAGTGCCCAAAGAGAAGCACTGCTTCTAGCTCAGGTCCTCTTTGAAGTTGTAACGTCTTCATTGCTCTGGTGCATCATGTCTGGATATTTCAATCAAGTGCACTAACTGTGTATAGCCTGCCCTTTGCCCGAGAACCCTGGTCTACGCTAGGGCTTTATTTTGAAATAACCCCCCCTTAGGTTGAATTAATCAGTGTAGCGTCCGCACCACCAAGCCCCATATTTTGAAATAACAGGCCGCTTATTTTGAAGTCTGTTCTCCTGCTTTCCTTGGGGGAATAACGCTAACTTCAAAATAGTTATTTCAAAATAGCGGTCGCGTGGACATTCCGGTGCCGCTATTTCAAAATAACGACTCCCCAGAGTAATTTGAAGTACAGGCAGTCCCCGGGTTACGTACAAGATAGGGACTGTAGGTTTGTTCTTAAGTTGAATCTGTATGTAAGTCGGAACTGGCGTCCAGATTCAGCCGCTCCTGAAACTGATCAGTTTCAACAGCGGCTGAATCTGGAGGCCAGTTCTGACTTACATACAGATTCAACTTAAGAACCCCAGGCGTCCCCAAGTCAGCTGCTGCTGAAACTGATCAGCGGCTGATTCCAGGAAGCCCGGGGCAGGTGCTTCCTGTAGTCAGCCACTCGTCAGTTTCAGCAGCTGCTGACTTGGGGACACCTGGGGCAGAGCAGCTGGGGTGCTGCTGGGTTGGTCCAGTGGTGCCCAGAGCGGGGCTACGGGACCAACCGGCAGCACCCCAGCTGCTGTACCATAGGCGTCCGGAGCAAAGCCATGGAGCACGGGGGCAGCGGGACAGCCCAGACGCGCCGTGGCTATCCTGCTGCCCTCGGGCTCCGTGGCTTTGCTCTGCTTTGCTCCCCGTCCCCCTGGTCTACAGGGAGCCTGTGAAACTGGAAGAGTGATCCTGTGGCATTACAGGGGTAGAAGAATTCGAGTTCATCATAGCCCAACATTTTCATGAAAAGGGATAAAGTTCAGGGCAATGTCAGAGACTCTGCGCATGTCTACACAAGGAAACGATTTCAAAATAACTAAAATCGATTTAACAACTCCCAAAATAACAGGATCGAAACTTCGTGTCCATACTATGGGGAAGCCTTGAAATTAGTCCAGGGCAGGCTCCGTTCAGGTAAATGCGCTACCTTGACTTAAAGCCCCAGGAAGTACTGGAGAGTAATTACAGGCAGTCCCCGAGTTACGCGGATCTGACTTATGTCGGATCCGCAGTTACGAATGGGGCCCTCCCTCTCCCTGGTCTCCAGCAGACCAGGGAGAGGAAGCAAAGCGGCGGAACACGCGGGCAGCGGACAGCCCAGACGTGTCTGGGCTGTCCGCTGCCTGCGTGTTCTGCCGCTTTGCTCTGCTCTGCTCTGCTTTGCTCCCCGTCCCCCTGGTCTGCAGACCAGGGGGACGGGGAGCAGAGCAGAGCAAAGCTGCGGAGCACGCGGCCAGCGGACAGCCCAGACGCGTCTGGGCTGTCCGCTGCCCGCGTGTTCCGCCGCTTTGCTTCCTCTCCCTGGTCTGCTGGAGACCAGGGAGAGGGAGGGCCCCATTCGTAACTGCGGATCTGACATAAGTCGGATCCGCGTAACTCGGGGACTGCCTGTAATTACTCTCCAGTACTTCCTGGGGCTGTAAGTCAAGGTAGCGCATTTACCTGAACGGAGCCTGCCCTGGACTAATTTCAAGGCTTCCCCATAGTATGGACACGAAGTTTCGATCCTGTTATTTTGGGAGTTGTTAAATCGATTTTAGTTATTTTGAAATCGTTTCCTTGTGTAGACATGCGCAGAGTCTCTGACATTGCCCTGAACTTTATCCCTTTTCATGAAAATGTTGGGCTATGATGAACTCGAATTCCTCTACCCCTGTAATGCCACAGGATCACTCTTCCAGTTTCACAGGCTCCCTGCCGTTCGCTGGATAAGGTGCCTGCGGTATCAGTTCAGTGGGTCTGTGCCATAGAAGCTTAGAAAGGCAGCGTGCAAAGGAGGAATGCTCTTAGTATTTAGTACATGTAAAGAGGAGGGGGATTGGGACGAGGTAGAGCATGATGCTGGGCAGATAATGTGCAAAGGGCAAAGTCTATTTGATATTTTACATCAATCTGGGATGGCGTCTAGCCCCAAAAGTTACATCTTCATGGGAATAAAAGCCTCACAGCACAATGGCAGGCCCAGGTCAGGTGACTCGAATGTAAGCTGTCAGGTTGAAGATTGCTGTATAACGTTTCAGCTGCCTTGAAGCTGCAAAGAGAGGGGAGGAAGGGGAAAAAAAATTCTCCCAGCAGGCAATTGATGTATCAGGATATGTTTGTACCCATGGGAGGTCAGTGGAGCTGGGGTTGGGGGAGGCAGGCCCCCAGCCCCACCTATAGCCCTGCCTCCGCTGCTGAGACCCCGCCCTCACCTCCAGAGGCGGGGGGAGGCAGGAGGAAGGGCAGCATGATGAGCCTGCACAACCCCTCCCCCATGGGGAGGGAAAGAGAAAGAAGGGGACCAGTGTGCATGCCCCCGCTTCTCCGGCCCTCTAACACCAGGGAGGGCGAGCACTGGGGGCAGCAACTCTCCACCTCCAGAAAGCCTACAGCAGACGTTCTGGGGATAGAGCACAGGCAGAGCCATGCCTGGATGGCTGGGAAGGCAAAGCCTTTCCCCACCTAGGCTACCGGATGCCCATGTCTGTACCGACTGCAGGGGCATCTGTGGCTCCGGGATCATACTCCTGAGTCATCGCAGGACCCTGTGTAAAGCTGTGGCAATGAGCATCCTCGGATTGCCAGATCACCAGTGGCGAGAGGTTCGGGCTTGCCCGTTAGCATTTTTGCAGGGTCCCCGAACACCCACATTACGATTATTAGTGCATGAGCCCAAGTCAGCTGACCCAGCTGGTAGACACATTCCATCGGTAGTGCTTTGTTCCCAGTGAATTCAGATCAGGAGTAGCTAACACGAGTGAGGGTATTGGCATCTGGCCCTTTGTTAATTCCAGCTGCCTGGTTATGGGGTGTGCAGCGGAAAACTTCAAACACAAAGCCTCCAGCACAAATAGTCACCGGGCCCAATGCTAGTTTCCAAAACTACGACAATCATTGAAAAAAAAACCACTGGGCAACCGTGGTGCTCATCCGTCTGCCCCTGCAGCAAGGGGGCAACGGCAAATGCCCTTTTAACCACAAGCTCTTCAGATTCTTGTTTTCTTTGACCCACAGCTCAGTTCTCCGGTGGTGTAAATGGTAACAACTCAGAAAGGAGATTGGAAAATAGGTCACATACGCCGGTCCCTTGCCAGTGTCAGGCTGTCTCTTAAATGATCATTTATCTTGTATTCATTCTTGCTTTAAAATGATCCAAGTTTCAAAGCTCCTGCCACTTCCCTTGGGGAGATTATTTCACAGGCTAATGAATCTCGCTCTTGGGAAACCATTTTTCCTTTGTTAGTGGCACAGCTTTTCTGTCATTTCTGCTAACTATTATCCTGGGTTCTGCTCAAGCAGTGTGACATTTCTCTTGATAGTCTCTGTGGTCTCAAAATGCTTGAATCTATGATTCTTTGGTCTGACTTCCTGTGTAGTGCGAGCCATTGGATTTCACCCAGTGTCTCTCGCAATAGGATTGCCTGAGGCAGAAAATATCTGTGTTTTTGCTTGGGTAGAACCTCGCAGTCCTGCTGACATGCAGAAGTTCCCATTGATTTGTCTGTGTAATGGCTGAGAAGTCAGATCCTATCTTTAATCAGTGTTATCCGGTTACAGCCTTTCTGGCCTTCCTCTCCTAGGGCATTGGAATCCTAGAATCGTAGGGTTGGGAGAGATCTCAGGAGTCATCGAATCCAGCCCCTTGCCCAAAGCAGGACCAATCCCAACTCAATCAACCCAACCAGGGCTTTGTCAAGCCAGGACTTAAACACCTCTACGGATGGAGATTCTATCCCCTCCCTAGGGAACCCAGCCCAGCGCTTCCCCACCCTCCTAGGGAAATAGTTTTTCCTGATCTCCAACCTAGACCTCCCCCAAATCATGTGGCTGTGGATTGAGAGGGGCATGCTGCAACACACGAACCAGAGATTTTTTTCCTGGAGGAAATCTCTCCTGTGCAGTATTGGGCTTACATGCCTCCCTGGGCTTTGGCAAAATGACTTGTGCATTTTGTGACAAGGAATGTCTGTAGTACGGAGGAGAGCAAAACAGGTTGCTTCTGAGTGAAGGGAGGCCTACAGAATCACTAGGCCCAGGGGCGGGGCCTCAGGTGGAAGAGGCGGATCCTGCAGTCGACAGGCCTATGCTGCAGTGCCATAAAAACCCTTGAGGGCCTGTTTCTGCTCCCACTAAAGTACTGCTAATCCCTAATTCTGACACTGAGCTCGTTAGCTCATCTCAGACGGCTTCGGGAAGCGAGGCGTGTTCTCCCACTCTTCCGGGTGGGGATCCTGAGGCATGCAGAGTGAACGGCTGAACTCACTCAGCGCTTAGTGGGAGCCGCATCCATTTTGGTGAGAGTTCAGTTGTCTGTGGTAGAGCACGCCTGTGCGGTGCACGGGGCCTCTGGCTGTGCAATGGTGCTGATGGCAGAGTGACAGCAACGATGAAAAAAAAAGGCGTAAATCTGGCAGAGGCAGGACCAGGTAAACCTAGACAGGCCCAACCTGTTCTTAAAAATCACCAACAATGGGGCTTCCAAAGCCTCCCCAAGCAGCTGGTTCCAGCGTTTCATTATCTTGACAGTTTCCTTCCTAATACCAACGGGATTAACCCCATTTCTTGTTCTGCCTTCAGTGGATAAGGAAGAACCACCATCCTCTTTATAACAGCCCTTAACATACCCAAAGGCTGTTTTTAGGTTCCCGTCTCCGCTAAAGTCTCCTTTCTCTGAAGGCTAAACATGCCCAGTTGTAACTTTTCCACATAGGTGAGACTTTCTAAACCTTTTTTCTTTTTTATTGCTCTCCTTTGGAGACTCTGGGACATGCCTACAGCTCTCCTGAAGTGTAGCATCCAGACCTGGACACAAATACTTCAGCTGGGGTCTCACCAGAGCTGAGTAGAGGAATACAGTCACCTCCTTTGTCATATATCTGACACTTGCACCCCAAAATGACATTAACCTTTTTAAAAAGTCTGAGGAGTAGCCGTGTTAGTCTGTAACTTTAAAAACAAAGAGTAGTCCTGTGGCATCTTAGAAACTAATAGAAACATATAGGATCATGAGCTTTCGTGGGTAAAACCCACTTCATCAAATGAATTGGAGTGAAAATAACAAAAACCAAGATATATATATAACAGCAAAAACAAACAAACAAAAAACCACAACTGTCAATGGTAGGACCCTTGTTAAGGGATCGTGGATTTAAAAGTAGCTATTCCTCTTCAAAGGAATATCACTAACCAAATACAGAGAGCGAGTGCAGAACTAGAATTCATCTACCAGTTTGACACTGTTACCCTGGACTAGAATAAAAACATTAACAAAGCCAATTTCTCCTGCTTTTAACATCTGCATTTGCAAGTCAAAAGCCAGGAATGGGACACATCCAGCCCACTTAATTAGCCTAATTAACATGGGTCCAACAATTGACAAGGGCTTTTTTTTCTGTTCTCTCTCTCTCTCTTGTTTTCTGTTATTTCCACTACAAG
The DNA here is from genome assembly GCF_052426305.1 of Pelodiscus sinensis. NCBI lineage: Eukaryota > Metazoa > Chordata > Testudines > Trionychidae > Pelodiscus > Pelodiscus sinensis. The sequence goes on along the minus strand of NC_143067.1, from coordinate 38,263,854 downwards.
CCATCCGATGAAGTGGGTTTTTGCTCACAAAAGCTCATGATTCTATGTATGTTTGTTGGTCTCCAAGGTGTCCTAGGCTACTCGTGATTAACCTTTTTAGCAATTGCATCCCTTTGGGATAAAACAATGGGCAAGTCAGGGGCATCTGAAAGGGCTCGGTGCTCCAGGCACCACCATTGCTACTGTGGCAGTCAGAGCCCCGGGCCTCTTTAAATCGCTGTGCTCCGGAGTAGCTGTCCTTTTCCCCCGCCGTCATCGGGCTTGCATGCGGAAGTACGTGGTTTCCCATAACTGCCCATGGCAAAGATCACTGCAGTGTCTTTGGGAGAAACTAGTGTTGACTTCTGTCAGGGACCAGGCAGGTCTCCACAGCAGGCCAGGCCTGGGCCTAGGAATTGCCCAAAGCGGGGTTTGTAGTCTTGGCTCTGCCATGCGGGTGCTGGGCCTCTGGGTCTCCTGCCACCCCTTGGTTGGAGCAAGAGCTCTCACGAAAAGAGTCTCACCGTGTGCCTGTCCAGCATGTAGCAAAATGGAGCAACAATCGGAGCTGAGGCCTCCCGGTGCCACTGCAGTGCAAATGCGACTGTGAACGGGGATTGCCGGTCTGATTGCAGGTGGCATTTCCTACAGCAGGGCGTTCCCCTGCCTTTTCTAAACGTTTATTTCTCACCTTCATGCTTCGACCACACATGCCCAGTGTTGCTGTAAGCGCTCCGTGGTGTTTCTTTCATTAGCTGCTTCTGAACACTCCTCTGTCCCAGGCTGGGAACGCTCACCTTACGTTCTGGCAGACCTTAAAATAGTTGGGACTTTCAGCAGAAATAAAATTCATGGGATAGAGCAGAGGAGTAAGACAGATTTTTTTTAAAATCCCAAATTCAGGCACTACTTCGTTTTTTTTTTTTTTAAAGATAGGACGTAATAACTCTCTCAACTGGAACTGCTTTTATGTAGAAAATGTACCTTGGACCCCGATGTCCTCCGGGCAGCAGCTAAAGATCTAGGCTGGTTGTTTTTCTCAGTTGTCTCTTTCTGAAGGCAGCTCCCAACATCGTGCTTTGGCTTGCCATCGTTTTATTGCCGTGGCCTGTGTTTCCAATGTGACCAAATGAGGCCACAGGCCTTTACCTGAGTAAGTTCCTGGTAATCATCAGTTTCTCCTCTCCCCACTCAGATGAACACTAAGGAACAGATCCTCCATTGACTTCATTGGAACTGCTCAGATTGATACCAGCTGGAGACCTGAGCCTTCTACCCCGCTAGGGTGGGTTGGGTTTTCTGCCACCCTTTGGTTGGAGCGAGAGGGTGGAGTTTCAAAGGCAGAATAAGTTCCTTTATATTCTGTGCTTCTTTTAAACCATCTTCTTTAATGGAACAAGTCTTCTGTGTTGGCAAATGCCGGGTAGATCATCTAATTCATTGCACGGCCATTGCAAGATAGTTTCCGGCAGTGTCTTCTCCAGGGCTCGGGACTGCCCATTTTGAAATGACTAGACACAATGACAGGACACAAGAACTAGGAGGTCAACAAATGAACTTAATAGGCAGTGGGTTTAAAACAAGCCAACTAAATGAAGTACTTCACACAACGTGGTCAACTTGTGGAACTCCTTGCCAGAGGATGTTGTGAAGGCCGAGATTATAACGGGGTTCAAAACCAACTATACTTCATGGAGGATAGGTCCCTCAATGGCTATTAGGCAGGATGGTGTCCTTAACCTTGATGTGCCACAAGTTGGCCATGGGTGATGGAGTGGATCACTTGATTACCTGTTCTGCTTATTCCCTCTGAAGCACTGGGCATTGGCTACTATCAGCACCTCCCCACCTCCTTCCGTTTTTTGCTAAATGTCCTAGTTATGCCCACTTGTTTTGCCCTACACAGTTGCTCTCCTCCTGCGGTCAAGCCCTCCCTACTACTCTAAGCCAGTGAATACTGACTTAGCTCAGGGGTGTTTCATGCAACGAAGCACCAGCTGAACTGCTCTCTGACCAGTATGGCAGCCCCTGGGCTGCAATCACCTCCATCCCAGCCTGCAGTAAAGAGCCATCAAGGCGACTGTGGAGTCACCAGTGTGGCGTCCGCATCCCTCCCTGCCCCCCTGCCAAAAATCTCCGCTGAGGGGAGTCCAGCATTTTGCAATGCAAATGAATTTAAACAAGAGCTGCATCCCATTCTTTATAGCTGATTAAATGAGCACTTTATAGACTAACAGATGTATTGGAACATAAGCTTTGAGGGCAGACGGCTACCCCTCTGATAAATGAGCACTGGTACCCTTTTGGGGTGGCATCTAAACCTGCAGTTCTGCAACGCCATCAAGATACAAACACTTTTAATAACCATTGAAGTTGGGGTAAGAAATGTAGGTGCCCAGGGCCTTCTGGGATCAGGTCAAAAATGCATGTCACCAGATGGCACTCTTTCCCAGAGAGGATCACAGCTGATCCAGTGGCTAACTCTACTTTTCTAAACACAGTCTGGAGGCAAAATGGCCTCCTAACATCTGCAATACAAGTATCCACTGCATTGGCTTTTCCCTGCCATCAATTTCGGTTCTACACAGGGAGCTGGATCCTCGCTGACTGTGACAAAGCATAGCTGTATTGATCAGTGCAGCTCAGCTGACTTCTACACCAGCTGGGGAGCTGGTTCACAGATATCAGGGATGCGATGGAGCCCTCGGTGCAAATATGGAGTCTAAATCTGCCTAAGAGCATCTATGCAACTCCACTGAATTCAGCATGACTTACGCGTGCAACCGGCCAGATCATGGTCCAAGAAGTTGCCAGTGTGAAGTAGGAAAATAAAAGCAGCTGCTATGAAAATCACATCGTCCTGTTTAAGTACTGCACCGCTAACTATCTGGTAGTGTGTTCTTCAGCAGGGTAGCATACCATGGTGATGGGCTTTAACAGCTCAAGCAACATGACTGCAATTGGTCATATATAGAGTCTTCTCTATTCTTCTTGCTCGGAACATCTGAGAATTGGCTATTTCCCTAGGTTATCATGTGCTAAGGCAGGGCTACTCAACATGTGGCCCTTGGGCCGTCTGTGGTACAGCTTGAGTTTACACAGGGCTCAATACACGGCCTGCAGGGGGGATCGTTTGAATACGGCCTCCACTGGCAACACGCCCCACAATGGCGAGGTGAGCATTGAAGGATGCAAGTGGATGGGCTGGCTGGAAGGCTGGCTGGAACAGGCGGGTACAGGGTGTAGGCATTTCTAGCCCCCAGCGAGGAGGTGGCAGGAGTGCAGGGGCATTGTGGGAAGTGCTTTGTATTCATGCCCATCAGTGTGAAAGAAGCTATTTGCATATATAATAATATATGGAGATATATCTATTTTATAGAACTGGAAGGGACTTTGAGAGGTCATCAAGTCCACTCCCCTGCCCTCATGGCAGGACCAAGTACCATCCCTGACAGACTTGCCCCAGATCCCTAAATAGCCCCCTCAAGGATTGAGCTCATAACCCTGGGTTTAGCAGGCCAATGCTCGCACCACTGAGCTAGCCCTCCCCCTGTATGTCAATGCAACTGCACTTAAGTTGAGGCCCTTGGCATGTGCTGTGAGTATTACTGTGGCCCCAAGGTTTCCGAAGTTGAGGAGCCCTGTGCTACGGCGTTCTTCCATAGAGCGGTGGTGGTGAAGACAGTGAAGTGTGCCCAGACTGAGTTTACCCCTCATGCCCATGTGGATAGGTCACTTAGGGTGTGTCTACACAGCATCCTTACCTCAAAACAAGCTGTGCAAAGCGCGTAGCTTTTTTTGAGGTAATTTTGAAATTTGAAATTTGGCGCTGTCCACACAGTGCCACATTCTGGAATAAAGTGCTATCCCTCAAGTCCCTTAACCTTCAAGGGTTACAAAGATGCCGGAATAGCGCACCCAAAAGAGACGACAGAGCTATTTTGGGATACTTCTGGTATCCTGAAATAGCCCTGCTGTCTAGATGTAGCCTCAATCTGCCGGTGCCTCAGCTCCCCTTCTGCAAGAGGGGAGTTATGCCTCTTTTCTCCCACCCTGTGGCATCTGTTCAGGGGGAGCATCTGTTACCCAATGGCTGGACAATAGCCCAATAAGGTCTGGAGCTTGGTTGGGGCCTCCATGTGCCACAGGAGGAATGGCCAGAGTGTGTGTTCAGCTTGAAACAAAGTGATGAGGGAAGGAATTCCCCAGTCTCAGACTGGACCCTGAGAGAGCTTTGGCTCCTATGCACACACGTTTTTCCCTCCTGACAGATGGCTGCATTATCTCATAGGTCTTCTGGGACCAGATCATGAAGAGTACTAAAGTTGATGACCAAGACCTTACTCGGAACCCTGGACAGGGATGCAGAGTAATGAGTGGAGTATGTGGTCTCTCATGTTGCTGAGGAGATGCTAAAATACTCTTGTCTGCAAGATGCTTTAGTCCTTCGCAGATGGCGTAAACGTTAGCCCACACTAGCATGTAGTGGAATCAGAAGCCGCTATTTAGTTCTATTTCCAACAGAACTACACTAATACATATTAGGGAGCTTTTTGTATGCATTAGTAGGGCACAAACAAGCAAGTAGGGCACGACATACTGGCTGTGTCTACACTGGGAAGGCTCGGCAACAAAAGTGCTGTCAACATGCAAAAGTTGCCGAAAGTGAACACTGATCAAACTAGGTTTTCTGTCTCCCATTGTCGACATTTAATGGACACGTTGCTAGCTCCTCTGTCGATAGATCCCACAGTGCAGGGTCGGGGGAAGGCAGGGCTGATCCTTGTGCTACCTGGGATTCCCTTGTAGCTCTGAGAGCTCTCCGTGCTGAGGAGGGTCAAAGCAGCACAGCAGTCTCTTCAGCCCTCGCCCCGCAGCAGCAGCCTGCCTGCCCTTGTGTTCCTAGCAGGGCAGAGCAGGAGCGTTCCAAAGATTTGTTCTTGGTTTGTTCCCCAACTGGAGCAACACTCTCAACTGTCAGACCCTTCCCAGAGCTTTTGAAAGGGGAGAGGGCGCAGCAGAGATCACAAAACACTGAGCACAACCATCAGGGCAGGCATTGCAGGATAATGGTCTCTTGGCAAGACAGAGTCCATGCTGGGTCTTGGCTGGCAATAAATGGAGGAGAAAAGACACAAGTCTCTTGCAGGGCTGGATGTTTTTTGTCACCAAAACTGGGTGTTTTTCCCAACAAAAGTCACAGGGCAGTATAAACGCTCTCACTGTTTTGTCGCCAAAAGGCAGTTTTTGTCGACAAAAAGTGCCAATGTAGATGAGGCCAGTGTTTCCATACTCCTTGCCAGCCAATCAGAGCGTAGGAAACTAATTAGGAACTAGTACTTGGTTTCCCTTTGTCATTTTGTACTCACAAAAGTTTTCCTTAAAAAGCCCTAGTATCTAAAAGTCACTTAAAATGATGCTCTTTATTGCTAGACTTAGCTCAGTGGTGGTGACTAATACTTTGAGAAGAAAATATGGTGTTGGCTCTTAGCTATTAAGCCACCTAGTCTCTGTCCTCTGAAGAGAGCTAAATTATATCTGCTGGAATGCAAGGGGGAAGCATTTACATGATGCAATGCCCAGGGGTACCACTTCAGCTTTGCTAACTGCATCAACAATAGTAGCACCACCTTCTTTCAAATAGGCGAGGCACTGTTGCCCTATAAAATACGAACCCGGTATCTTAATGATCCAGGATTCATTTTGAACAGCAAGCAGCGCAGAAGGAAACACTGGTTAGTTTGCCATATGGAAAGGCACTTAGCTAACCCCCCTTCCTATTCCCAGGTGGGTTTCTCTGGCAAGAACAAATCACACACAACACTTGGAAGGGGACTTAAAAAAATCCAGATGCGCGATTTAAAAAAGATGCATTTACAATTAAATCAAATAGGACACATTCCAGAGTTACCCACCTGCAGCCCCAGGGAAGATATTGAGATTCCAAGGGTGTGATTGACACAGAATGTGACTCAAAGGGGCCGCCCCTCTGCTGTTTGACTCCAGTTTTAGGCCAGTGCGGCTCCCCAACATGAAAGGGGAATCAGGCGCAAGTGGGTTTCAAACGAGGGGATGTGACCCAGGACTAGGGGGTGGAATGTCGGGTGCTGGGTCTTGTGGCTGCAGGGGGATCAGGTGAGCAGTGGGGGTGCTAAAGCAGCTTCCTGCTTGTCCTGGGACTGTAGACTGCGCTGCATCCCAGAAGCAGCCGCAGCAGCCTGGCTACTCAGTCGGGGAAGAATGCACAGGGCTCTGTGCACTGCCCCTGCCCTGAGCATTAGCTCTGCACTCCCGTTGGCTGGGAACCTGCTGCCGGCTGCTTCTGGCAACATGGTCTGCGGTGCCAGGAGAGGCAGGAAACTGCCTTAGCCCCCCTCTGACTGGGAGCCGCTTGAGCTAAGCCCATTCTGCCCCCGCCAGCTGCGGCCCCTCCTACATCCCAAAGCTCTGACAGCCCCACCCCGGAGCCCACACTACGGAAGTTACGTTGGGTCACGACATCAACGATTTTTTTCAACTGGATCACGAGAAAAAAAGTTTGAAACCATTGGCCTAAGCTGTCCTTGAGTTGATGCTGAAACAGTTTGCCTATAGCAGCTGAGAAATCTATGTAGATACCAGTAGTCGTTTAGCCTGTTTCATTGATACAGGAGCAACCATGCTGGTTGGTGCCTTCTAGCTGAGTTCAAGGAGTTTTACAAACATGAATGTAGCTTCTCAATACCCCTCTGAGAAGTAGGAGCCTTGGCAAACCCTCTTAAAATTAGCGGTTAGTTAATGTTTGCATTAGGGCAGCTCAGACTGATAAATGTGTTTATGCTGGTGAGAGCAGAGGACTGGAAGTTAAGAACTCTGGGTTCTCAGCTATGTCATTACCTCTTTGTGGGATCCTGGTAAATCACCCTTGCTTCATTTCTTCCGTCTTTAAAATAGGGACAATATCCACTAGGACTGGAGAGAAACATTTTCCCATCAGAAAATGGATTTTTTTTGGAAACTGAATTCTAGCTTTGGTAAAGATTGTGTGTGTGTGGGTGGGTGGGTGTAGGATTTTTCCACTGGGAAATTCAAAAGGAAATGTTTTGGTTTGGTAAGACAAGTGAAAATTGCATACTTTGGTTTGGGAATGTTGAAACATGTTGTTTTACCTCAAATGTTGAAAGCGTTTCGACACTTGCAGATCAACATTCTTCTGGAAACATTTGTCCTATGCAGTTAACATCATTTGGCTTTTCATCCTGACTCAAGAGGAAAACTAATGGCAAAATATTAGCATTTCCTGCTGGATAAGAGCATAAGAACGGCCAGACTGGGTCAGACCAAAGGTCCATCTAGCCCAGTGTCCTGTTTGGTGACAGAGACCAATGCCAGATGCCCGAGAAGGAGTGAACAGAATAGGGAATCTTCAAGCAATCCCTCGCCCGTTACCCATTCCCAGCCTCTGAGAGAGGCTAGGGACACCATTCCTACCCATCCTGGCTAATAGCCACTGATGGACCTAACCTCCATGAATTTACCTAGTTCTTTCTTGAACCCTGTTAAAGTCCTGGTCTTCACAACCTCCTTTGGCAAAGCCGCTGCCTGAGCACATTAGATTTATATACATGGATTTTCTAAAGCTACACCAAACTGCAAGGTCTAAGGTTTTAAACTGCAACGTATTACGATCCTTGTCAATCTTTGCAATTGGTGTAACTCTCAAAGTTACTATAAACTGCAACTTTGTAATCTTTGTAACATGCAGCCATCTTGCTTGTAACTTTCCCTAAGCTGCATTCTCCCCTGAGTGAATGGAGAGAGAGTGTGAGTGTGCTTGAAGAAGGCTTGGAACAATGGATCACATGGCAATGAGTCATCACAGTCTGGGCATGCTCTCTGCTGGATAAAGCGAAGTCTGGGCATGCTCCCTGTTGACAAGGTGAATGATTCACAGGAGCCATTCAGACACTATATAAAGAGAAGGAGCACATGTGAGACTCTCTCTTTTTCCTTCCCCTGCTCCTGAGAATCTCCTCTCCAGTGTCTCTCTCCTGACCAGCTTCCCTAGCCATGATGAGCAGACAGCCCCTCCAGGATCCACATGCATCCACTTGGCTCCTTCTGCAACCCATAAGTCTGTGTAAGTGTGTGAGGGCAGGAATGAATGGGTGTGAATGAGTGAATGAATGGAGGTGTGTGTGCTTGCTTGCTTGTGTGTGAGTGTGTGTGTGTGTGTGTCTGAGAGAGAGAGAGAGAGAGAGAGAGAATTCTATCTTCTTTAGCTTAAATCTTTGGTGGCTGTTTTCTCCTCTTTAGTTTTCCCTAGTGGAAATAAACCCATACTAGTGTAACCCTGGGTGGTCTCCAGGGAGAATATTTTTGAAGTAACAAGTTCCACAGGCCATCCATGTGCTGTGTGAAGAAAAACTTCCTTTTGCATGTTTTAAAACTGTGACCTATTAATTCCATGTGGTGACCCCTAGTTCTTGTATTGCAGGAAGAAGAAAACAGCTTCTCCTTAGTCACTTTTTCCACACCACTCATGATTTTATAGGCCTCTATCGTATCCCCCCCTTAGTCTCGTCCTTTCTAAGACGAAAAGTCCAAATCTTTTTAATCTCTCTTCAAATGGGACCTGTCCCAAACCCCTAATCATTTCTGTTGCCCTTTTCTGAACCTTTTCCAGTGCCAATGGAAATTACAGGTTTTGGTCAATTCTAATATTTATGTACCTGAGCAGGCTGTCGTGTGTGAGGAAAAAAACATTTTTAAATACTAGTAGGATAGCCACTCTACAAGAGCAAATTATTTCTTACTGTTGTCAGTTCCTTTGGAAAGAACAAGAGACATTATGGCAGCTGTACTTAGTTGTGGTGTAATGTAGAAATTACAGCCAGGAAGGCAGAGATGGATTCAGAGATAACAGCGGCCTCTCTTCATGTACTGGTGTGTACTGAGCTGAGTACAGGATTAGAAGAAACTGGCCGCAAAGCACTTTCTCTTAATTTGTGGCATAATACTGCAGAGTGAGAGCATGCTAACCAAACAATAAAAGCCCCGAGGGAACTAGAGCGGGAAAGCAGCTGTTCTGGAAAGCTAAGGGCTTGTCTCTACTTACCAGGAGATTGACACAGAGGACATCGATCTCCTGGGGTTCAATTTATTAGGTCTAGTAAGGACAGCTAAATCAACTGCTGATGGTGCCTCTGTCGACGTTGGTATTCCACCAGGTTGGGAGGAGTAAAGGCAGTTGAAAGCAGGTGAGTGTCTCCTGTTGACTTCGCTGCAGAGAGTCGATCTAAGTTACGTTGATTCTAGCTGTGCTTTTCACATAGCTGCAGTTGCAGAACTTCGTTTGACTTTCTCTCCTAGTGTAGCCTGAGAGGGGACGTGATAGCAGTTTTTAAGTATCTAAGGCTATGTCTACACTAATGTAGTCATTCGAACTTGGAAACAAAGCCCGGGTTTTGTAATGGGAGATCTGAAAACCATTGACCCAAACGGTCAACCCTATATACCTAATGGAAACCACTTCAGGTTATGGGGTGCTGCAGCGGCTTGTTCCCGCTCCTATAGTGGGAGCCGGTAAAACAGACCCTATAGAAGTTGATCCACTAAAATCTATGACCTGCCTCACCTTGTGTGTCTATTTGCAAACCGCAGAATAAAGGAATGGCAAAATCAAACAGGGTCTCTCTTTGGAAGGGCGCAGGCGATGCTAGTACAGGTTGATACGCCGTAATCTGGATTTCCCTAGTCTGGACACACCCCTGGTCTGGCATTATCAGGGTGACCCCATGGGACATTATCAGACTAGGGGCCAAGAGGGCGGAGCCCTGGGTGGCAGCAGAGCAGTCAGGTGGAGCATGGAGCCCCAGGAGGCAGTGGGGCTGCTGGGAAGAGTCCCTGGAGGCAGCAGCACCGCTGGGTGGCGTGTGCAGCCCTGGGTGGCAGCAGGACCTGCTGGAGGAGTGTGGAGTCCTCCTCCCGCCCCGTGTGGCAGAGGAGCTGTGCAGGGAAACCCCTTTTCTCCTGGCTGCTCTGGCTGTAATATCTGAGGGCAGGTGACGTGGGGAATGAATAATCTTCTCCACCCAGCCATAAAACCTGTAACTGCCCCAAGAGGCCCGTCAAGGCTGGCCCTCAGTATTCCAATGGCTAGCGATAACCGCTCCCTTCCCCCGGCGCGCTTCCCTTCCGTGGGCCTCGCGTTACTGCTGTTAACTGGAGCTGCCGGGAAATGATTTTTTTTTTCATCGTCCCAGCGGAAGAAATGAGCAGAAAGTAATACTGTTCCAGGGCTGTCGAAACCCCAAACCAGAGCAGTTCCAATAAAGGAGAAACTTGGGGGTTAGAAATGAAACTCGTCGCTGAGAGCTGAAATCCTTTGATCAAAAACGGTAGAAAAGCCCTTTTCTGTCAGTGAGTTTGCAAATGTGGAAGCAGCTCTTCTGTCAGCCAGTCTCCCTCACGTAGCACCCCGGGCCTCTCCGTTACCTCCTTGTCATGCCAGTCTCCTTACAGGTGTTGCTGGATGGGCCTGGGTTCTCTGGGATTTCAGAAAGCAGCGTATCACTTCCTTTATTCTCTCCCCAGGTGTATTTATGGGGCAGGACCTTCAGCCCCTCTTGCTCCTTTCTGGGAAGGTCACCAGGGCAGGTGGGAGGGAAAATTCTAACCACAGGGCAACCCGGAGTTACTTGCCAGATATGCAGAGCTCCCAAGGGAGAGCACAAACACCTCATCTAGTCAGCGGAGGAACTGTATCCCACAAGCTATCGTTATGACATACCGGGGTAGACCCAAGCTCTCAGGGCCACCTGTGTCCTCTCCATGTTGATAAAGTCGATGGACTTCTCCAAAAATCCCAGTCACATGAGTTGATGTTGCAGGAAGGAAATGTTTCTGGTGAGATGGAATATTCCGTAGTGCCCCTGGATGTCCTGTGAAAATGATTTCTGCTGTGGCAGTAATAAGCAAGTTAGCCAGTTTGGGTCAGCACCGCCCCAAAGACTTTCATGTCGGATCAGATGGTGAATCCCTCCGCAGGTTAAATGGGAAGTAATGAAATTGCCAAATACTTGCCCCGGCTTGAAGATACCGGACGGGGAGTAGAGGGTTCCCGAGCAATTTCCCTGAGTGTCTGACTGAATGCTGGGGCACTCACAGCTCTTCAAATGATCCTTCAGAGCTAAATCTGGATTCTTCAGCCACTGCCGATGGGCTGAGGATAGCAGCAGCCAAATATTCTCTTCAATCAGGAACCGGGCTGTTTATGTTCCCATCATACCCCTTCCCCAAAGGGATGCAGGGATCAGGTGCTGATTAGAGCAACTACCCTAACATCCAAACTCCCCATCTCCTATGCTGGTGCTCAGACACAATCCCAGCAAGCACGCTGCCTTGAATTAGCACAAGAGATGCACTGGCCATTTAATCACAGGGCAATTCTTGAGGGGGGTTGGGTTCATGCCCAGGCAGCTTCTGAGCACTTCCCCCTTTCAAAGATGCCGGGGGTCTCGGTGAGTCTTTGTGAGGGAAGGAGACTTGTCCCTGTCCTTTTCTGCTACTCTGTAATGAGAGTCCGCCCTCTCCTCCCGCTTGCTGTCTCTTCCCGTGAGCAGGAATCGTGCTTCCTCCAGCTGGAGCTGGCTCTGCAGATGTGTCTGCTTGTCTGGGATTGAGCCAAGAGGAGCTCATTCGCTTTTCCCGAATGGGACGGAGCAGGCCCCCTCCGATATCCCAGCCCTCAGGGTGGAAAGGGGCTCCTGATTCGGTGCATCCATTCCTCCAACTTCCCTTGGTAAGAAAGAGGCGCTGTCTTGCTCTTTCTCTGTGGGATGACGTACTCTGCACCGGCATGATTGGAGGGCCGGGTATCACCACGTGAGAGAGAGTTTCAAGTCCTTTGTGGTATTCAGCTGATGTAAGAGTGTGTGATGCATGATGGGAAGGGGTTGCCCAGCAATACCTGAGAGTCTATGGCCCTCTAAATTGCCTGCACTTTTTTCCCTCTAGGGAGCAAGTCCACTTGAATACACAAGTGGGAGCTTATCCCCTGCAAAGCTCTTACCCTTCCTCCCAGGACCCCTCTTTGGGATAATATGATAATCTGAGAGAAATAAGGCAGCCTGCTCTCCTCAGGTATGCAAATGAGCTGGAGTAGCTGATTATCTCTGTTGTCATACTTGTGCCCCGGACAGCGGGCGCACGGTGCATGCGTGGCCCCGCCCCCGGATGCGTGGCCCCGCCCCTGGGCATGGTGCCTGATTGACATGGTAAGAGGCACCATACCCATGGGTGCGCAGCGCATGCGCGACCCCACCCCCGGGCGCCAACCTATGGGGGGCACCTGATTGAAGTGGTAAGGGGTGCCGTGCGCCTGCGGCCCTTCCCCCAGGCATGCAGCACCCCATACCACTTCAATCGGGCACCCCCCATAGGTTGGCGCCCCGGGTAGCTGCCTGGCTAGCCCCCTGCTTAATCTGGCGCTGGCCACAATGTTACTCCTCAGGGAGGTGCAAATGTACACAGTGGGGGAGGAGGAGAAATCGAGCAGGTTTTTTTCCAGTGCTCAAGTTTTCCCGCATTTCCTACAAATCTAATAACCTAAGAAATCATCCTGCAAACACTTTGATTTAGTGGCAGAAATTTTGGTTCAAATTTCCAGTGGGATGTTTGCAAAAGTGCTCAGAAAGAAGAGGAGCAAACCCTGTGAAAGAGAAAACTCCAACACAGCCTTAATTATGTGAGGCACATTATGCAGCCATCTCAGGTATACGGTTTGTTTTCCGCTGTGCCAAGTAGCAGTTATGTTTCTGTAACCTGATCGCCAGTTATTTCAACTTGTAGCAAGAGCAGGGCTCTTGCATCCACCCATTATTCATGATGATCCACCCATCATATTCATTTTCTCTTCTTTGTACTGGGGAGAAATTGTCTCCACTGGCTTAACTGGAATTAACACTAGGGATGCATTTGGCTTACTATCCCCTTTTCTCCGCCTTGATTTTGCCACTAATATTGTGCTATACTCCTTTCTAACTAAATCTGACATTTCATTGAAATTTGGCTGAGCTTCCAGCAATTGAAGCTCAGGGAAAAGCAGAACTTTATGGCCCATCATAAAAACAGCCAGGACAAAAAAAAAAAAAAAAAAAAAAAAATCCGACACGTTCTCTCACCCAACTTTGGAGACAGCCATTTTTTCTTCTAAATAATCTCAAGGAAAAGTTAGCGAAACATAAATTAGGATGACTGCTGCTGATTTATTTTTATGAATAAAAAGGACATTCAGTAGCGGGTCATTTGTTTTTGTTTTCTTTCAGAGAGTAAATGGAAACATGCTCTTACCTCACTTTTCTCACAAGTACAGTAGATTTCCTGAGCTTGGGTCAAGGTTTTACTGCCAGGAAAAAGTGGTTGAATATTCAGCATCTGTAAAATAAGGGCATCATCAGATGTGGAATATAGCTGTCAAGGCTGGTTACATTAACTGTCTAGGCGTGGGACTGAGCTGGTTAATGGCCTTTGAGTGGCACTTTACCGGACTATTAATTATGAAGCATTTTGAGACTGCCGCCTTCTTTGGTAGCTATGTCTAACAGTATGAAGAGGGTGTGCGTCAAAATGCCAAGGCTTGGTGAAAAGATTCAGAAGGAAAAGCCGCATCAGCTGAAAAGAACAAGGAAGGAAATTTAATCAGACTACTCCCTAAGGTTTGCCACAGTGTGTGAAAGCAACTGGCCTACCAGCTTTAGTGTCTGGTTATGGAGTGTCAAGAATCTGATTCAGAGGAAAGAAATGTCAAAAACTTTTTCTGTGTCCTTGCAACATAGGATGCGCCTCCCATATGTTGAGACATTAGTAGGGTCAAGTGGATTGAGAGTCAGGACTGGGAATTCCTAAATCCACCCACTGATTTAGACAAGTCACATGTAACTTTCTGGGCCAAATGGGTCACTGGTGTCATTGCATTTTCTTCAGCAGATGCAGAAATGTCTGAGTTTCCGTAGCTCTAAATATGAGATAATGTTTACGGTGCTTCTTTTTCTTCACGCAGCGCATAGGCAACCTGTGGAACTCCTTGCCAGAGGAGGTTGTGAAGGCTAAGACTTTAACAGGGTAAAAAAAGAGAATTAGATAAATTCATGGAGGTTAGGTCCATCAATACTTATTAGCCAGGATAGGTAGGAATGGTGTCCCTAGCCTCTATTTATTAGGAGATAGGAGAGGGATCACTTGATCTCCTGTTGTGTTCACTCCGTCTGGGGCATCTGTCAGAAGACAGGATAATGCGTTATGGATGGACCTTTGGTCTGACCCAGTATGGCCATTCTTGAGTTTTTATGCTTATTTATGTCACATGGGTTTTGAGAGGATGGTTAATACTTGTTCACTTTCATAGTGTTATGCAGCTTATATGGTAAGTGGCACCAGGAATATCTACATGGTAGGGAGATCTGGAATACACACTTTCTCTGGAGTTTTTGGCAAAGTCATGGCCTGCATATTGTGTCGTTCAGTTTGCCTTTGTGTGACAGAATCTCCCTGGGAATAAGGGGTACGTTTTTAACCAAGAGGGTAGTCACCTACCGGAACAATGGACCAAGGGTTGTGACAGATTTTCCATCTGACGATTCAGCTCACGATTGGATGGTTTTCTAAAATGGGTGCTCTAGGATATGTTTTTGTGGGATGTTTGATGGCCTGTGGGATCACAGTGGACTCCTTCCTGGCATCTAGGTGTCCAGAATTCAAACTCTGCCTTCCCCTACCTAGTAATCATCCAGCAAGGTATTCAGGGTTGAATATAATTACAGTTGGGCAAATCATCTTGGGCAAACTAGCCTGCTATCTGTGGGAACTGGAGCAAAGACTAACGTGCTGTTAGAAACATGCTGGTCTCTGTTGCTTGATACTGGAGGCACTTATATGGCAGATCTGGGTCCGTGTACGGGAATGCCAGTGTAGTCTGTAGTGCAAAACTTATGTGGCAACCTCCATCTTGCCCCAAACCCCGGAGACCGAACCAGAAGCCTTCACAGCTAAATACATAAGATGCTACAGCTTGAGCTACAGAAACTAAAATTCTCCTATCTCTGGCGCACTCAACACATGCTCGCCTGTGGGTGAGGTAACACTTGCACTGTGTAAGAAAGGACATGGCTCTTGGAAAGCCATTGAGAAAGATCACTTGGAGGAGCTGAAGCCCAAATCAAAATTTCACAGGGGACAGAGAACATCTTGAAGAGACTCCTGATTAAGAAGAAAGAGGCAGGTATGTCTGAGGTGTATCCTTCATGATTCCTTTGTTTTCTGTGTAGTGCAACTTTCCATGTCTAAATCTGTTCCAGTGTATCCAGAGAACAGCTATTGTAGTTCCCACAGCTCCTGCAGACTTCTACAGAGAAGTTAAATCCACTGTGACCGTTCATGGAAATTAGACTTGGTCCAGTTGATGTCGTCTTCTCTCTGAAATATATCCTCTTAGATTGTTTTACTCTTTGTGTCTGCACAAACAACCGTGTAATATTGGACAAAGCCTCTGGTGCTTAATAGGGTTGGTCCAAAATAAGTCTGAGGCTATGTCTACACTGGGGAGCTATTTCGGGATATTGGAAGTATTTTGAAATAGTTATTCCACGTCTTTAAAGCAGCTCGTTATTTCAAAATAGATTTCAAAATAACAGGCATGCTATTCCAGCATCCCTGTAACCCTCGTTCTGTGAGGGTTAAGGGATGTTTTGAAATAGCACTTTATTTCAAAATTTGGTGCTGTGTAGACCACATCAAATTTCAAAATAATCTATTTAGAAATTACCTCAAAATAAGCTACACAATTTGCGTAGCGTGAATTGTGTAGCTTGTTTTGAGGTAAGGATGCAGTATAGAGGCACCCTAAGTGGCTAGGGATTTTTGGTTGCCTCCATTTTGTTAGGAGCCCAGCCTGTGATGGCTTCAAGAGGTTTGATTTGTCAGCTAATTGTTCAGCAAGTGCTAAGAACCATTCATGGTGTCTTGATTTGGTCACCCAAAATTTGTGTCATTCAGAATCACTTAGCACCAAGGCCAAGATTTTCCACAGTGGCTCTTCTAATAATGCTACTCTACTCAACCAGAGAGAAGCATAATCTAGTGGTGAGGGTACGGACTAGTATCTCTGCTACTGCCCTGCCCTGTGATCCTTAGACAAGTCACTTTACATCTCTGATCTCACCCTAAGTCTCTCTTGTCTATTTAGATGCTAAACTTTTTGGAGCAGGGCCTGTCTCCCCCTGTACAGCACAATGAGACCCGAATCTTCATTTGCCTCTAGGCCCCAGCGGTAGTTGTGTAAAATAGTACAGTTCCCTATAATGTTAATCCATTGTTTCTGGCTGTTGCTGAAGAATGCTGGTTTTGGAATAAGATCATCCCCTGAACTCGCAGGAAATAAATCCAACACCCATGTTCTTTGGTATCAGATGCACCAAGCCCCGTTTCTTGCACTTCCTATGATCATAAGACTCCAAAAAGGAAAAGGCTCGCTAATGTGTTCGGTTCATCAGCCTCTACCAGGAGGTTCCCTACACAACGCTCTGTCCTGTCTCCTTTACATGACTCAAGTGTCCATCACTTTTGCCTTTGGGAAACCTATTTCATAATCTAACAGACCTTGTGGCTAGGAAATTCAGACTCCGTTTGGTCTAGTCACTGCTACTTGGTTGCAACCCCTTGAACCTTTCTGAACAATTCCACCTCCCTCCTTGATGGTTACACAATCAAAACCATTGCAGACTGTGGGAGCCAGCCGCTTAGTCATTATTTTGGCCAAGCTACTTAGCTGTCTTAAGCTTTTCTTGTAAGTCAGTCCCTCTAGACCCTCTGAATTCCTGCCAGTTGTCCAAATTAACCCACGTCGAATAGGACTGATTCTCATTTATGTGAAGGCCTCTTTGCACTAAGTTGGCAGTAGGAAGGAGTTTTAGAAGTAATTGCATGGAGCTGCTACTTTAAAAACCCCTTTACGCTCCGGATACGTCTAGACTGGCAAGATTTTCCGCAAATGCTTTTAACGGAAAAGTTTTCCGTTAAAAGCATTTGCGGAAAAGAGCATCTAGATTGGCACAGACACTTTTCCGCAAAAGCACTTTTTGCGGAAAAGCGTCCATGCCAATCTAGACGCGCTTTTCCGCAAAAAAGCCCCGATCGCCATTTTCACAATCGAGGCTTTTTTGCGCAAAACAAATCTGATTTGTCTACACTGGCCCTTTTGCGCAAAGCTTTTTGCCCGAACGGGAGCAGCATAGTATTTCCGCAAGAAGCACTGATTTCAGACAGTCGGAAGTCACTGTTCTTGTAGAAATTCAAGTGGCCAGTGTAGACAGCTGGCAAGTTTTTCCACAAAAGCACCTTGCCAATCTAGACACAGCCTCCCTGAGAGGGGTAAATAGCAGTGTTGCCATAGTATTGTGGAAGATGATCAGTCGGTTGATTCTTACTGGTCTCCTTAAAATCCACAGCTCTTGGAATCCTGTGACTTTGGAAAAATTTCAGCTTTTTTTTTTTTAAATTAAGTTTCTAGGCATTATGGTTTTGAAGAAGTTTGAAAGCATTAACTGTCTGCACCTTGAAGGCTCACAACCCAGAGGGCAGATAATTCCCCTCCCCCAAAATAGAAAACTTTGTGATTTTAAGCCAGTCTCATGATTCCAGCAGTGTGTTTGGGTGTGTATGTGGTGGTGGTGGGGGGGGGGGGGGGGGGGGCTGGGCCGTGAAATGTTTTTTGATCCTTTGAGTCTGGTAATACAGTAAGGGTACATCTATACGGCAGCGCTATTTCAGGATACTTCCGGTGTCCCGAAATAGCTATTCCACATCTTTTAAGCAAGCCCCTTATTTCGAAAAACACCAGACTGGCTATTCTGACATCCCTGTAAACCTCATTCCACGAGGATTAAGGAATGTTTTGGAATAGCAGCTTATTTCAAAATTTGGTGCTGTGTAGACAGCGCCAAATTCCGAAATAAGCTATTTCGAAATTAACTCAAAATAAGTGACGCAGTTTGCATAGCTCAAATTGCGTCGCTTATTTCAAGCTAAGGGTATGGTGTAGACGCACCCTAAATGAGAAACAGACCTTGTGTGCTTTCTACCTTGACAGTATTTCTCTGGATCCTTCCTGATGACATGACAAAGATACTTTGATCCTAGGACACTGTATACATAGGGCCATAGTCTGCCACTGTTGGTTAAATGCAGTAATAGCTTTACTTCAGTGGTCCATGGCCAATGGGAGGTACAATCACTGGGACTTGCAGAGACACAGGTAAATGTAGTGGTAGTGGTGGTGGCCCACCAGGGACTAAGCCTGGTCAACTGCTGCTGTTTTATTGTCTCCCCCCCCCCACCCCAACATAGCCCTGGAGTTATGAAGGCCACCAAACAGAACTGGGAGAACCTGTGCTGGTAAATAAGTCTAGGGTGACCTTTTCTGCCTGAGCTTTTTATGAGTATAGGGACTAGGGAGCTGATGGAAGTTCAGCCCCTGGTGGATTGGCAAGCGAGAAGAAAACAAGGTGTTGTGGTTAAAGTACTGGACTGATACTCAGGATAGAAAGCAGTTTGGTTCCTGGGCTTTCCCAAGTCTCCTCAGGAAAATCACTTCACGACTCCATACCTTAGCTCCCTCCTGTGTAATTTGATGCTCTTTAGGGTAGGGACTTTTTTCTTTCTGCCTTTTTGAGAGGGACTGAAGTTAGTTGTGAATTCAGGTAAAAAGCAGTGAAATCGCTGTTGGCTGAAAAAAAGAGTTGGTCATGTCAAAACACTTCAGCTGGAAAGATTTTTTCCTCTTTTACTTTCAGTAAGAATTTATTTGTAATCTCCGTTTTGGTTTGAACTGCACTGATTTTTTTTTTGTGCATGTGGATTTTTCAGTTTGACCACTAAAGCAAAACTCACTGTTATTTTCTTAGCTCTGATGATGAAAGATGCCTGACGATAGACCCGCATTGCTTCTAAGATGCCCTCACTCTCACCCATAGTTTGCATTCCAAACTCATCAAGTTAGGTTTGAAATGTCGCTGCAAAGGTCACATTTCAAACACATTAGAAGAAGATCAAGTCTTCAAGCCTGCAGTATATTCGTGGATACAGATGTCCCAGAACCGTTTCCGTGAGTTCACTTTCTGTGCATTTTCACCCCCGTTACGTTTGTGTTCCACAAATATTTCAGCGTGGATTAGGAATGTTCTTGTGAGCAACAGAGTAAAGGGATGCTAGAGGACACTTGTTGGAAAAAAACCTCTGGACTTGAATATATTAGTCATAGCACCAGAAACTTGATGTTAGAAGCTACTCTCCTCCTATCAGGCTCCAGAACCGATAAGACCTACGTAGCCAATCAGAACGAACAAACCCAGCTCACATTTCAGAACTGGAGGGTTCCCAGTGAACTACTCATGAACACTCTGTCGTGCAAGCATTACCCATGGAGGTGACTCAGCGAAGGACTCCAATGACTAATTCACGAGAAAGGTAACCTGATAGCTTCTCTCTTTGACCACAACTGGTTTGCTATCCCTGTTCATCTAATCATGGGCTTAGAGTTGTGTGCTTAGCTCTGGTCCTCTTTTTCATCTGACACTTAGATTTTATTCATTAAGTTGACCACTTTTTAACTGGGACTTTTACTTTGAAATATGGTCTGGGGGAAAATAACCCCAAAGAAACCTGTAAAAGAAAAGGTTAGATTGCCTTAGAGCAGTGGTCTCCAACCTTTTTACACCCAAGATCACTTTTTAAGTCTCAGAACAGGCGAAGATCTACCGCCCTGCCCCTTCCTTGAAACCCCACCCTCTCTATTCTCCTGTCCATCACTTGCTATCCCCAGCCCTTATACACTCTGCTAAACAGTTTATTTTTAAATTAAGCAATATATAAAATTAAAATCACATGTTTATAGTTATGAAATAAATGGTCTGTTTTTAATTCATGCTATTTTAATGTCAAATGAAGCATTTACAATTATACATTTTGTTATGCTATTTTGTAAATCTAAAATCAAGTATTGATAATTATATATTTTTCTTCCAATAACAAAGTCTCAGTGTGACACCTGTGACTGAACAGAATCTGCCAGTGTCTTGAAGTCTGGGTTGTAGTCTGAGATTGCTAGTCGTATACAGTCCATCAGATGGGCATCTGCGATCCTGCGCTCAGCCTCGGAAGCTTGCTCCAGCACAGCCGGAGCTAGAGGCAGCCTCCCTGGGCTGAGCGCAGGGCAGCCGGGCTGGAGGGAAGAGAAGTGGCTGCCCGGCCAGCTGGCCATGGCGCTCAACCAGTGTGCACCAAGCTCCACATGGGCAGGCGCAAAGGAGAAGCTGAAAGCCACAGTCAGCTGGCTGGGGTGTTTCAGCCCTCCCGACCTCCCAGCTCCCACCATTCCTCTCAGCTACTCACCTGTGTTGTTGTTCGGTGAGTAGCTGCTCTTCAAATGAGGAAATCTAATGTAAGTGTACTGCGCAGGAGCACAGTTCAGAGAGGGCTCAAGAGCTACTCTTAGAGCCCCTGAGATCTACCGGTAGCTTGCGATCTACTGGTTGGTGACCACGGCCTTAGAGGGCCAAATCAAGCATTGCTAAAGAATCTTCCTGACTGTGCTTGTGGGATTTGTTGTTCAATAGTTTCATGTATTGCTGTCTTTGAAGTGTGATCACCTGAAGCTCATCCAGCTCCCTGAAACCAAAAGAAATGTGAACGTGATGCGGAAAACTAAAAACCACTGGATTTGCAGACCTACTTGATTTGGCCTCATCGAAGAAAGATGCTGCCAGCTATTGGCTGCAGATCGATCTTTGTGACAGCATGTCGGGGAGCCCCGACCCTGCACCCCCATCGGCAGCCAAGCATGACTTTGTCAGGCCGTAGAATGGAAGGTTGATTTTCTTCTCAGGGTATGTCTACACTACCCCGCTAGTTCGAACTAGCGGGGTAATGTAGGCATACCGCACTTGCAAATGAAGCCTGGGATTTGAATTTCCCGGGCTTCATTTGCATAGCGGGGAGCCACCATTTTTAAAACCGCGCTGGTTCGAATCCCGTGCAGCGCGGCTACACGGGGCTCGAACTAGGTAGTTCGAACTAGGATTCCTAATCCGAACTACCAGTACACCTCGTTCCACTACTGGTAGTTCGGATTAGGAAGCCTAGTTCGAACTACCTAGTTCATGCCCCATGTAGCCGCGCTGCACGGGGTTCGAACCAGCGGGGTTTTAAAAATGGCGGCTCCCCGCTTATGCAAATGAAGCCCGGGAAATTCAAATCCCGGGCTTCATTTGCAAGTGCGGTATGCCTACATTACCCCGCTAGTTCGAACTAGGAGGGTAGTGTAGACATACCCTCAGGGATACAGCGCAGCATAGGCTTGACGTTGCCACCAGAGCCAGGGCAGACAGCTATAGTTCTCTTGGGGGGGAAGGGTTTCACAGGCCCCTGAACCTCCCTGTCCTGGACTTAGTTTGCTTCCTTCATGCTTCCCTCCACCAAGACTGCCCCAACCCCCAGCAACCCGTTCCTCACCCCCCGGCAGCCACACCCCTTGCTTTCTTCAGATTCCACCACCTAGCCTAGGTGTCAGGTGACTGGGCCATGCCTACGTGCCTCCCCTCAGGGACCATCCCCCACTGGGTCCTGCGGACACACACACACAGAGTCTCTGCAGACCAGCATAGGCCAGTAGGGGTCACACACAGCACAACAGAGCAACCAGTGAATGCCTAACCAGAGTGGACTCAAGGCCACAAGAGTGTACAGTCCCCCCCACGACGTCACAATCTTCACTAGGAAAGGGGTATAATTATCCCAGGGAGAAGGCCCATACAAAACCTGATGTACCACGGAAGCCTCAATGTCACGGGCCAAAGCCTGAGCCCGGCTCAATCAATGGGAGTTATGCCTTTGATTTAGGTCGGAGCAGGCTCTTGCTTACTTGGGCTCCCGTATCAGCGTCCTGCAATGGACTCCATTTCACTCGTAACATAAAAGTCACCTGTTATCCCCAGAAGGGTAAAATGTCAAGGGTCACGACCCACCCCGGGCGCTAAAACCTCAGCACGGAACGTCGCTAGTGGCCATTAAACGGGAGACATGCTCAACGGCTGACAGCTGTGTCCAAACGACACCAGGCAGCTGAAGCTATGGCCCCCCGTGTGTGCACGACGAAGCTGAAAATGGCGACTCGAGTGATTTTAGTTGAAAAGTATGCAGACTTGGATGCAACCTCGTTTTCTTTCATGCCTCTTTTATCTGGGAGTTGGCACGCACGTGGCCCGGAGGAATGAAGGAGGTGACTTGGAGCTCTCTTCTGTCGTCACTTACGTGCTGGGTAACTCAATAGTTAGTTTATTTATGGGAACATTCTTTTCGGCGGTGCCCTGAGCGTTGCACGGGAACAAGGAAAGCCCAGGGTGGAGAGAGTAAAAACTGGCCAAATCGAACCCTTTGCAAGTGTTTGCCCTGCTCAGTGTGAGCACTGAACAAATAAAACCTGGCACGGGAGTAGCAGCTGACTGAAAGCATCTTTCACTTATGTGTTAAGCCGGCAATTCCCTCGCCTCGCCCCCCCTGGCTTACGCTCAGCATCAGCCAGGTCACCAGGAAACTATGGGCTGTTGAAATAATCTGTGTCAATCAGGAGTCACTGGCAATTAGCCGGTTTCATTTACATCTGGCTCTCGTACAGCCCTCCCTCCCCATAGGTACTGACTAGCAGGCTCAGCAGAGACAACAAGGATACGAATGGACGTAGAGGCAACCCCATCCTCTCTTCTGTTTCAGCAGCATATTGAGATGCATTTGACCATATTCAGGGGGTTGGGGACTGTGAAGCAAAGTAGCATCTAGGTATTGTCTGGTGTCTCACCGGAAGAGGGGCTTGGGCCTTTTGCGACCTCCACCTTCTATTGTAGTGACCCATAGCAGTGTAGCAGAGCGTGCACAGTCGCATCTGACCGTAGGGGTGGGAATTGCCATGTCGTGTTGAAAGGCTAAGAAGAAAAAGTCCCATTGGCTCCAAAGACAATGTGCTACAAAAAGAATATGTCAATGTAACAGGAATACGTCTTAGGACTGGTCATGCTAATCTGACTCACGACTGCTCATGTAATTTGCCCAAGTTTATCAAGGAAATCAGTGATGGAAACGCAACGAGACCAAAAGAGGTTCAGTCCATTTTACTGTGCAGTCACTTTATCTTGTGAGAAGAGTACTCTAGGCCACTCAGAAAATGTTGTTAGAGCCACTTCCTCAATATTTTTCTTTAAAAAGAATGTGATAAAGCAGGAAGGCCCCACCCTGGCAAGGAGAAGGTTAATGAAAGCCTGGCGTGCCAGTTGGTTCTGCCCGTCTCCTCCTGGGAAGTTGGAGACCTATCCCAATTCAGAAGTGAGCAGCAAGGAAAGTGGAGTTTTGCTTCTCCTAAATGTTCTTTCCCTCTGGAGCTGGCATTGGCCACTGTCCGAGGACAGGCTATTGGGCTAGATGGACTTTTGGTCTGGCACAGTCTGGCCGTTCTGTTTTCCATCTATCTAGATTACTAAAAGCCAAACACTAAAATAAGAACCCACCTGAATCTTTGCCCCAAACGCAAATCCAACCTTGGGAGTTGCTGGAGTTTCTCCCGTTACCAGGTCCTGGTAACTAACCAACAAAGACATTTCTCAGAGCTGCCAACAATTAGCTAGACAGTAGTGTGGCAGAAGGAAGGATATAAATCACGCTAAACGAAACGATAGGCTCTTTGTTTTTTTGTCCTAAGATGCACCCAGTGCTTTTATTTTTCTAATTATTCCTCCGGATAGTGAAGTGGAGACGAATCAAAATCTCTCGGCTGTTTGAAGAGTCTATAGAAAAGTCAAAAGAACATGGAGGTTGCATGGTTTTTTATAGATGTTTGTATTTCATTTGAAGTTTAAGCCTGCTGTTGTCTCGCATGGCAAAGGCAAGATGTTAAACTGTGGACACTATGTGTCATTGTTAGAAGGTGGAAGACCCTTTTCCTCAGATAAGGAATGAACACAAGTCAGGTATGTAGCTGCAGTGGATAGAATGACTTGACTAAAGACAAACACCAACTCTTGTTATAATAGATGGTTTCCAGAATGAGCAGCGGGCCAGGAGTTTTCTAGTTCTGATTTTAATTCTCTACGTCTACACTGCGGGACAAAGTTGAATTAAGCTACGCAACTTCAGCTACATCAGTTGTGTAGCTGAAGTTGAAATAGCTTAATTTGGCTTTTGGCACTGTCTACACAGCAGGAAGTTGAAGGATGAACACTCTTCCTTCGACTTCCCTTCCTCCTCGTGAAATGAAGGTTACAGAAGTCAGATTATTTATTTCAAAGTTATTATTATATTATTTATTATTATATTATTAATATTATAATATTATATTATTATTAATTATTTCAAAGTAATGGGCCTGCTGTGTAAACTCGCACTCTGTTATTTCGAAATAACATGAATTATTGTGAAATAAGCGTACAGTATAGGCATAGCCAAGGAGTCCCTCCAGGCTTAGGAAAAGCTTCTCGCTGCTTTGGATTGACTTCTCTCCTCCCTGCCAAAGGGGCATAATGCTGCTTACCTGGCTCTTGAGGGCGATCCAATTACTGATGTCAGTAAAACACTTTGAACCTGAAAAGCATGAGGCAGGTGCTAAGTGAATTCAGTTAGTTTTACATACTTGAGCACTTCTACTTTGTTTGATTGGAAGAGTTTGTGTTTACCAGTAGGAGTGAGCCAGTGCTGCTGAGATTCCTACTTCTAATATGAAGGGCGGCAGTATCCATATACCCAGGCAATTATTATCCTCACCGGACTGAATTTCCCTAACTTTTCAGGCATTGAATTATGCTGGGGCTTAATTATGGCTGTATAACTCGGCACTGCAAGAACAACATGGTAATTGTGTTAATGCTGGAAATCTCTCTCTCTTTCCCTCTCTAGCACTGTAAATATCAATTGAAGAGCAATTAAAGAAAACAATCTCACTTACATTAAATGCCTTTGGAAGGAGAAATAGGTCAGCTGTTTGCCCCCAGAAGAACCCAAATTAAAACTTGCAGTGAATAATTTGACCATCTCCAATTTGGGGCCGATAATATGCTTGGGCACCCTTTGTGCGCCCCTTGTAACCCTGCAATGCCCTACTCTTTATTCTCCCCTTTCTAGACTCTACATGCTTTTTTGCTCATCCGATCTTAGAGCCTGGGTTTATGGAGCTAAAATACACTGAAAAGAATTCCAAGTCCCAAATCCATCTATTTTACCCAAGGCCGGCCCGAGCCCTTTTTGTGCCCTGGGTAAAACAGCATGGCGCTGCCCCCAGGCACAGGGCACATGAGCGGGCCCATCCGTGGGGCGCGGGTCCGCCCCCCTGGGTTGCACAGTGCAGGCGTGCGCTAGCCACGACTGCTGGCGCTCAGCCTGGGGCCCGTCCCCGGGGCGCTCGGTGCATGTGTGGGCCGGTCACCGCCGCTGGCATGCAGCCCGGGGCGCACGGTGCATGAGCTGCCCAGCCCGGCCTGGCTAGTGCTGCTGGTGTGCGCGCCAGGCTGTGCAGGGCCCCGCAGCCATGGGGGGAAGGGCGTTGCGGGCCGGCGCCTCGGGGCCGGCACTGAAGGAGCCAGGCGCACTGCTCCTGATGGCAGCTGTAAGGGACGCCGCGTACCCCTTACAGCTGCCATCAGGCGCCCTCATCGGTTGGCGCCTTGGGCAGCTGCCCGGCTCACCCATGCCTCCGTCTGGCCCTGATTTTACCCTCTCGTTGAGTCACTAAGACCATAGGAACGGCCATATTGGAACAGACCAATGGCCCATCCAGCCCAGTGCCCTGTCTGCCAACAGTGGCCAATACCAGATGCCTCAGAGGGAGGGAACACAACAGGTAATCCTCACATGATCCCGTCCCTGTCACCCACCTCCAGAGAAACAGAGGCTAGCGATTCCATTCCTACCCATCCTGGCGAATAGCCATTGATGGACCTAACCTCCATGAATCTATCTAGCTCTTTTTTGAACCCTGTTAAAGTTCTAGCCTTCACCACATCCTCTGGCAAGGAGTTCCACAGGTTGGCTGTGGGTTGTGTGAAGAAAAACTTCCTTTTGTTTGTTTTAAACCTGCTGCCTATTAAACCACTCCCATGCTTTTCCATCTTGTAGTTTTAGTCCCACATCCAGTGGCTCTCCATTGGACCCTGTTCACTGCTACAGGTGCTTATCTCTCTAAGCATCCCTTCACTCCAGTGTTTACTGTTCTTTACAGGGGAAACACCTGGCCCCTCTCAGGTGTGGTTCATTACATAATCAAAGTTGGCTAGCCAACCAAGAGGGCCCTGTTATAGGGCCATTGCTTTGGAATACAGTCACATTTTAAAGGAAATCTATTGTTGTACTATTATGAAATACTCCTTGTCAACATCCTAAAGCTATTGGAGGAGTAGCTGGAGCAGAAGAGCTGCTGAGGCCAGTGAGGCCTTTGAGGTTACTGGGAGCTTAAGGGACATTTTGGGGCTCACAGGAGAGAACAAGAGGTAGTTGTGAGGGTGAAAGGCTGGTGCAGGGATATGGAGGCAGCTGCTTTGGTCTGGGGATGAATCAAATGCATGAACAGCAAATTGCAACTACAGGGGAAGAGCAAAGGACATTGAAGGCCAAATACTGAAAACCATGTTGTTCAGAATGATTATTCAGGCACCTGCAGATCCCCTGTGCATAGCCTAGCTCCCCACTTTGAGCACATCTGCACTTGCCACGCTGAAGATCGATGTACTGGCATTTGATTTAGCTGGTCTAGTATAGACCTTTAAATTGAATGCTGAGGGCAGTTTCAGCCTGTGCTCCAGCTCACAGTGGTGAGGAGTAAGGGAAGACGATGGGATCGTTTCCTCCTATTGGCCTCCCGCTGTGGGGATACTGACAAGCGTGGTTTAAGGTGAGCTGACTCCAGCTTCATAGAATAGTTGCGTATCTTCAGCCGACCTTCCTGGTCTAGTGGAGACCTGGCCTTTGATGCAGTTCCTAGGCTGACGTAAGCCACAACTCCACTGATTAGAGCTGGTTGGGAAGTCTCCAATTTCACTTATTTTTTGTCAAAAAATGCAGACCTGTCAAAAGTGACCCCCTTTCCGGCAAGGGGATGGCTGTGACAAATCTCCCAATTTGGAAAAAGAGTTTTGAAATTGTCCAACTTGTTTCAGCTCGTTTTGTTTTGTTTCTTAAAACCAGTCAAAATGAAAACAAAATGTTCAACGCAGAACGTTTCACTTGACCAGGCTGAGAAGTTTTTCACATTCTCAGTGTGTGACTATGTTCCCAGATTGAACGTTTCATCCCAATTCCAGGTAGAAAATGTTCAGTCTTCAAAAAATTCGCCTGGGACAGGAAAGCCATTTCTTGTTCCCACTCGCCTGTTGGCTTTAATGGAGTTCTACCAATTCCCACTACCGGAGGGTCAGAGAGAGAGATCTACTTTGTACACCGCTTACTCTACAATCAGAATTCGCTCACCTATAAGCAAGGACCACTTGGAACATTTCAAAGAAACTGGTGTCGGTGGCCAATGACCCTTGGACAGCTGCCCATGAGCTCTGCAACATCTGTGCCTAATGCCGTTTTTTCGGGAGTACAGAGTCTGTGATCCTAATGCTCACTTTCCCATTTGTTTTGTAAATGGGTTCACATTTCCACCTTGTCACCCTTTTCAAGCACTCTGCTGACTATTATGTTTCCCATATTCACTGCATGCGTGTAAGCATAATAAGCCATCAGGAGTCTAAATATACAGCCGCCGTGCCCAGCAGCCCGGCAGAATTCTACTTTTGCTTTCTTCCTCTGGGTGTGATCATGTTCTGGTTTTGAAACCGGTACGATCGCGCCGAGGATCTGTGGACGTTGGCAGGCATGGAGCGCTCCGTTGTAATATGTAGTCATCGCTGTGCTGACAACCAGCTGCTCAGAATTCACTTTTTCCTCCTATGCAGCCCAGTTAAAAGTGAAATATCAACAAAAAGCCATTTCTGCAGGGACAGTGGAAAAGTTAATAAGGGAGCTGAAGTCATAGCAGGTTTGTATTAAAATCCCCCAGCACTCCTGTAACTTATTTAGTTTTTTTGTTTCTTTCACATTCCTGAAATATGAAAATCACAAACAAAAATGCAGCAGTCGGAATAGCAATCCCGTCTCCCACCTTTTCTTGACGGCAGAGGGAAAATTGATAGGCCTGAAAGACAAAGCGAATTGTTGTACTCTCATTTTCTAGGCAATGATACAATAGGTAGGAATTCTGCAAGTGTATACAGGTCTAATTTTTTTTATATTACTTATCCTGAAGTAGCACAAAGGGCCGGCATTTCAGGCCTCATTGTTCTAGGTGCTGTACGAACATCTGTTAGAACAGCCTCTGTCCCAAAAAGCTTTCCATTTACATTGTAACAAAGCTCCATGGGCCAGTGCCTTTGCTGGTCTCAAACTTCAGTGGATCAATTTTGATTTCCATCAGCAAGGGGAGGTGAACCTAACACACTAGAAGGAAGGAGGAGGATGAGGTAATAGTGAAACAAGCATATTTTAGCACCAGGACCATTACTCATGCCTGTCAAAGTTATTGTCAGCTGGCGGCATCTTGCAGGCATCAGGTCCTACCTGTCTTACCCAGGAGATTAGCTCCATGGTGAGAAATGACAAAGACAGATGCTTTGTTTTTTGTAGGAGGCTGTTCTGAATTATCGCGGTGGGGAGCACTAGAAAAAAGTGTGGCAATATATATATATATTTTTACAGCGAGAAAAGTATATTTTCCACACACATCATTCAAACCCCAAGAGGATTCCTGCCAGTTTTTCTCCCAGTGATGCACAATGTGTCAAAGACCCTACTAGGGAAAATACAGTTGTTATGAGCATGCAGACGGGAGGGGTTTTAGTCCTTGATTCCATTTTGTAATCTGCACTCTATCAGCTGCTAGCCAGTGGATTCCATAGTACCGACAGATCGGTTGTACCACTGCGTCTCCTGAAAGGCAAAGCATGAGCAGGTTTTAGGGACTGTAGCCCTAATTTAGACCCTCAGTCTGTCTCTCTTAGGCATTGACATGGGGTCTAAGTCACACACCGTCTTCATAATGCATTTTATCTCACAATATGCCCAGGAGATGGGGAACTACTGCTCTCCCCATTGCATAGATGAAGACGTGAGGAGCAGAGGCCTGGTCTATACTAGAACAGAAAGGTCAGTTTAAGGTACACAAACTCCAGCTACATAAAATGTGTAGCTGGAGTCAGCTTACCCTAAGCCGAGCCTTGGCGGCATTCACACAGCAGGAGGTGGATGGGAGCAAACGCTCCTGTTGGCTTCTTTTACTCCTCGCAAAAGGTGGATTATCAGATGCCGGTAGAAGCTGCCCTCAGTGTTCTATTGAGAGGGTCTATACTAGACCCACTAAATCCAATTCCAGAAGACCAACCTGTGGCACGCCGATCTTCCTGTTAAGTACAGACGTGCCCAGAGAGATTAAGTGACTTGCCCTACGGTACAGAGGAAACGTCTACAAAACACGGAGTTGAACCCAGGTTATCACATTAACCCCAGGTCCATTTTCTCTCCTGTAGCCAGATTCATGTGGACACACCTTTCTGCCAACCTGACATCAGCAGCATGCCAAATAAGCATACGAGGAAATCAGATTGCAGCATCAGGGCCTTAGTTGGACTATTCTCTGATGTTTGCAATACTTTCTGAATCTGTAGCGGCTGCATGCCACGGGCCTCTGCCATACCCTAGGCAAGCTCCTCTTCTCCGAGGGAGGCCTGGGCAACCATGGCAACGCATGCCCTTTCCTGCTGTTGAACTGAGGCCATGGGAAACTCATGCTAGGTTGGCCAAGGGGTAGGACCTGGGCTGGCACTTGGCGGTGGCTGCTTCATACTCCTTGCTGGCCTGCTCCCAGTTTCTTCTGCTGCTGTGGAGAGGAGCCAGGACAGGATTATCACTCACTGCTTCCTGGTCTCCCTGTGGAGGAGGTTTGCGGGGGCTAGGAGTGGAGTGTGTCGGAGATGGGGAGGGTATAGGACGTGGTACCCAGTGAGGGGCCTTTGCATGGAGTTTCCATTAGAGTCAAATAGCCTTCCTCCCTCTTGGCTGGCTCTGGTCCCCCTGTGGAGCTGCAGGGGTCTAGTCCCCTCGTTGGCTGGCTCTGGTCCCCTTATACAATGGACGCTCCTTTTTCTGCTCTTTGAAATGGGACTAGGTGAAAGCGAGCTGATGACCTGTCAAGGCAGAGCAGCGGGGTCCATACGGCGGCCATGACCATCGCATGGAACGTTCTGTTTGCTACCCTCACTGCTCTGTGAAATATGCATCATCTAAGTGGGACCACATCAAATCCAGCATCAGCGCCGGTAAGGGAGCTGGACGCATCCCGTCTCCTCAGCACTGTGTGTTTTGGCTACGCTTGGCCCACCTGAAAAGCCAAAATTGTTGCTAGTGTGGCACAAGTGAAATGAAAATATGGCGGGTTAAAGCCATAAGGTGAGATAATCTCCTTTTCTGAATGGCTTTGCCTCAGGCCTGGATGCTGTTCCGGGAGCTGTGCTTCTGTCAAGCCCCAGTTATTGGCTTTGTTACGGGGATAACGGTGCAATGTAATGGCCTGGGGTATGTCAGTCTACAATGATCTAATACAGGGCTGGGGAACCTTTTTAGGGCTGGGGGCCACTGACCCGTAGAAAAATCAGTCAAGAGCCACACACAAGTGACAAGCAAGCTCCCTTCCCTCCCTCCTAGCCCTCCCCCCCCCCCCCTGCAACCCTCACTGACATGGCCACCGACTGAGGAGTGTAGGGTGGCCCAGGCTAGTAGATTTTGTGTGCTTCCACCCCATAGGGGTATGGCGAGGGGGCTGGAGCATCTGTGCAGGCTCCCCGGGGAGGGGGGGAAGCTGTGAGCCTTGGGGGTTGGATCCAGGCCAAGCCGGGGTTGCATCTGGCTCCTGGGCCTTAGGTTTCCCACCCCGATTTAATAGCCCCTGCTGGCCTTCAACTCAATGAATCGAGGGGTAGGGCACAGGCCTGGGAGTCCCCAAAAGGCCGTTTGACTCTAATTGAGTTCCAGCGCTGCCACAGGCCTGTGGGGACATTTTGACTCAGCTGCTCTGGGCCTCTCTTGCCTCACCCACCCTTTGTCAGACTTGTCTATTTAGCTGGTAAGCGTTGTCAGATCAGGAGCAGTCTGTTTGGGCGGCGCTTAGCACAACGGGGCCCTGATCTCCGGTACAGGCGCTAGGCACTATTGCAATACAACGACTAATGCTACCGACTTTTCCTGAGCTTCCCCTGCTAGATGTGTGGAATCAATAACCCCGCATCCTCCGCTACCTATGTGATTTCTGAGCCATTTGCCTTTTATTTCTCTGTTGCACGAGGCCTCTTTTGGAAAGCGCTCTCCATCGTTATTTTTTTTTTCCGCCTGAGTGTAATTAGTGCACTGGAGCCAGAAGCATCTCTATTTTTGGCTGCCTTTGCCCCTTCTCTTGGCCTGTGCACGCCTCGGGTGAGTAATGGAGAGGTAGCCACTTGGACACAGGGGAACAGAGGTCAGCTCAATAGCAAAAACATTTGCTTTTCTCAGAAAAAGCTGCTTCTGCATTATTATTTTAAAGACAATAAAAGTAACAGAGCAGAACATGCTCTTCCATAGAGCTCTCATGCCCATTTAGTTTGAAGGCTTTGGTTTTATGTAAGACACTTACTTGGCTGCCCTTCCAATCTAGAGGGCAAAGTCCTGGCCCCATTAAAGTAAATGGCTGTGCTTTGTCACCAATTTCATTAGGCCAGGATTTCACCCTCTGCTAAGTCAATGACAAAACACACATTGTTTTTAATAGGACCAGGTTTTCTGGAAGCTTCCATAGATCCTGCTGCCATCAGGACCGGGTCCCCACTTATACAACAAAGCCTCTTCTAATGAACCTAACAGAAGCCAGATCCACAGTTTAGGCAGGGGTCTTTCAGTCCATGGCATTAGCAACCACATTTTCACCTTAAAATATCTAACCAACGTTGCTTTCAGCTCACCGGAACACAACATTGCACCAATACTTATTAGCCAGGGTGGGCAGGGGTGGTGTCCCTAACCTCTGTTTGCCAGAGCCTGGAAATGGATGACAGGGGAGGGATCACCTGATGATTACCTGTTGTGTTCACTCCCTCTGGGGCATCTGGCATTGACCACAGTCAGAAGACGGGACATTGGGCTGGATGAATGTTTGGTCTGACCTAGTATGGCCATTCCTATGTTCTTGTGCCTCTCTTGGGGTTTTATCTCCATCCTAACTCCAGTCTGTCTGTGGTCTATCTTCAAAGCACTGCTACAAGGACTAGAAGGTGCACAGCACTATCATAGTGGGAAAATACATCCTCTGAACAATTGTAACAGGCACGAAAGTTGTACTTCCATGAATGACTGTTGCTTTACTAATATTGTGTTCACATTTGCCAGATCCCATGATGTGCGGAGTGTTTTCCACATCATTGGGATCAGAAAATTGTTCAGTACCTCTCGGGGTACTCTGGGCCCAATTCAGGAGAGGTCTTGGATGTGCGCTTATCTTTAGATGCTTGGCTGGGCTGGTGCCTGTATGAATTTCCTCCCTCATTCCCTGGGCATAGTGTAAACCCAGTGGAGCTGATTTTGAGGGATTATACAACCATGGGGAGCTGACTAGATTCTGCAAGGGGACGAGGGGAGAAGTAGTATAGCCCAGATTATCCTCAAGAGGTATGGCTAATGGAGCAGAGATGACCCCTGCTGGCCGATGGGGGTGGGCAGAATGAGAGTAGCTGGCTCCAGCAGTATTACTGAGCAGGCTCAGTCCACGTGAGCATGCTCAGTGACGACAAGGAGAGGTTGAAACCTCAAATCCAGCATGGGGGAAAGAGGTCTTGTGTTACTTATGGTTGGAGCTGTAATGACTTCCCAGGCTGGGATGGAAGGGAAGTCTCAAGAGGCAGCAGACTTTTAGGGATTCACTATATTTCCTTCAGTGCTGATGGAGGCCGTTCTATGGAACTTGACAAACCTTATTGCCCTGGAAGAAGTGGGACATCAGAGCAATCTGGCTGGAGGGCCACGTTCTTGCTGTAGGAGATGCTGAGAAAAGCCAGCCGGGGTGTGCTCCAGAAGGCTGAGGCTGCTACGGGACTCCTTTCAGTTTCACTGTTGGTGTTAATTCATTTTTGACAAAGCTTTGGTTGTCTGTCAAGCACCATGTTGTTCACAACATTGCCTGAGGAACATTAGCGTCAGGTGCTCAGTTGAGACACCCTCTTCCCTCACATGCACCTTTGCTCTCTCGTCCCTTGGAATAGCTTTGCACTGGTGCAAGCGGAACTCATTTCCCTGGCTTTGTCAATGGCCTCAACTTATGGCATGAGTTTTGAACCTCACTTCTCCCCACCACAGGGAAATTAAAGGGAAGATTAGGGAGCTGGAAAATTAATGATGAAAACTACAGCTCAAGACAGGGTTCGATGAAGGGCGTCTCAGGGAGTTCTAATAAGCTGCCTTCTGTCTCTGTAGCTGCTATGTAGAGTTAAGTTGATCCACAGAAAGATTTTATTGAGGAGAGTCAGCTCTGAGAGGCCATTTCTATTCATCTGCCATGGAAACTAGAAGTGCAAGTGGACGTTGAACCAGAACCTGCAGACTTTACTCATGCAAGTAGCCCCATTGGCTTCAAAGGATTTAGGACTATTGCGGAAGTTAGCAATTCTTTGTGCTTAAAAGCACACGCGCATTTATATATAGCCATCATGCTCTTGGAAAGTTGCCAGTGCACCCCTCAGCATCCCAATGGTTGTGCACAAGATGTTCTCTGGGTTTGGGCCCGGAGTCAGTAAGGCACCTCATGCTATGTCCCACTGAAGTCAAGTGCTTTGCTGAATAGGATGTGACAGATCTAAGCCAGCAGCGATCCACACTTTCGTGGAAGGCAGGTATATAGGGCACTGGATAAGTGGTTTTCTCTTTCCAGAGTAATCTACTAGAGCCTGCTGCAGTCAAATGAAGGCAGTAAAACACGGGGGGGGGGGGGGATGCTAATTAACTAAATTGCTCCCTCAGGCAAGTCACAACACCCGCAGCCAATTATACAGCCAGTGGAGTTGCTTTAAAAGGCCTCCCATAGCTAAGGAGAGGGGGAAGACAAAAAGTGACGGACCAGAAGGAGAAAAGGGAGGAACAAGAAGAAACTGTGTGAGAGCTGAGACCTGGTTAACAGGTACCAGAGGGAGACATTTTGGAGGGATTGTTTGGGGGAAATGGCCCCGGGGAAAAGTTGCCAAGTCAGAAGGAAAAACAATCTTGACTGCTGCTGCTACTTTAGGGTTCCTGGGTCGGAACCCGGAGTAGTAGGCAGGCCCGGGTCCCTCCCAAACTTTCTCCCACACCAACACAGAGCCTGTTCCAAGAAGGGACTATCAGGGGGGTTTCACCCCAAAACCCTGGACTAGCCTGTGATGAGTATGGCTCACTAAGCTGCGGACCCTGCCTCCTGTGAAGAGAAAGGGGTTGAGTATAGGACCACAGTGAGTCTCTGAGGCCATTATTATCCACTAGTAGCACGAGACCACGTGGGCATGGCCAGAACTTTACCACAAGGGATAGACTTACGCATGTGGTTAACGTTACAGACATGCTTACCTGCTTTACTGAATAGCGCCTTCGTTAGCTTTCAGTCTCTGTCTGGAGCAGAATCTTCTGCTGAGGAAGATTTTTCGACCTGCCCTGAATAAAAACGACCCTGTGCGGTATACAAAGTTTTCTTAACAAGGATGAAATGTAACCGTATAAGCCAAAAAATATCCCTACCTTAAAAACAGTCAGCAGACTCCAACCATCGTGAGATGCTTCTCCAGGGATCAGAGAATGAAATAAGATCCGGACGATTCCTCTACACAGAGAAGAGACAGTCTGATGAATGACAAGGTGTTCTAACAATGCCGCAGTAACCGGGGGGATATTTGTAGAACACACGTTGTCATCTGTGGAAGCACCAAGTCCCCAAAGAGCGTAAGTCCTTGTAGGTTGCCTGGATCTAACATAGAGCCCCACCAAGGGGCAATAGACGCTGAGTGTAAACCGTGGGAATTCTATTTCCACTGAATTCATTGCAACAGCTCGCCTCCACAGCTCCAACTGGATTGTTAGTAGTAAGGCTGATCGAAAATTTTCCATCCCATCTGCTTTTAGACGGAGAATTGGGTTTTTGATAACTCACATGTTTTCACAGGAAGTGTCTACTTTCTGTAGATCAGGTTTTTTTGGGGGAAAAAAAAGCCCCAAATTCCTGAAGACCTAAAATATGTCAGCATTTTGCTGAAATCCAAACTACCTCATCTGAAACCAGAAACATTTGGATTCCGAAATGACACTGCTGTGCCACAAGGGGAATAATAGCTTGGTAGCCTCGTGTTCTCGTTCTCTTCTATGTGCTGCACTTCTCAGCCAGACTTCATCTCCTGCCAACAACCGCCTGCCCTAAACGACAGGGGAGATCAGGATGTGTCAAGGGAGTGTGCGATCAGGGTGTGGCAGTCTGACCAGGGAGGAGAGGTGGGGAGATGGGATTGGGTGGAGGAGCTCAGTTATAAACAACCATCTTTGGCCTCTCTCCCGCTGTGAAGCCGGTATAACATGGTGGCCCTTCAGCCTCACTTACATTACTCTGAATTCCTTGCCGTGCTGATCTCGTGTTGCCCTGACAACACGACACCATCCCTGGGCAAGATCAAACATGTAGCCCTAATTCATATGAACTCGAGCATCAGCCTGTTCATTCATAAGCTTGATCCCCCCCCCAAGTTAAAAAAAAACTATAAAAATCTCAATGACTCATTCGAAAACCAACTCTATATCAGCGATTTGCAAACTTCCGGTCCCAGTTCGTCAGCGAAATCTGCTGGCACGTCAGAATGGTTTCTTTACCTGGAGCGTCTGCAGGCACAGAGTCTCTCATCTCCTATTGGCTGGGAACGGTGAGCAGCAGCCAATGACAACTGCAGGAAGCAGCGAGGCCAAAGGATGTTGTAGTTCTGCAGAAAAGGACCTGGGGCTTACAGTGGATGAGAAGCTAGATATGAGTCAACAGTGGGCCCTTGTAGCCAAGAAGGCTAATGGCATATTAGGATGCATTAAGAGGAGCATTGCCAGCAGATCCAGAGATGTCATCATTCCCCTTTATTTGGCTTTGGTGAGGCCACATCTGGAGTATTGTGTCCAGTTCTGGGCCCCCCACTACAAAAAGGATGCGGAAGCATTGGAGAGGGTCCAGCGGAGGGCAACCAAAATGATTAGGGGGCTGGAGCTTATGACCTACGAGGAGAGGCTGAGGGACTTGGGTCTGTTTAGTCTGCAGAAGCGAAGAGTGAGGGGGGATTTGATAGCAGCCTTCAACTTCCTGAAGGGAGGTTACAAAGAGGATGGAGAGAGGCTGTTCTCAGTAATGACAGATGGCAGAACAAGGAGCAATGGTCTCAAGTTGTGGTGGGAGAGGTCCAGATTGGATATTAGGAAAAACTATTTTACTAGAAGGGTAGTGAAGCATTGGAATGGGTTACCTAGGGAAGTAGTGGAGTCTCCATCCCTAGAGGTATTTAAGTCTCGGCTTGACAAAGCCCTGGCCGGGTTGATTTAGATGGGATTGGTCCTGCCTAGAGCGGGGGGCTGGACTTGACGACCTTCTGGGGTCTCTTCCAGTTCTATGATTCTATGATAAGGGGATGGTTGGATGAAATAACATGATCTTGGTAACTAATTGACCATTCATTATCAGTTGGAAATAGGTCAATGGAGGGATGATAGGAGTTGCTATAGGGAACTTTCTGGGTGTCTGGCTGGTGAGTCTTGCCCACATGCTCAGGGTTTAGCTGATCGCCATATTTGGGGTCGGGAAGGAATTTTCCTCCAGGGTAGATTGGCAGAGGTCCTGGAGGTTTTTCGCCTTCCTCTGTAGCATTGGGCACAGATCACAGCTGAAGGACTCTCTGCATGTTGGGTCCTTCAAAGTATTTGAATGCTTCAATATCTTTGATATAGGTGAGAGGATTATTCTAAGAGGGGGGGTTGAGATTCTGTGGCCTGCACTGTGCAGGGGATCAGACTAGATGATCATAATGGTCCCTTCTGACCTTAAAGTCTATGAATCTATGAATCTATGTGCTGGCTGCCACTTCCCACCATACCTGTTGACCCAGAACGGTGAACAGCAGCCACTGGGAGCTAAGGGGCTACATGCTTGCAGACACTCGGGGTGCATAAAATTTCCCAGCATGCCAGAGGTTTGCCCTGCTGGCCACTCCCTCTGGGGCACCTGGCATTGGCCACTGTCGGCAGACAAGACATTGGGCTCAATGAACCTTTGGTCTGACCCAGCCTGGCCGTTCTTATGACGTGCCATTTGAAAAGAGTGAGGAAAGGACACTGAGACCCCTCGCCTGCCCCAGGCAGGTTAATATTCTGACTCACTAACTTGGAAAAGCTCATTTGGAAAAAGCTCTTTGACAAAGTACCTGGAAAAGGGAAAGTGCAGATCCTGGTGCCTGAATCTTCCGACGCCAAAGCAGATTTTTCTGATTCTAATGTCTGTCTTGTTTTTTCTCCCAAGTTTCATAAGTACTAAAATCTTACGACTTTTTTATTTTTTTTGCTCGTACAGCTGTGAATTCATAAGCAGCCTGGGAATACTTGCAAATCATACTAACTGAATTTGGAACCTGCAAAGCATTCGCAGCTATGAATGTCTGGGTAGAGTAGTAAAGAGCTTAAGACCAGTTATTTAATTGGGAGAGGGGACGGACATGAAAATCCTGATACACATCAAACTTGTCTGATAAAGAACTGGGTTTGGTTTTTACAAGTAAGCGGCCTTCTGTTCGCTGTTTACTCTAGAAACTTGTTTAAAGCTCCATGTGGTAATATAATTGACTGAAGAACCATAATGTAACCAGAAAATGAACTGAAAGGAATTCCTTTACAAACCCACCACTTTTAAGCAGGAGCCAGTGGCAATCCACAGTAGCACTTTCCCTCTGCTTATCTTCATTATGACATTAGCGGTGCTATCTGCTTCTGCCAGGCCTTTACGAATCCCAAATCCACAGCCATATTCTCTTTCTTTAAAAAATGTTAAAATAAAATAAATATTATTTTCCTGGTTGCTTAGGAGAAATTGTGAGGCTTTTCCCTAGCTCTCTCGATCCTTTCAGTAGAAAAATGAAAGAGCAAATCAATGATTGGAGTAGAGCTGGCCAAATTTTCCTCAAAGCAGTTTTCTTCTGGAAAACACCCAGGATTTAAAACAAACAACCAAAAAAAATCAATTTTTGATGAGAAAAACAACAGTGGGGAAAAACATGAAAATGTTGAAACCTCCCTTTTTTGACACTTTCCAAACAAAAATCCTTTGCTGTGAATTTTACTCTTATCGTATATTTTGAAAACACTAATTTCATCCTGATTTAGAGATTTTTTTTCTGTTCAAATTGGCCAGTTGTCTAGGCCAGCCATTGATCAATAAATCCTTGGGGGGTGGTTGTTCTTCCTAAATCAGGGAAGTTGATTAGGCCTGCAAGGGAAAATCAGCCCACTCAGTTCACAAGAACTTGGTCAAAGTTTAGCAGAGAATTTTAGCAAGTGCTTAAGTACATTGTTGAATAGGGTGGATTTAAGCATGTGCATAAAATGGCTTATACTTAAATTCTACTGAATTCGGTGTATAAACACAAGTTTGTGTGCTGTGCTGAATAGGCACCTTTGTGCTGACCCAGTTTGGCCGTTCTTATGTTCTTATGACCTAGCCAGGTAATGTCCAGATCACTACGGGTCCACATACTAGCTGTAAGGCCTTGTCTATACTAACCGTACTCCAGCAGTCTAGCTCAGGGACAGCCAGCAGCTGAGAGAGAAGCTCCTAGCCGAGGGAGGTAAACTCCTCTTCCTGACACCCCCCGAATGCCAATTCCATCAACATACAGGGACTGTAGGACATGGAGAGCTGCCCTCCTCGGTCTTTTTCAGCAGCTCCGCCAAGAGAGCCGCGTGGTAACTGGGCGTGTGTATTTCCTCTTTGTATTTACAGCTGTTCTGATTTCCCTGAGTAATTCACATGATAAGCTGGGTTGTTACTGCAGTTCACTTGTTAAGGTTGTTCCACATGATCCCTTTGCCAAACTTTAACCATTTTGGCTGAAATTTCCCATTCTGGATGCCTGGCTCAGGCTTATTAGTATTATTATTATTTGATGTTTCAGCTAAAATGTTTCATTCCCTTCCAAGAACAAGAGAAGGGAAACTATGTTTTGCCCATGTTCAAACAAACAAATCTTTAAAAAAGCTCCTTCCCCTATGTTTTGGAGCAGGAAATCTGGTGGGGGTGGGGAGGGTGTTGTGCTTTTTCACCATCCGTGTGAAAATTTCCCCAAATGTGTCCAGTGTAAGTGCCTCAAAAACAAAAATCCATTTGCACATGTTCAGAATCTGGTCACCAAGTGTTGCTTTTGTATTAGACACCCAGCTGATGTAATCAACCTAGCCCTGTTGATTTTAATGGAGCTATGCCAGTTTACATTAGTTTAGGGACTGGCACATAGATTTAAATAATAATCCCTTTAAAGCAAATGCAGCTTTTACCAAGGATTTCAATGGAAGCAGGATTAGCCAGATTTCAATGGGACTACTCATTTGGGCATACATTTGCAGAATCTACTACTACTATGTGCTGTAGTTAAAGACTTTTTAATGGCAACCTATATACAGTCCTATGAAACTGGCACAGAAAGGGGTGAAAATCCTTCTTTGACCTTTTTTACCCACTAGCAACTCTGCATAATTTCTTTTTATGACAAGGTATAATAAATTAAGCCTATGAAATGAAGGGGAAAGCTAACCCAGACCTTCTGGGATGGAAGAGTTGGAAGGTTTGGCCATACATAAAAAAAAAAAAAAATTGGGAGAGGCTCTAAAATTTTGAGGATTTGGCATGAGCTTGGTTAATTCACCGAATATCTAAAATAAAGCCATGAATTTGTATGCAAGTCAGAAGTGGAGTCGCTGTTTGTCTTGTGGATAAGCCGGATATTTCAACACTTTGGCACATCTAAAAAGACTTAAAAGTTGAGATGCAGGATATAACAATGTTGTCAAATTGCCGGGTA
This sequence comes from Pelodiscus sinensis, assembly GCF_052426305.1. Classification (NCBI taxonomy): domain Eukaryota; kingdom Metazoa; phylum Chordata; order Testudines; family Trionychidae; genus Pelodiscus; species Pelodiscus sinensis. The sequence goes on along the minus strand of NC_143067.1, from coordinate 38,223,646 downwards.
AAAATCCAAGTGTTCTCCTGTTAAGCTGGATCTGTCTCTCTCTCCCTGAGAACACTGTGAACATTCTGTAAAAGACCATGCCATGTACCGCAGGGAAGAGATTTGACCCAGTTTTACAAATTGCTTCATGTCAGGCAGCGTCCTTTTTATTTACTTGGTCAGCAGCTTTCCTGAGCTCACCTGCAGCTTCCACATTAGTCTGTAAGGGTATGTCTACACTAGCTCATTAGTTCAAGCTAGGTAGGCAAATGAGGGCAATTGGAGTTGCAAATGAAGCCCGGGATTTAAATATCCCGGGCTTCATTTGCATCTTCCCGGGCACCGCCATTTTTAAATCCCCCTTAGTCCGAACTCTGTGCCCGCGGCTACATGTGGCACGGAGTAGGTAGTTCGAATTAGGATCTAATTTGAGCTACCGGTACACCTTGTTCCACCTCGAGGTGGAACGAGGTGTACTGGTAGTTCAAATTAGGTGTACCGGTAGTTCGAATTAGAGATCCTAATTCGAACTACCTACTCCGTGCCACATGTAGCCGCAGGCACGGAGTTTGGACTAAGGGGGATTTAAAAATGGCGGCGCCCAGGAAGATGCAAATGAAGCCCAGGATATTTAAATCCCAGGCTTCATTTGCAACTCCGATTGCCCTCATTTGCCTACCTAGCTCGAACTAACGAGCTAGTTTAGACATACCCGAAGGTGCCACAGGACTCCTTGTCGCTTTTGCAGATTCAGACTAACACGGCTACCCCTCTGATACCTGCAGCTTCAGTCCACTCCTGATACCTGATCAAAATGTCTTTCATCTTCCCAAAAGGCTTCTGGGAAAATGTCCTCTTTCCTGGAATAGAGGTAGGCAGAAGATCAGAGAAAAAACTGCAGATCAAGATGAAATGAAAGTAGAAGTGGAGTGAGCAGGCAAGGCGTTGGGGAAGGGGCAGGATAGGTCTTAGGCTCCACTTAACTTCTGACAATGATTTTGGACAGAAAAATGTGGAGGACCACTGGTGCACACCCTTAGTTCAGTGCTGCTCTTCATGTGTGTTATGCTACAGACTCATGAGTGTGGCTTTGGGGTCCATTCCCTTCCCCCCACTGCATCAATTCTCTCCAAATTACCAAGGAAAGTGGTGGCTTCTGATGTCAATGAAGACCAGATGCCTTGCTGGAGTGTGCTTTGGCTCACAACTCGCTGCTGCCCCAGATAGGAGGCCTGTGATATGCAGGGGGTCATATTAGATGATCTAATCAACTCCTATGGCCTTAAAGTCTGCAAAGCTGTGCAGAACTGAGTGTGGCACTGAGCAGCCTCTGATGTTCCCATGTGTAGCCTGCTTGATCTCAAAACTAAACATGGGTGAGTGGGGGGGGACCCAGGGGAGCAGCTCAAACATGCAAAGAGGCTGGCCAGGGACAAGACATTAGCCTTACAAGGCAGGAGTGGGTGTGGCAGTGACATCACAAAGGCCTTTTGCAGCACCTCAGTTTATTGGTTAAAGGAGGTTGGGAGGCGGTGACCTCACAGAGAGTCCATGACAACGGGCAGGTGGGACAGGCTGCAGGGCAGGGATGATCTTAGAGACCCCCAAGACTTTTCCTCAGGGGGTCTCCTGGAGGTCTGCCCTTGAGGACTGAGAGAATTCAGGGTCCCATACATGAGCACAAGCCTGTTGGGAGTTTTCTCCTTTTCCATGACTAACTGAGCTGGATGAAAGATGACCCTGAGGAGAAGGTAAGAGTTTCCGAGACATAGCATGATCCACCTGGTGCTGGCTAAATTAAACACACACAGAAAACACCAGGTTAGGGCCCCGCTCCAGGGTCTATTCTCAGGTACTAGAGATTTAGACAATTTATGTCATTGCATATTAATACAATAATGATTAAAAGTTCAAATAATATGAAAATACCTATGTACTTCCATTTATTTTGTAGAAGTGTAATGTTCCTTACAACATATACAAATAAGGTTGAAATATGCCCGTCCATTTAAAACCAAGCACCATAATGAAGTCCATAATTGCATGCACTGCAGTGTAAAATATAGAGATATGCTCATGCGTCATGCATAGTGGGCTAACGGCCGTTTTGACCGTGTTAATGACCTTTATGTGGTGCAATGTGGTTTTATTTAAAGTTTTATAGAGATAAAGATGTTAATTCTTAATGCCTATGCCACAAATTCTCAAACAAAATAGACATACTGTCCAAGTGGCCACGGATGCCTGCTCCATAGATTGTCTCAAGCAATTCATTTTCTGGACTGCCACTATTTATCATTTTCCTAACTCCCGTAGGAACATTGCTAAAATTGCTGAACAGTTTTGTTCATCTGCCTCCAATATTCAGAACTTCTACAAGTGGTAGAATTTTTCTGTGCCCTGCAGCCACAACTGGAGTTTTTTTTTTCTGAGAAAAGAAAAGAAAAGAAAAGAAAAGAAAAGAAAAGAAAAGAAAAGAAAAGAAAAGAAAAGGACATCCTTTCAAAAGAGATCCCAAAAGCGCCTTTCGAAGTGTTGTGCAGGAATTGACTTTACCCATCAATACAATACAGCTGCCTCCGGTGTGGAAGGTGTGATTTATAATCTGCCTTACATGCCTCTTTTCCTGCTATCCTCTACTTCCAAACATCTTGGCATGTAAGTTACACTTGTTTTGCATGTGCCAAATCAGGGCAAGCTACGTTGCTACGTACACCTGGTTTATGATTCATTGGTTCATCAATTACATTTTGATCTCAGTGGTGGTGTGATTCCAGAATACCCATTAACTCACCCCCATTAACGTTTGCATCATTATAGAATTCAGCCCAAAGTGTTCCAGTGGAGCTGTGGGGTTTTTTTTTACACCTTAATTGAATCGCCTGCCCATAATCCAGGCCACCTTTTCACCATGTTTTGTACTCATGAAGACCTTCCCTTCTCCTGGCTAAACTTAAAAAACAACTAACAGTTTTGCAGCACTTTAAAGACTAACAAAACATGTAGCTGGTATCATGAGCTTTCGTGGGCACAGCCCACTTCTCTCTACCAGGGCTGGTCCGAACCCTTTTGGCGCCCTGGGCGCATGGCGCATGCGTGGCCCCCTCCCCTCCCCCAGGGTGCATGGATATGCCCTCAGGGCGCACGGTGCATGTGCGGGCCGGCTATGGTCACTGGCGTGCAGCCCGGGGCCCACCTCCGGGGCGCACGGCACATGTGTTGCCCAGTCTGGCCCAGCCAGTGCTGCTGGCGCGAACGTCAGGCCATGCAGGGCCCCGCACATGGGGGGAAGGGCGCTGCTGGCCGGTGCCGCGGGGCTGGCGCTGTGGGAGCCGGGCGTGCGGCACCTGATGGCAGCTGTAAGGGATGCCGTGGGCCCCTTACAGCTGCCATCAGGTGCCCCCCATCGGTTGGCGACCTGGGCAGCTGCCCGGCTCGTCCATGCCTCAGTCCGGCCCTGCTCTCTACATGGGCTCGTGCTGATTTCTACCGAAGGAAACATGACAAAACGCATGGACTTTCCCACTTCTGACAGCTCTTCCCCTCCCATCCCTTTCTTCTCCTTTGTCCTTGTCAGAGGCCGAAGTCTCTGGTCTGTTCTCTTCCTCTGTCCCTTCCGCTTGCTCGAGCACCTCCATTCTAGCTCCTGGTCTCCCTCACACCCATTCTCATGCCTTCCCTTATTCTTCCCCTTAGCCTTTCACTCCTCGCTGCTCTTCCCCTCACATCCCAAGCAAGCTTTGGTTTCTCCAGTCTTAAAAGCATCCTACCGATGCGTGAGGATATGGGGAGGAGCACATGCCCCCAAATAGCATGGCGGGGGGGGGGGGGGGGAAGAGGCCAGCCAGCAGCTGATGGGGGAGACTAATAGGGAGTCCGTACCCCCACACACACTCACTGGCAGCAGTGGGGCAAATGGAACAATGGCCCCAGCTCGCTGTGCTCCTCCGTCTGTGTTGCTCAGGGGAAGGGACGGGACCACCCTGCGCTCGCTCACAGGAAGTGGAGTGACAGGACCAGAGGAACAAAGGAAGCTGGGGCAGCACTGTGTCACTTGCCCCGCTACTGCTGAAGAGTGTGGGGGTGGGAAGCCCCTCAGCCCCTCTTGCACCCTGAGCTACATTGCTTGGGAGGGGGAGGGGGCAGAGCAAGGGCAGGGAGGGGCTGAGCTGGGTGGGGCATCAGTTGGAGGGGGTTGTCCCAGCACTTCTCCTGTCTGGGGGTCATGTGGCCCCCACTGTCCATCTTCACCAGTTGCCTTCATAGGCTGGGTATTATCTTTGTCTCATATGCGTCTCATACTGTCGTCTTAGCCAGGCTAAGTCTGGCAGATTGGAGAGACCCTGGGGACTGGAAAAGAGGAAATACAGCAGGCAACTACTAAGAGGGGGGAAGTGCAGACTAGTTGGCTGAAGTTTGGTATCGGGAAAGGTAATGGAGCAAATAACCAATGAAGCACTTTGTAAGCCCCTAGAAGGTGGTTAGTAAAAGTCAACATGGATTTGTCAAGAACAAATCACATCAAACTAACTTAATATCCTCTGGTAGGGTAACAAGCCTTATGGACAGGGGAAACAGTAGATGTGCTGTAGTTTGATTTTTTAGTAACGTTTTTGATACTGTCTCACATGACCTCATAAGGAAGCTATGGAAATATAGCCTACATGGACGTATTGTAGTGTGGGTACACAAATGGTTGGAGGACATCAAAGGTCCACAGTTAAGCTGGAAGGGCATATTGAATTCTGTTCCATATCTTCATAGACGAGTTGGATAATGGCATGGAGAGTGCACTTAGACTGTGGATGAACTCAAGCAAGGACAGTTTGCAAGGACTTTGGAGGATAGGAGTAGAATGCAAAATCATCCTGACAAGCTGTAGGGATAGCTCAGTGGTTTGGCATTGGCCTGCTAAACCCAGGGCTGTGAATTCAGCCTTTGAAGGGCCATTTAGGGATGGTACTTGATCCTGCCGTGAGGGCAGGGGACTGAACTCAATGACCTTTCAAGGTCCCTTCCAGTTCTATGAGGTAAGTATATCTCCATAAAATGATCTGAAATAAAAAGGATGAAATGCAATAAGGGAAAATGCAAAGTACTCCACTAAGGAAGGAGTAAACACCAATACAAAATGGGGAACGGCTCCCTAGGAAAAAGTCGAGCAGAAAAAGATCTGGAGATTCTAGTGGATCACAAACTCAATACGAGTCAGCAATATAAGGCTATGCCTACACTACAGAGTGTTTTTTTTTTTGAAAAACAGCCATTTTTCTGAAAAAACTCATGGAGCAGCCACACCTCAAGCACGTTTTTGCACCAAAAAATCAAAAGAACAGAGGGGTTTTTCTGCATAGGTATTCCTCATTCTACGAGGAAGAACACCTTTTTTGCAAAAGAGCTCGTTTGCAAAAATGTGTGTGGGCATGTGGAAGAGGGTCTTTTTGTGCAGAAAGAGGAAAAAGCATAGGTGCCCTGGTGGCCATTCTGTGCATAGCAATCGGAGCTTACTTCCGAGAAAGCATCCATGCAGTCTGGAGGCTCTCTTTTGCAAAAGCGCATTGCTTTTTCAATGCGCTTTTGCAGTGTGGACGCGCTCTTGTGGAAGAATTTTTTGCAAAAGTTCTCTTCCGGTAAAAGCTTCTTGCACAAGAAGCCTACAGTCTAGATGTAGCCTAGCAGTGTTGCAAAGAAAGCGAACTCTGGGTTGTATCAGCAAGAGTGTTGTACATAGGACAGGAGATGTCACTTTTGCACTCTACTCTGCACAAGTTAGGCCTCAGATGGACTATATCTAGTTCTGGGCACCATATTTTAGGAAAGATGTGGACAAATTGGAGAAAGTCCTGAGGAGAGCACCAAAGATGATTAATGGTCTACAAACCATCATCTATGCGCAAGACTGGATAAAGTGTGTTTGTCTAGTCAAGAAAAGAGACGGCTGAGGGGAGGGACATAAAAACAGAGTTCAAGTACGTCAAAGGTTGTTGAAGATATGGTGATATGGTTGTTGAAGATATTGATCTCCTTGACAACGAAGGACGGGTCAAGAAGAAATGGATTATAGCCATGGAGATACAGGTTAGACTTTAGTACAATTTTCTCAATTGCAAGAGTAGTTAAACGTAGGAATAAATGGCCTAAGGAGGTGGTAGATTGATGAGTGGGTCTATATTTTAATCCCGCTCCTTCTGTATTGTTTTCTGCATTTTTATCCCACTTCCACCTGCAATATCTTTGAATCCCACTGTGACAAGCTGGTCTGGTCACACCACTCCCCAGAGAAACCATAGAGAGGTCCTCCAAGTAGGCAAGCATGGCAGCAGCTAAACCAGTTAGTCAGGGGCCAGGTAGGTCTACAAAGGGAGCTACAAAACAGAGCAGCAGTCACTTCAGAGCAGAGCTTAAGGAGAGCAGAGCTCTGCTCATCTGAGAAAGTGGGTTTTCCCTGCCAAAGCTCATGATACTATATATAGAGATATATAGATATATTTGTTGGTCTGTAACTTTAAAAACAATGAGCAGTCTTGTGGCACCTTAAACACTAACATGGCTATCCCTCTGAGTCTTACTAACAAAACAGAAATTTTAGGGGGGAGGGGGGAGATTTGACAAGGTAAGGAAACTGTTTCCCTCTGCTTGTTTCATTTAAATTAAGTTGGTTAAAAGCAGCATTTTTCTCAGCCTAGTAAAGTTTCAAAGATGTACCAAGCCAATGTTCAGCTGTGAGCTTTTGAAAGAACAACCATAATGTTCTGTTCAGCATTATGACCATTTCAGAGTTATGAACAACCTCCTTTCCTGAGGCGTTCGTAACTCTGAGGTTCTGCTGCACTGCACTCTGGGGGTACGTCTAGACTACATGCCTCCATCGACGGAGGCATGTAGATTAGCCAGATCGGCAGAGGGAAATGAAGCCGCGATTAAAATAATCGCGGCTTCATTTAAATTTAAATGGCTGCCCCGCTCTGCCGATCAGCTGTTTGTCGGCAGATCGGGGCAGTCTGGACACGCCGCGCCGACAAAGAAGCCTTTCTTGATCGGCACAGGTATGCCTCGTGAAACCAGGTTTACCTGTGCCGATCAAGAAAGGCTTCTTTGTCGGCGCGTCGCGTCCAGACTGCCCCGATCTGCCGACAAACAGCTGATCGGCAGATCGGGGCAGCCATTTAAATTTAAATGAAGCCGCGATTATTTTAATCGCGGCTTCATTTCCCTCTGCCGATCTGGCTAATCTACATGCCTCCGTCGACGGAGACATGTAGTCTAGACACACCCCGGGGGTTTTGCCCATCTAATACCCTTCTGAAACAAAGTACATTTTACCCACTCCCGCTGTTATCGCAATGGGTCCTCGGGGTCCACGGGATCCTAGTCCTGCTGCGAGGTTCTAGGTCATGACACTCAATATTTGCTATCTCTAGATCTAATTCGCCTGTTTACTTCAGATCATTATCTTGTGCGTTGCTCGGTAGTGGAGGTTTCCTCCCTTTTCCTTGTTGATGATTACCATGCTCTCTGGTCTGTGTTTATAACGTGTGCTTACTAATAGTGTGGTGGCATGCTGCTGCCAAGCTTCTTCTGCTAACAATAAGAAAAGGGAAAATTGATATTTATGGAGACTGCAGGGGTTGGCCGGGCTCTTGCTCGTGACTTTTATTGCAGCTGACTGCAAACTTTTCAAACACGAGGATTTGTATCTCATTGTGGAGTGCTGGTTTCCATTTCAATCTGGGTCCCATTATTAGGGCTTGGTTTACATTCGGTAACACTAGCCATGTGCAGAGCCACACAAACAAATATGAGATTTATGGCTGTAGCTTTCATGGACGGTATGTAAATCTCCATCCGTTTGAAGTGAGCTTGGAGGAGAATGAACACAAGACTTGGTCAGGTCAAAGGTCCATCTAGCCCAGTGTCCTGTCTTACAACAGTGGCCAATACCAGGTACCCTAGAGGGAGTGACCAGAACAGGGTAACCATCAAGTGATCCCTCCCCTGTCACCCATTTCCAGCCTTTAACAAACAGAGGCTAGGGTCAACATTCCTATCCGTCCTGACTAATAGCCATTGATGGACCCTGTTACCCCCCAAAAATTCTCACTGGAGACCATCCAGGGTTACACTAGTATGGGTTTATTTCCATACTAAAGAGGAGAGAGCAGCCACTAAAGGTTTAAACTAAAGAAGATACAGAGCTCTCTCTCTCTCTCTCTCTCTCTCTCTCTCTCACACGCACATGCACACCTCCGTTCATTCACTCCACACTCATTCATTCCTGCCCTTAGACACTCACACACTTACACAGGCATATAGGTTGTAGAAGGAGCCAAGGCATGTAGATCCTGGAGGGTCTTTCTGCTCATCATGGCAGGAGGCGAGACACTGGAGAGGAGTTTCTCAGGAGCAGGGGAAGGAACAGAGTGTCTCACATGTGCCCCCTCTCCTTAAATAGTATCTGATTAGCTCCTGTGACTCATTCACCTCATCATCAGGGAGCATGCCCAGACTTCCCTTTATCCAGCAAAAGCAGCAGTCTGTGATGACTCATCATCATGTGCTCCATTGTTCCCAGTCTTCTTCAAACACAAGCACTCTCACACTCAGGGGAGAATGCAGTTTAGAGCAAGTTACAGGCAAGGCGGCTGAGAGTTACAAAGATTACAAAGTTGCAGCTTACAGTAAGTTTCTAAGAGTTAGAGTTTGACAAAGATCACAATGAGTTACAAGGTTTGACAAAGATCACAATGAGTTGCAGTTTAAAACCTTAGATCTTACAGTTTAGTGTAGTTTCAGAAAATGCATGTTTATAAATCAAGTAAGCTCAGGCAGAGGCTTTTTTATACAACGGACCTAACCTCCATGAGTGTATCTAGTTCTTTCTTGAACTCTATTCAAGTCCTGGTCAACATCCTCTGGCAAGGGTCCAAACTTTAGTCCTCCTGAACAGGTATCATAACAACCCCCTCCTCCACAGGGGCAGCCTAGTAAAAAGCTCAGCTTACTTTCCCACCCCTGACGATCCTGTCTGGGCGAGGACAAGCAGTACTGGAGAGGAGCACAGTGGGAAGCTGGCATTTCTAGACCTTCTCTGGGGTGAAATGAAGAACCCTGTCTGAAAGACTATTCAGTCCAGCACCTTTCCTGAACAACTGTTGTTAATTTGAGATCTCGTGATGGCTTGGCATTGTGGTTTTCAGCTTGATGGTATTCTCTGGCTTGTTACATGCCCACAATGACAGTTCCCAGTCATCACCATGGAATGTTGGAATTCCCAGAAACAGACCAGGAACAGGCCACAAAATTTCCTTTAAGAAGAAAAGCCAACCCTTTTAAGAGCTAGTCTTTGCAAAAGCCATGTTCTTATCTTCTGAACAGATGCCTTGAGGATACAGGTCTGATAATGGCACAAGAAGCAATGGACTTAAAAACTAAAGCAAGGCAGCTTTGGTTGGACATTAGGAAAAACTTCCTACCTGTCAGGATGGTTAAGCACTGGTATAAATTGCCTAGGGAGGTTGTGGAATCTCCATCACTGGAGATATTTAAAACAGGTTAGACAGACACCTGTCAGGGATGATCTAGATCAGGGCTACTCAACTTTGGAAGCCCCGGGGGCCAGAATGATACTCACAGCACATGCCAAGGGCCACAACTTAAGTATGGTTGCGTATACATGCAAATATATGCAAATAGCTTCTTTCACACTGATGGGCATGAATACAAAGATTAAGGCAAGACTACACAATACACAGGCCCCATGTAAGTCAGTTCTGCTGATATTTATAAAATGCAACATTTACCCAATTTCCACCCATATAACAGCACTTTTAATGGGCAATGACGGTCCAGGAATTTAACTACTAAAATGTATATCAACAGAAGACTGTTATATTGACTCACCGTTGTGGAGCGTCTTCCCAGGGGAGGCCATGTTCAAAGGATCCCATCTGTGGGCCGCGTGTTGAACCCCATGTAAACCCAAACCACATAACAGGCTGCAAACAAATGGGTCACATGTTGAGTAGCCCTGATCTAGATGGTGTTTGATCCTGCTGGGAAAGCAGGGGACTGGACCAGATGACCTCTCGAGGTCCCTTCTAGTTCTAGTGTCCTATGATTCTATGATTCATGCTGAGGAGATAGTTTGGCTGGATGTGTCTTTGTACACAGTTTTAATCTTCCGAATTCAGAGAAAGGATATTGACATTGTTTTTACAATGCTGCTGCTGTGTTCTGCCTCACTAGAGTTCCTTTCAGTTTATGCTGGTGTAATAACAATACCTAGCTCCTATATGGTGCTTTCAGTGGTAGATCTCAGAGGGTGTGTCTAGACTATAGGTTTTTTTTTTAAAAGTGGCCTTTTTTTGAAAAAACTTCCCCTGCGTCTAGACTATCACCACGTTCTTTTGAAATTAAATTGAAAGAACGTGGCGGTTTTTTCAACCGCGGTAAACCTCGTTTTACGAGGAAGAATGCCTTTTTTCAAAAGTGCTCTTTCGAAAAAAAGGCATTCTTGAATGCAAACAGGGCTTCTTCGAAAGAGACATCCAGACTGCCTGAGTGCTCTCTTTCGAAAAAGCAGATCGCTTTTTCAAAAGAAGTGGTTGTAGTCTAGATGCTCTCTTTCAAAAGAGGCTTGAAGTCTAGACGTAGCCAGAGTGTTTTACAAAGGGCAGTAGTATGAGACACAGAATTCAAGAACACAAAGTTATGATCCACTTTCCAGTAATGTGGGAGACCAGGAGTGTCTAGAAATGTGGTACATGGCAACTCCGTGAAAGCTTTCATCTAAAAGCTGTTTGTTGGCTCTGAAGTTGGTATATTGCCCTGATAGACTTCTCTTGGGACGAAGTGACTCATAGACTCATAGACTTTAAGGTCAGAAGGGACCATTATGATCATCTAGTCTGACCCCCTGCACAGTGCAGGCCACAGAATCTCACCCACCCCTCCTAGAATAATCCTCTCACCTATATCTCAGATATTGAAGCCTTCAAATACTTTGAAGGCCCCAAGATGCAGAGAACCCTCCAGCTGTGATCTGTGCCCCATGCTACAGAGGAAGGCGAAAAACCTCCAGGGCCTCTGCCAATCTACCCTGGAGGAAAATTCCTTCCCGACCCCAAATATGGCAATCAGCTAAACCCTGAGCATGTGGGCAAGACTCACCAGCCAGACACCCAGTAGACCATGCATGTAGACTGGGCTCAGTAGAAGCTTCATCTGTCATGTAGGAAAGCAACAGGGAATTGTGGTGCTTCCCATGGGTTGTGGCCTCCCCGGGCTTGATCTCTCTGTACATTTTAGCAACAGGCGTGTGTTCCCTGGAGCATCCAGACTTTGTTCACAGAGCTCTGAGACTGACTACTCCCAAAGGAATGGTACTACTCAGCATACAAGAATCCACTCTGGATCCTGCTCTAAGTAATATAAATTAGTTTGGATAGATGATATATATCTCATCTATCTCTATATAATGGGATATATGGAGATTATATATAAATATATAATATATAATGGAAACAAGAATCTGTTTTTCCTCAAAGAGCAGAGATTCAAGTGACAGCGGGTAAGAATATTGGCAACAAATAATTACAACTAAAACAAAATCAGAACGTACTTTTGAGAGCCTGAACTTAACTCGCAAGCTAGTCCCTTCTCTCTGACAAGATAGCGTAGCCCCAGCCTTACCCTCAGCATTTCCAGCCATGCTGGCGGGGGTCCCCTTTCGATCAGATTAAGCCCCCCCTCCCCCACAGCTGGACGTCACAGACTGAAAGATGCCAGGGGGCATGTCTACACTCGGAAATGATTGTGAAATAAGTTATTTCAAAATAAAAACTCCCAAAATAACGATTGTGAAATAAGCTTATTTCTCATAACAAGCAGGAGTTATTTCGAAATGACAAGCCCGCTATTTCAAAATAGGCTGGGTAGTGTGGACAGTCACCTTGTTATTGCTGAATAAGGGGAGTGATTTCAAAATAACTCCCTAGTGTAGACCCCAGGGCAGGGTGTCTCTTCACATCCCCGAATGAACCCAAACAGACTTTTGATGTTCACCTGAAAAGAGAGTTGTCGTCCCCCTTCCTGTTTACCTTTTCCTGTGAATTTTCTTACCCAGTCTGCACCAGCTCTGCTTTAGCAATTGACTTAGTATCCCAAAAGGCGTCTATCATGAGATCTACAAAACCTAGTAGTCCACCAGGATGATAAATGTCTTCCACCCTCTGTCTGGAGAACTGGAGAAGCACCTGCAGACATGTCACCTGTGACTTGTTTTAACCAGACACAGAGAACCTTGTTTTTGTGCATATACCTAAGGCCTCACACATTTTCTGTATGTGCGCCTCATAATGATTATGGTAATAGGATCGGGTTCCATATGAAGAGAGATTAAAAAGACGTGGACTTTTCAGCTTCGAAAAGAGGAGACAAAGTGAGGTTATAATAAAAGTCTATAAAATCATGATTGGTGTGAAAAAAGTGAATAAGGAAAATTATTTACTTATTCCCACAATATAAGAACTAGGGATCACCAAATTAAATCAATAGGCAGCAGCTTTAAAACAAACAAAGGAAGTTTTTCTTTACTCAGTGCACAGTCAACCTGTGGAACTCCTTGCCAGAGGATGTTGTGAAGACTAGGACTTTAACAGGGTTCAGAAAAGTGCTAGATAGATTCATGGAGGTTAGGTCCATCAATGGCTATTAGCCAGGATGGGTAGGAAATGTGTCTGTAGACTCTGTTTGGAAATGGGTGACAGGCAAGGGATCAAGTGAGGATTACCTGTTTTGTTCCCTCCCTCTGGAGCTTCTGGCATTGGCCACTGTCAGCAGGCAGGACACTGGTCTAGATGGACCGTTGGTCTTATCCAGTATGGCCGTTCTTATGTTCTTATGACCAGTGAGATATGTAGGCTTTCATTAGACACCCGACACCTTTTGGAGAACCCATGGGATCCCTGTTCCCCCGTGTACCTCTGTGTCATGTGTCCATTGGCATTAAGAGGTCTTTGGGACACAGGAGTAGCTGGCTTTGATCTAGGATTTGTCCTTGGCTGAGTTGTTTAAGGAAAGATTGATGAGCGAATAGTTTATTCTCAGCCAATTGAGATTTGGAAAGGTTTATTTTTCTGCTGCAATAGGACACGTTGTCAGTTTGACAGACAGTTCCGAGGCTGCTGTTTGCTGTGCTAACCTAAACAGTGGTGTTAGATCAGTCCCTGCTATTCCTGCATTTTGTTTGCTGCTTTTGAGAATGAGGCGGTATGATGGGGCGTCTGCCCAGCACTGGCCTAAGAAGGGTTAATTCCAGTCCTAGGAGAGGGCTGGGGCTGTGGAACAGGCAGCTGCAGTAGACAGCAGCCAATTAGGACCCAGCTGAGGACTGTATAAATAAAGGCTCCTGAGAGGAGAATCATTCACTCTTACTCCAGCTGGGGAGGAGGAGGGACCTGGCTTCCTGAGACAGAGCAGAGTTGGGGAGGTCTGGCCTGACCCCATTCCCAGACCGCAGGTTGTGTAGATAGCTGGTAAATATAATTGACCAGATTCTCCAAGCCGATGCGGCTGGGGTAATCATTTATAGCCACTGTGCCTGCCCTCAGGTGGTTTCCATTTTACATCACAGATACATTGCACAAGGTGTGGGGAGGGCAGCATCGGGCTGTGGAGCTACGTGTTTGGAAAATGTTCTGGCCTCCTTCAGCCTGACGCTGGCTTAGATGAATTGAAGACAATCTTACAAAAATTAAGAGCCACAAATTGCACAGGGAAGAAGCTCTAGATTTTTCAAATAATGGGTCGAGTCATGCCTGTGGACCTTCCATCCACACCATCCAACTCATGTGTTTGCTTTGGTTTTCTCTGACTGCTGGTTGAAGGCGCTCACGGACACAGCTGGATGGTGCTCATGGACACAGCTGGATGGTTCTCATGGACACAGCTGGACGGTGCTCACGGACACAGCTGGACGGTGTTCTCGGACACAGCTGGACGGTGTTCTCGGACACAGCTGGACGGTGCTCATGGACACAGCTGGATGGTGCTCACGGACACAGCTGGATGGTGTTCTCGGACACAGCTGGATGAGCTTCAGTCCTACAAAAATATGAGAAACTCTGCTGTGTAGTAGGAGACAGGATGAGGTGTGGCCTGTGGGTCTGAGGTCTAAAGGAATCTGGAATCTTGAACTTGCACTAGGCTTCCTCTAACCCATATTCTCCTCAGTTCTCATCAAGTCCTGAGATTTCAGTGGGACCCCAGGTGATAATGGCGTGCACAGATGTCTCTGCAAGATTGGGATGAAAAGTCTATTCTCTACTGCCCACAAGGAAACCATGCAGAATTCACCGGGAAAGTCTATTTTCCCGCCTCTTGCCATAAAATACTTTTCAGACTATTCCATCCTAAGCAAGGTTCTTCTCTGGGGCTGTGACTCATCTATTCATGGCTGTTGGCATCTTCAACTGGCAGCCAGGGGAAACGGATGAAATCAAATGCTCCTGAAAACAAACCCTGGTGACAACTGTAGGGATGACAGAGTTAATAGGAGGGAGTGGAGCCTGAGTTTGCGGAAAAAAAATCAAACATTTGCTTGCTGGTCGTAATTTATTGCACAAGGGCTATATTTTTACCAGGGAACCTCATAAATAATACTTGATTTAACATTTTCAAGGGCTGAATGAGGAATTTTAAGGACCAGTGTGGAGGAAACAAGGTTTAAGGTTCACTCCCTTTAATTCCTTGCTCTTCGCACACTTGGCTCCCCTACCATGTAGAAATAAGTCATAGCTTGAGGGACCACTAGCCACTGGTCTATACCAGACACTGGTATCCTGTCCTCCTGACGGCCACGTTCAAAGGTGACGTTAAGCCGATGTTATTTGTGGTACTCTGGGCACTTGTAGGGCCACTTTGGAGAAACATGCACTGGATGAGAGGCACCCTATGGACACCATGAGGCCTTCTCAGCTGGTGTCAATCAGTGTAGTGCTATGCTGGTGTAGACACCAGCTGAGAATCTGGCCCTCTGTTACATCAGCTTAGACTCTGGTGCTGTGTTCGGGCTTGTCTACATGAGCACTCACTTCACAGCCTGTCCCGGTATAAATCAGCCTTGCACTAGTCTGCTGCGTGCAAAGGGGCTATGCACTAATGTGTGCTTTAATTTACTCCCTGTTCAAAAGTGAGGAGAATCAAGGCACAGTAGTGAGCAGACGTGTGCTGCAGTGGGCACCACAGGGACACCTGGTGCAGGGCAGGCTAGTGTGGGGCAGACTACAGCCTGGCTTGCTGTGAAGTGAGTGTCTATTTTGACAAGCCCTTACACTCCAGGGCCAAGTTCTCAGCTGGTGTAAATCAGGGTAGCTTTAATGAAGCCAATGGAGCCGCTCCCATCGGCAAAAGAGGAAGCATTGATGCAAAGTCACCCTTGATATTTAGTTTATACCACATCACAGATCACCTCTGAACCTGGTCTACTTATTTTTAAGGGACTCTGTGTTAGTGTCGCTCTGCTACTAAGGTGCTAGGCGACTGGGGAGGAGTTGCAAACATAAGTAACAAAGTGCAAGGAGATGTAGACTAAAGATACACATCTCACCTCAGATATCTCTCTGTCACTGATGTGAACTGATTTCAGTGGGGTTTACACCAGCTGAAAATCTGGTCCACATTCTCTTCCTTCCACCATTCTCTAGCGTCTAGGCTTCCTCCTATGGCATTTGCACCCCTTTATAAATCATCTCTGAGTTTGGCCTTCAGCGAAGAGGTTCATTGCAGAATCAGAATCCTTTCCCATAGCACTACTACAGGCAAACCCCTCGAGCTCCTTTCTGGCACTCATAAGGTCTGCAATTGTCCCACCCCACCTATTCCATGAGAACAGGTGGGGTGTGCAGCATGCGTGCCGTGAGAACAATCTGGTGGAGTCCATGTTTCCACTATGATGGCTTAGGAAGAGCCCCAAGGTAGCCCCATGGCTGACTCTTGGAAAGATGGTGGTGGCTATGTAAGGAAACTTGGTCCTGTGATTGTTTAGCTGCTACACTGATTTAAGCAATAGAAACCAGGAGAGATGGATTGAGACTAAAATATCCTATTCCTCCAAGTGCCCTTCTTCAGTCAGAAAGGCCGAGATTTTCAAAAGAATAGAAGAACCTGAGAACAGCCATACTGGGTCAGACCAAAGATCCATCTAGCCCAGGATCCTGTCTTCTGACGGTGGCCAATGCTAGGTGTCCTCAGAGGGAATGAGCAGAAAGATAATCATCCAGTGATCCCTCCCCTGTTGCCCATTCCCAACTTCTGACAGAGGCCATTCCTACCCATCTTGGCTAACAGCCTTGACGGACCTATCCTACATGAGTGTATCTAGCTCTTTTTCGAACCCTGTTAAAGTCCTGGCCTTTGCCACATTCACTGGCAAGGAGTTCCGAAGATTGACTGTAGGTTGTGTGAAGAAGTAAAAGAGCCCAAGGTAGTTAGGCACTCAGTTCCCATTAACATTTAATAAAGATCTGGGCACTTAACTGTAAGTCTTCTTTGAAAACAGTGGCCAAAATCTTGGTGGGAACCACCAAGCCAGCAGCCAGTCACAGTAAGTTAAGGTATGTCTACACTACCACCCTAGTTTGAACTAGGGTGGTTAATGTAGGCAACTGGAGTTGCAAATGAAGCCCGGGATTTGAATTTCCCGGGCTTCATTTGCATGTTGCCGGGCGCCGCCATTTTTAAATGTCCGCTAGTTCGGACTCCGTGCCTGCGGCTACACGCGGCACGAACTAGGTAGTTCGGATTAGGCTTTCTATTCCGAACTATCTGTACACCTCGTTCCATGAGGAGTAATGGTAGTTCGGAATAGGAAGCCTAATCCGAACTACCTAGTTCGTGCCGCGTGTAGCCATGGGCACAGAGTCCGAACTAGCAGACATTTAAAAATGGCGGCGCCCGGCAACATGCAAATGAAGCCCGGGAAATTCAAATCCCGGGCTTCATTTGCAACTCCGGTTGCCTACATTAACCACCCTAGTTCGAACTAGGGTGGTAGTGTAGACATACCCTTAGTTCTAAGATGTCTTGGACATTTCAGTGGATGGATGGCTCCAGGGGTTGGGATTGGATATGACATGGTCCATCTCCGAGTTGTAGTTTAAAGCTGGGGTGGATCCGAAGCTTCTCCAATCTGTTTGGTCACCTGTGTGAAATGAGTCTTGATCTGCTTTTTAGTGCAGGGTGCTGAGCACACTTAAACCACCCTCTGACTTGGAGCCTCGTTAGCAGTCTCATCGAAGGCTCTGAATAGGCTAGGTGCCCAGCCTGCCAGAGGTGGGACAAGGTTGAGGCACATGAGCATGGGGGAAGCTTGCGATGTTCCTGCCTATGTTGTACTTCTTCTGTGGGCAAAGAGAATGCTGCAGTATCCACTGCTAGTCACCATCCTGGACATCACTTGTAGCTGAACTGGGGGGAAGAGGGGTGGTACCAAGTCATTGTCCCTGTGCTTTGCACTTAGTGTGAGATTATTTAAGGACTTTGCAAAGCCTCCTAAGAAGTAGACTGGTATTGTCTCCTCTTTACACTCAGCACAAAGAGCCAAGTTTACAAAGATCTCTAGGCACCTAAAGATGCAGATAGGTATCTAGAGGTACATCCAAAGGCAGGCTAGGTGCCTGCCTCTCACTGACATTCAATGGAGTTAGGTGTCTACTTGACTTAGGCACATCTGTAAATCAAGTGCAAGCTTCATTTGGCCCCCTTGTGCACATGCATTAGGATGAGAGCTGGGCAGGAAATATTTTCCCCTCTTGAATGAATTCTTGAGATTCCACCCCGTCCCCCCCAAAAGAAATCTCCCTTCTAGAATTTGGATGAAAGGTTGATCTAATTTTTTTTCCCCCACAAAGTGATTAATCTGGAAAAAATCAGATTGGGCTGATTCAAATTTTTTAAAACTAGCTTTTGTCCGCCATTTTAAAAATAACGCGCACCGTTTTCTTAAATGAAAAGTTGCTTTGAACTCGAACTGAAACTTCAAATTATCAGAAGGACACTTGGACAAATTCAAAACTTTTTTCAAAATGTTTTTGAGTGTCCCTGATTTGCTGAAACTGACCCTTTCCTGCTGATAGTTTTGGCCAGATGAATTGGCTTTTTCCATTTACAAAAAAAGTTCTGTTGGGGAAATTCCTACACACTTGAATTATGTTACTGTCTGTAATTATATAATTACCTACTATTTCCCCCCAAGACTCATGCCTCATTCAGTGAGTGAAGGGGAAGGGGCAGTGCAGGGAATTCTCCCTGGAACTCAAATTCTGAAGCAAGCCACTGGGGGCGAGTCCCGTAACAACCCCAGCAAATCAAACTCCAGGGGTTCAGTTCTGGAATTCAATGCTGAATGTGAGCAGATGCCTAGGATCCTGTAAAGCTTCTGAGATGGAACTAGAAGGGAGCAGAGAAGTATGAAAAATGTACCACATCTCAAACAGCCCAAACATGTTCTTTTGGGGCTCAATTTGAATGTTGGAGGAAGGTTTGATTTCTTATTTTGTGTGAGCTGGTTTGCATGGCTATTGGAGTGGCATTCTCAAAGCCTTAATAATTAGGTGACAAGTTTCAGAGATGGAGCTGTGCTGGTCTGTTTCAGCAAAAACATTGAGGGGTCAAGGTGCCACAAGAGTCCTCTGGGTTTCTTTATTAATAGTTAGATACTCAATCCAAGGCATCTTGTGCCTGCTTTTTCAGAGGTGTTGATCACCAATAACTCCAGAAGAACATAGTCAGAGCTGTGGATGCTCAGAACCTCTGAAATATAACCACTTTTCCATGGAGGCACTAAAAGATCTTACGAGACAGCAGGGGTCGCCAACCCCTCTCCTTAAGGTGTATAGGCACCACTCTACCACCAAGCACCACTCTACCACCAAGCAGTCATAGTAGAGTTGTCAATATGAGAAGCTCAATTCTGACAGATGAAGCCCATCCTGGGATCTAATTGGTGGAACTCTGGTGGTCTGATTGGTCCCCTGCTTGTATATAAACCATGCACAGGAAAAGGGAACGTGCCCATGCAACTGGGTTTCCTATGGTCAACAGTGCTTCTTTTGTGCTACCTGTTCTCAGTGCCTCAGTGGTATTCTAAAAATGAGTAGTCCTGTGGCACCTTAGAGACTAACAAAACTATATAGTATCATGAGCTTCTGTGGGCAAAACTCACTTCCTCAGATGGTCTTGAGTGGAGAAAAAAAAAAGGGGGGGGGGTCACAATTAATACCAGAAAAAGAAAGGAGAGGAGGAAAAAAGTAGCTGTAAATTATAGTGTGGTGCTAATGAGGCTAATTGAGGAAGTACGGGGCTGGAAGTGTCCCATACTTAGCTTTTGAGGTCAATGGGGTCTTGAATGTAATGAAAATGGGTTTTATAATGGGCCATCCAATTCAAGTCTTTGTTCAAGCCCCGGAGAAACTGTCAAATTTGCATATGAAGGTCAATTCCACATTCTCTTTCTGTACCTGGCTTGTGAAATTCCTTTGTCGCACTGATGGCTGGGGGAGGATAGCGCTGCAGATCAGATGGTGTTAACGATTGGCTGCCCCGGCCTGCCTGTTCTGCCTAAGGCCCTGCCCCTTCTGAGGGTGAGGAACCAGACTCCCTCTCTCCTGCACACACCTTGCCAGGGGGCTTGTGGAAGCTGTCGGCCTCCTTGCCTATGATAGGTAAATGTTATTGTTCCCCGATTGGATAAGTATAGTGCTTATAATCAAGAGGAGGACTTGAAGAAACCACTGGATCTTTGGAGAGGGAGCCGTTTACGGAGAGGCATCAGACCTAGAATAATTAGGCTACTGCAAAACAATAGTGTCTGGGTGCAGAGTGAGAATGTAACTTTCTCTTATCGAAGCCCTGGCAGGCATTCAGCCTGTAGGCAGAAATCCTTGTGTGACTCGCTCAGTTCCATTTATGCTGGGGCGTTGGCAATGGATTTTGGAAACTGTGTGACTGTCGCCTCAATTAGCAGTGCATCTCGGATGACACTTCTGGTGCGAATATTAGATTATATGAGACCAAGCCATCGCTTTCCTAAGCTTTTGTGCAACTAGAAAAGCAAACTCGAGTGGCTTGAACACAGCCATAGTGAAATC
Organism: Pelodiscus sinensis; assembly: GCF_052426305.1. Taxonomy (NCBI): domain Eukaryota; kingdom Metazoa; phylum Chordata; order Testudines; family Trionychidae; genus Pelodiscus; species Pelodiscus sinensis. Next base: position 38,203,520 of record NC_143067.1, on the reverse strand, counting down.
ATTTGTAAATTAGGAGAACAGAAGAAACACGGTTGCCAGGTCTTGTCATCGTCTGAGGCTAGTTTGGTGGCATATGTGGAATAAACTGGTGATCTATGCTCAAGTGGATTAAAATTAATGAAAGATGTGTGGCAGAATCCCCTACAGTGCTTTGAGGCCTTGACTCCCCGTGTCTGGTGTCCCTGCTATAAAAACCACCAACCTGCACCTTGGGAAACGAGCGGGAGCTTCCGACTTTGTAGATGACCATCAGATTTCAGATTCTAGGACTGCCAGTGTGATGAGGAGGGCTGCTATTATCTGAACACTGATCTTCTATAGCATCTCGGAAGAAATCCTGCAGAAAGAGATCTGCAAAGTGGACCACAAGTTAAACATGAGTCAACAATCTGACGCTGTTGCACAGAGTTAGGAGCAATATTCTGTTCTACTGCAGGAAGGGATCTAGGGGTCATCGTGGACCATGAACTAAATATGAGTCAACAGTGTGACACTGTTGCAACAAAAGCAAGCATGATTCTGGGAGGCATGGGCAGGAGTGTGCTGAGCAAGTCTCGAGACGTCATTCTTCCGCTCTCCTCTGTGCTCATTAGGCCTCAGTTGGTGTCTTGTGGCCAGTTCTGGGCACCACATTTCAGGGAAGATGTGGAGAAATTGGAGAGGGTCCAGAGAAGAGCGATGCAAATGATGAAAGGTCTAGAACAGTGGTTTCCAACCTTTTTTATACCGCAGACTGGCAAACTCATTCAACATTTTTTGCTGGACCGACATAGAAACAGTTGCATATTCATTGTGGCAATTGATTTTACACAGTCACGTGCCATTTTGCATTACATCTGTCCGCACACAATGAATAACCCACCACTTCTCCAAGTTTGCCCGCTTTATGAGAGCCATCATCCTTCTTCACCTCCCTCCCACCTCATTCTCCTCGCCTCAGGAACCCCACCCCCAGCGCCTGGACACTGGTTCCCGAGCTGTCCCCACCCTCAGCACTACCCAAGGAGAGTCCAACCCTCGCCTCGCTCTTCCCTGGCTATTGGCACCCAGCCCTTGTGCGCCCGGCTGCCCAGCCTGCGGCCCTGCGCTGTCACTTATTGGCCAGACCCCGCTGCAAGGGGAAGCGGAAGAGTAGCTTGTTGCTGTAGCTGCCCGAGCTCACCAGGATCATGCTGTGTGCTCTTGCCCATCTCCCACGTGCAGCTGGCCTAAGTGGTTTCTCTGAAGTATAGCTCCCCCCTGTGCTTGCTGCCCCCCATGGCCACTCTCTGTATCACGTCCCTCCTCTATGTCCCCTCCTTTTCCATGGTATGGAAAATAGTCCCATTCTTGGCACTTCCCATTTTTTTGGCACCACTAGACCCTGACCTTACTTTAAGCTGCCTGTTGAAATGGGTCATCCTAGCTCTTACCATTCAAGAGGAGTTCTTGACCAAACAGACTCTGGGACTGACAGACAGACAGACAGCTGCACATTTCTAAACCACATAGATAGTTTTATTAGTTATACTCCACCAGAGCCTAGGGGCTGAACTCAGATTGTGTTTGTACAATGCCTGGCAGAATAGGACTACGGAGGAGAGAGCCTGTTTCTCAGGCACGATCCAAGAGCGGTGGAATGCCACCTGGCTGCTTCCCACAATTATTGTGCAACAAGTGCTCCTTTTCCACATCGCAGTGAAGAGGTTGCAGGTGCAAAGTGCCACTAACTTTGCCCACAAATGCTGAGAAAATAATGTAATTCTACCCTGGCACAAGCCGCCATTGTTCATGGTTTTCCCCTTGTGAAATTTCCATTGCCAGTAGCACAGCGACATTTAACCACATGAGCCACAAAAGCAGCCTGACGTGGAAAACTGGTAGTCGGGTTACTTGACAAGCCTGACTTTTGTCGTCTTGGAAACAATTTGAGTGAATACAGAAACATGCCTCATGAAATCGCTGAGACCAAACACATTGCACTAAGAGAGGAGCCCCTTTCTCCCTCAGCTGCTAAAGGGGCTGCATTCCTCTCATCAGCGATGCCAAGGGGCGAGGGAAGAGACCTCAGTGGGTGGTCTCGGAAAGCCAATGGAGCAATGTTGACTGGGTTGTAAGGGAAGGATAAAGGAAAGGATCCAGTTGTGAAACCTTTGGACCTCTATTTTCCAGTTGCAGATTTCATAAAACGTCCTGCTCCCTCCGCTTAAACTTCTAATGTTTCAAAGGAAAGGCTTCAAACCAGCGCTCCATAGGCCTGATCCTGAAAACACTGCACTACGTGAGTAGTTTCCATCCACATTCAGAACTAAGGCCACGTCTATAGGAAAGGGGAAGGTTGAATCACAGAACACTAGAACTGGAAGGGACCTCAGGAGGTTATCGAGTCCAGTCCCCTGCCCTCACGGCAGGACCAAGCACCATCTAGATCAGCAGGTCTCAAAATTTTTAGGCTCTGGAGCCCTTTGCATGCGTAAAAATTTATGCGGAGCCCCAGCGGTCCACTGATTGTATGTGTTGTACCTATCGATGTTTCCTGTTTGTCAACCTCATGGAGCCCCTGGAGATGTCTCGCGGAGTCCTGCGGCTCCACGGAGCACAGTTTGAGAAACACTGATCTAGCTCATCCCTGACAGATGTCTATCTAACTGCTCTTAAATATCTCCAGTGATGGAGATTCCACAACCTCCCCAGGCAATTTATTCCAGTGTTTAACCACACTGACAGTTAGGAACTTTTTCCTAATGTCCAACCTAACCCTCCCTTGCTGCAATTTAAGCCCATTGCTTCTCGTCCTATCCTCAGAGGCCAAGAGCGTCACGAGGCAGACAGTCTCTCCTGCCTCAGAGCCTACTGGAAGAGTCCAAGAGGCAACAGGGCAGTCCCTGGGAGCTATAGCCCGGGGTGGATTGACACATTGCCTTGTGTTTGAGGCTGTGCCTGAATTTAGTGTTCAAAGAATGAAACTGCCTGGAAAAAGAGACTCGGTGGGGCCGTGAGTGTTCCATGGGCTTGGGCGACAGGCCAGCAGAGTTGAGGAAAATCTGTGTCATGCCACAAAAGGGTCCACGACACATGCCTCATGAGTCCCTTCAGGGCATGGACAACTACCATCGACCTCAGTAGCTTCTCCACCATGAACAGAGGCCGAGCTATAGGACTTGGACTGCAACAGGATGCTGCAAATACCATTGGGCCTCTGCTACAGAGCCCCGGGCCAGATTCTGCCCTGGTGTACAGAGTTACAGCAGTGTGACTGAGAACCAGCTGGCTTCATGCTTTCAAGGCCCACCCTTCCGATCTTGTCTACATCCTCCAAACACTGCCGCCTGCACTGAAATCACCCGGTGTGTCTGAAGTAGCATTAAACATATCAGGTCCTTCCATTGGCCCTTCCAGACCTCTCCGGGAGGGACAGCAAAGGTGACACTTCTCGGAGAGATGACTCACATGCTTGCCATGGGCAGGAAATCAACTATTCCATAGACCTAAATCCCCAGCTAGCTGGCCAAGAAGCTGTACTGGCTCTAACTGTAAAGGCGGCTGGTAACCTTCAGTCAGAGGTGAGAGGGGTTGGGTAGCTGCCATGCTGGGAGGTGCCCCTCAGAAACAGGGAGAGAAGTGAGAACATGTTAACATTGAGAGAAAAGGCCACTAAACACCTCACAAACACGAAAAACACCTCACAAACACGGAGCGAAAGTGCGAACGCTGGCTGACACATCTCATGGCCTACCCGCAGAATAAAAACAGAGGGGAGGCCTGGTAACCGGGTGCTACAGATTGTTAAGCACTGGACCACATCACACTCAGTTACATCATCTCACTTCCCAAATGGAGAAGTGCAGCTCTCGGTTTAACTGTGTGGACACCTTGAGGACTCTGCTTCTCAGGCACTTTGGAATTAGGTGCCTGAGTCTAATCTGAAGACTGGTGTTTGTGTAGCTGGTGAAATAGCTCAGAGAAGGTCTCCTAAGGCCTTACACCAACAATATCGAGCTCTTATAGGGAGCTTTTCATCTGCAGTTCTCAAAGCAAATAACACTGCCCCCATTTTACAGATGGAAAAACTAAGGCATGGAGTGGGGAAATGACTTGCCCGAGGTCAGCCACCAGGCCAGCAGCAGAGGCAAAATTTGAACTCAGGTTTCCTGAGGCCTTTTCCAGTGCTGCTTCTGTGGAGTCCACTGTACACACCTTGTGTGAACCTGCTTAGACGATACGCGTTGTGACCTCCGCCCCTGACTCTGCAAAACCCTTCCATGCCTCCTTGACTTGAAGCATTCAAGCTGGTAATGGGCCTTCTCCTGTGCTTAAAATTAAGCCTATCCTTAAGTGCTCTGCTCAACTGCCCAGAATTTGCATCTTGTGTGACCACACCAGGGTCCAAAAGAGATCAGTTTGGTCCACTGGATGAATCATTTTGACCAATATTGCAAAATTGTCACTTACCATAATACATCTCTGGAGCTGATTTATTCCATTGTAACTGGCTCCTAGAAATCCCTTTCCACCCCTTCCGTGTCTTTCCTTGATACCGGATGTTTTCTCTCCTCATTTGGCCCTTTTCTCCATAACTAACCTTCCACCTGCCTGGCTTACTTCAAGTCTTGGGTAATGACTTCAGCAGGATAGCCCTCTCGTAAGTAGCAGCTAGCAGCATGATGACACCCAGAGATCAGGATTTAATCAGTCTTGACTGAAGGCTGCAAATGATTCACTCCTGTCAGCACTGGGCAACACAACAAACAGCTCTCCAGCAAATCACTTAAGCAGAAATATGTTGGCATGTTTCTATAGCAACTGAGGAAAAATATTTCACGCCAAAGTCCATCTGCTGTAATACAGAGTGAGATCCGGCCAAGGAACCCATCATAAATTAATCTTAATTTGCCAATTTCGTTTTGGAAACCTCACACAGAGACATGCAGACAAAGAGGCAGGGCATAGAACGGTAGAAACACAATTGATCTCAGATACAGGCTGTCAATTAATCAAAGACTGGGGCGTTAATTTGAGAGGAGATGATTATTGGAGGGGCAAAAAATGCTCAGTCATTTGAGAGGTATCCGTTTTCATTGCTGTTTACTGATCAGACAGCTTCACACCATCTCACACTCAGGGTGTTTGGAAACAGACTTTGTATGCTTCCCAGGCGCCAAGTAGCAAGTATCCAAACTTATTTGGAAAAAAAACCAACCCCACATTTTGGTTTAATTTACTTGTAAATCCATTCAGCTGTATAAAATCCTTTGTAGAAGTCATCAAAGTGGGGAGAACTGGGGGAGGGGGAAAACAACAACAATGTGATAATTCGGACTGCGCTACATTTTATTTTCGGCTACGTCAACACTTCAAAGCCGGTGGGAGTTGTGCGAGGGAGATCTGGAGCATTTTATGGGGTGCTTTGTTTGTAACACAGACACTGTTGCCAGCTTCAGATCCTCTTGCACCACTTGTGTTCTGCCTGCCAGTGTTTTGTATGCTTTGTCACTAGCCGCTTTCCATATCTGATCGGGCAATTTTGTACAGCCTTGAGAAAATAAATAATGAAAAAAGGAATTTTACTCTCGTTCAGCTAGGAAACATTTAGTCTCACATCCTAGAACAGATGCCAGGTCACCATGGTTATGCTAAGGGGAAGAGAAGTCAATCCGATGTGGATTCGGTCATCAGACGCTTTTTTATGCAACAGTCAACGTTGAAAACATTCTCGGGAAAAGTCAGATTTTTGTGCTTTCTCACAACACACGGTTTTGTTTCTGATGAGAATTAAAAAGATGTTCATGCACAGAGTTGGCATGCATCATGCTGGAACCAGTGGGTTTTCATCCGCACAATAACTTCATCATGACCCTTTCTTTCTGATTCTTGGCCCATCATTTTTGTCAACTGACCGGATGAGCTCTTGTTTTTATTTCCACTGTAGAAATGCACTGTCTGACAGGTGAAATGTTAAGTCAACAGGTAAATGAGGGACTGGAACTGCCTTCATGAAGAGAGTTTGAAAGATGCAATAGGCACCTGAGAAATCTTGGAAAAGTTTGCTTTATATTTCATTTGAGCTCCCCTGATCTCCACCCTCCTGTCAGCCCCAGTTGTCCTTATCAATATCAATCTCCCTTCGGGTATGTCTACACTAGCCCCCTAGTTTGAACTAGGGTGGCTAATATAGGCATTCGAACTTGCAAATGAAGCCCAGGATTTAAATATCCCGGGCTTCATTTGCATGTTCCTGGGCGGGCACCATTTTTAAATCCCCTTAGTCTGAACTGACTGCCCACAGCTACATGCAATGAGGTGTAACAGTTAATCCAAACTAAGGATTTAGTTCAGATTAACCTCTTACTGCCACGTGTAGCCGCGGGCAATCAGTTCGAACTAAGGGGATTTAAACATGGCGCCTGCCCGGGAACATGCAAATGAAGCCCGGGATATTTAAATCCAGGGCTTCATTTTCAAGTTCGAATGCCTATATTAGCCACCCTAGTTCGAACTGGGGGCTAGTGTAGACATACCCTTCCACACAGGGAAAGAAAACAAACTACAAATAATCATATGATAAATTTTGACTTTGACAAAGTTGATGTTTTTATTTAAAAAGAAAAAGGGCAACTTTTTTGTTGTTAATTGATTAAAATAAGCAAGTGTCTGATTTTCTATCTGCTTTGGGATCCCTTTGCACTGATCTGTTGGAAAAGAAGAAAACACCTTGTTAGCAGTTTAAAAAAATGCACATATAAGCCAGACAGCTGCTTAAAGTCTAAATTTTCTCATTCTCTGCTAGAGCAAGTATTTCTTCTGATGTTTTTTGTTGCACAATGACTGTTAATAAGATTTTCATATGATTCATATCATTTGAGTAGTAGGGGAATTATTTTTTGCCCCCTCCTTATAGTCAATGTCCTGTGCTGTTTTCTTGAAATTGTCAATGTGTTTCATCTCCACTTAAAGCCATTGTACTATCTGGAATGCTGGTTTGAGAGTGTCAGACCTGTTGAGTTGTCACATTGGAATTAAAAATGTTGCAGCTGCAGAGAAAGAAGCATAAAACAGTCTGCTAAGCACATTTGCTTGCAAAAAAATGCTGCATTCTATTTTACTTTGTGGCGATCAGAATAATTAGGGATGAGTGGGTCAGGAAATTTGACTCAACAGACTGGTCCCAGACCTAACTAGTCTTGAGCAATGGAAGAAGGGAAATGTTACGGCATTTCATATGGATGAAGTTCCCAGATTCAGGCATTATTTAAAAGTCTTTGTAAATCGGTGTGTAGCACATGAATGAAAGCATTGGAATGTGGTTTGACACTGAAATAGCTACTATAAAACCTAGTCAAATCTATAGCCTTACCCAGATACATACAGTAGTTTAACTGCACTGCACAGAGTCATGCCATTGCCAGGTCTACTTTAAAAGGGAAGGTTGAATCAAGATACGCAATTCAAGATACGTTAATTACGTAGCTAGAGTTGATGTACCTTGTTTCGAGTTTCCCCGCCATCCTTACAATGGGAGGTCGATGGGAGCAAATGCTCCCAGCGGCTTCCCTTGCTCCTTGCAGAAGCAGGAGTACCTGCTGCCGATTGGGAGAGGAGGTTCCTTCTGAGTTTGATTTAGCAAGTCTTAACTAGACCTGCTGTGTCAAACTCCGGAAGATCAATTGTGGCAGCATTGATCTTCCGTTTAGTGAAGACATGGCCATGAAGACATGTTTAGAATGCCTAAATGAATAACCATTCTGTGAAAGTCAGACTGAGATGCAGGGAGAAACTGGTTCTGATAAAAGAAGAACCAACTCACTCCAGTTAAAACTGAACTGAATCTTACCTAACTTTGAGCGGCTTTATCTTGCTCTCTCTTTCTCAGAATGCAGCACATTTGTTCACTGCTTGTGTTCTGCTCAGTTTAATACACCCTCCCTGCATTCCTGATACTATATAATTATGATTTATAATACTATATTTAAGCGGTGAACCGCATACAGGCTGGGATTTCTAAAGTCTTTATGAATGTGGTCTTGGATATAGATTCCTATTAACTTTAAAAGACTTTAGATCAATCTCTAGGGGACAGATCCTCACCTGTACATCAGCATAGCTCCATTAGGGTCAGTGGGTCTGATCCTCAACGGGGTTACACCAGTTTACATCAGCTGAAGGAAGTGGATTTTTGCTGGTTTGTACTAGCCGATGATGTGACTCTATGTCTCTGATTAGAGGCTACCTGGACCGTCACACAGCTGTCTTTTGGAAATCTCACTGTTACATCCAAAGTGACCATATAACAGTGATGGTATAATCAAGGGGGTCGAACTTGATCTCCTTTAAAAGTGCTGCCCTTGACCACTTTCCAAAATCATGGAGAGCCCCCCCCCCCCCAAAAAAAAATTATTGCCCATCCGTGGTTTAGGCTATCCTAGATAGGTGTTTATAACAAGAAGCTACTATATGCAAGGCTATTCCGGATGAACATGTGTCGGACTCGGGTTTTCTAGCTTGGTATTCTGGACTAAAAACCTTCAGATAAGCTTCGAATCTTCTGACGCTCAGCCATCACTATCTCAAATATCCAGTGTAAAATACGCTGCAGTGATAGGTTTCAAGTTTTCCAGAGGTTTACCGGTTATACCAGATTTTCTTCCAGCATAAAATCCTGTTACAAGGCGGCTCTAGGTGAATGGGACATTTTACAATGTGCTATTATGGGCGCTCAGTAAACTTTTAGAAACTGTGTTCTTAAAAACTGGCTGTTTAGAAAGGAAAACAGGGATCCTGGAGAGGATGCAATATAACCCGACACACTTTATTGCAGCAGCTGTTTGCTTTGTTTATAGCCCCATTTGACTTTTTTTTTTAAATCTGCTGTTTTATTTTGACATCATCACCACCTTGCTTGTAGCTAAATGGACCTGTTAACGAAGACTCTGCAGACAGTGAGGGTAGATCCCAAAGCCCATCTGCAGTCTAGGTGGACTCAGATGCTAACACTACCCACCATGTATCAATGTGTTGGCATCCATGGGCTGATGCAGCTTTTTCCAATCTAGTCACCTTTTTCTCCCTCTCCCTGCTAGCAACCTTTCTCTATCTGCCCATCTCTCTTGAGTGCCCTCTCCAGAACCAAACCAGCACTCAGTCTGGGAGTATCTCCCTGCTCTTGGTACTGTATCAAGGTGGGCTTGAGTGATTGCCTTTCCCCCTCTCTCCAGTAGAGGGCTCCCCAACTGAATGAAGGCCATAGCTAGAGCCGGGCAAAACCCTTTTTGCTTCTCTGTCAGTTCCGAAAAACGGGGAAACCATTGTCTTTGTCTTGGGCTGAACTGGCTTTTGTTTCTTTTTTAATTTTGGCCAGTTGAGAAGTTGTGGCATGTGGTGTGTGAGTGGGGGGGGGGGGGGACGTTTAAGTCAAACAAAATATTTTGTTTCAATGTTCACTGTTTTAAAATGTTTGTTACTGTTTATTTCTTAAATAAAACAAGAGGAGACCGTTATTTCAAGTTGTAATGTGTCTTCTGAAAAGTTTCCATATTTTCCAATGTGTTTATTTTTCTTCTTTTGGTTTCATTTCAGCCCAAACTGCTTGACATTGACTTTGAGGGATGATTCGGTGCTGCGGAATCTGCATGTTTCACAAATAAAAAATGGATGCAAAAAACAGCGTCCAGCCTTCGCCGCTGCCTTCCCCAATCCATACGGGTCACTACTGGCGCAGGAAGCAGATTCACCATGCTCCTGCTCTCTTACTTGATGCCTTGTGACAGATGGCCCCTGTGACATGGCTTCCTCTTTGGAAGATTCTAGTCTACAGTAAGTGAAGGGGAGGGAGAGAAGGGGCAATGAGAGAGACGAATAAAATGAAAACTTACTTGATGGGAGTACGAATTATCTTTATTTCTATAGTGCCTAGAGCCTTCCACCTGGCTAGCCCTGGAACAGCACTCCAGCTCCACAACAGGCAATACTACAACAGGTCGACAGTTGCTGTGCGGAGACCACAACCTTTCCTTCTCCTGGATTGTCTCGGTGTTTCTTCATGCTCCCCTGTCTTTGCCTCCGCCCATGCTCTCTTGCCTCCTAATCTGAGCAGCGTCTTTCATAGACTTCTTTCATTGGAGAAACTGAAGTAAATGGCCTGGTTTTCAAAGCTCTTTGAAAATCAAGCCAGTAGTAACTTGTCCTAGAGCACAGCAAGTCAGTGCGAGTTGGATACAGAACCCAGAAGTCCTGACTCCTGGTCTTCTGCTCTAACCTCTGACATACTCCCTCTATTCATTGACCTCTCGAGGTCCCTTCCAGTCCTAGTATTCTATGATTCTATGATTCATCGTTTCCAAGCCCAGAAGAAGACTAGACCGTTGGGATCCAGTCTGACCTCCTGCATGATGCAGGGCAGAGAACTGCTCCCTGAGGATTCCTAGAGCATCTCTCTTTAGGTCGGGGACCATCTTTTTGTTCTGTTTGTACAGCCCCTACCGCCGTGGGTTCTGGTCTGCAATGGGAGCCGCGAAGCACTACTGCTATACAGATAGAGAGTAAATAAGGGCCTGTTTCTACTGCCATGTTTGGGGAATGGAAAGGAGGTAGACAGGCTGATTGTATCCTAGATAATCTGTTGCACTGGGGAGTCAATGACACGTAGCTGGACACAATGTGTGTGTGTGTGTGGGGGGGGGGAAACAGCCACACCCTCCCCCCTTAAAAAAATCTGTAAATTAGCGAAGTTCAGTTTTATGGTCCCACAGAAGGAGAGGTTGGGCTCCTGGAATCACAGAATCATAGGACTGGAAGGGACTTCGAGAGGTCATCGAGTCCAGCCCCCCGCCCTCAAGGCAGGACCTGTGGGAGGTAGGAAATGCTATGTGGTGCTCAGTGATTATGGGGGTGAGCATGAGATAAATAAGTAGACTCCTGATAAGGCTGGTTTATGAACAATCTGTGGTTCTGAGAGAACTAGCGAGGGTTGGCTCAAGAGAACTAACAACACAAGCGCCTATGGTGTCACTCCCAGGGAGCAAACTCTGTTGGATTCAATTACTCATCCTCCTGCAAACCAAGTTTGTACAACGGTCCACTGGCCAGACAAATGTTCACACTCCACAGTTACCCAGCCTTGGCGTGGCTGGTCTCTCCCACCGAGAACTCTCTATGGAGAGTCGACGTATTCTAACTTAGTTTGTGAACGATGATCCTTATATTTTTCATGGAGAAACTGAAGTAAATGGCCTGGTTTTCAAAGCTGTCTTTGAAAATCAAGCCAGTAGTAACTTGCCCTAGAGCACAGCAAGTCAGTACGAGTTGGATACAGAACCCAGAAGTCCTGACTCCAGTCTTCTCCTCTAACCTCTGACATACTCCCTCTATTCATCACTGGAGGTGGTCTCCAAGGGTGAAAAGACTGTTTGATTATTACCTGCTTCCTTTGCTCTATGTCTATATGCTCAATCTGTTTTGGTTAGCCACAGCTTTTTCCTGTTATATAAATTTTCATAATTGGAATTGTGACATGTTTACCTCATAAGTTTCCCATTAGTTCTCCGGTTTCCTGTATGGCCATACATCTGCTTTGTGATGGTCAAACTGTTGGGTGTATAGTCCTAGTGGGAAGCTATTCAAAAGCCTTTTCCTACCCCAAAGGAATATGTCAAAGCATATCTCTGTTTAGAGGACAGAACATGCCATGGGATTGTTATTTCTATATATGACATGTTTATTAACTCATCCTCTTCTTAGTCATGGTTTTGGCTTGTCGAATGTGATTTTTGTTGGGTGGATACTAGAGCTGCTGCTGAATGATGGTTCTGGTTCTTTGGTTTAATACAGCAGGAGTAACAAATTAAATTTAAGTTGAAATACAACTTCACGTAGAAACTCCTTTTACAATTGCTCAGATCTTTCTCAAGTGAAGTTATTCTGGGGATAACAATTTTCATGGTTAGTATGTGACCAGAGGCAAATTTTACTGAAAGTTTTCGGCTATTTTCGGGATCTCTGGGCCAGATGGTCAACTACTATAATTTGGTGTAGATTCATGAAGTTAAACGGAACTACCCTGATTTACAATACCCGAGGGGCCGGCATTCCAGGTATAATTTACATAAATCTCTCCTGTGTGTTCCCATTGGAAGGACCGTGTAAACAGAACTCAGTGATAGCTGAACTGATTTTGTTCAAACCTGGCCTGTATTGTAGATTTCACAAAGATTTAAAGAACAAGCTAGTTGGAAGGTAACGTCTAAAATGAATGAAAGAAATTATGAGCACTCAGATGCATTCACAAGAAGATTTTCTGGCTTGTGCCTTTAATTGATGGCTAAGAATTCTGGGGCAGCAAATATGGAATGGATTGTGCTGAGGGTTTTATCGGTTCACTCTCAGTAAACTGGCTTTCAGTGCTCATGTACTTAAATCTAATTTGCTCCCGCCGTGATCTTTAGAAGTCAGGAAAACCTTGCAAACATGTCTGCAAAGTCATCACCACTGTTGTTAATTGGTGACTTCCTCATGTTTGGTGTCTCAGTGTAAAGTAATAGGAATAGAGATGGCTAACTTCTAGTCACACATCTGTCACTAATTGACCTTTGCACTTTACAAACACTATTCAATTAGAATTTTCCCCAGGTAATAGATAAATATTATCCCCATGTTATAGGTGCGGGAAAGCTTAGAAGCAGCATTTATGCCCTGCTCTGTATCTCTACAATTTAATTTTAAATCTTTCCATGCTGTAAGATGGAGAAAAGTCTTCTACTCACTACTGTTTTCCATATATCTCCATTTTGATGTTTCTTAAAGTGTATCACAGGTAGAATGTGTAAATCTGAGGTTCTGCCCTGTTTCTGAGACTTTGACTTGTGTCAACTTGTTCTTTGTAAATTATATGAATGGCAAATTTAGTCCTTCATGTCTGTGTGCAAAACTTTAATGATTGGGCTTTAATTTTTTTTGTTACATAGTCTCAAGTTGCCCAGTTTATGTAGCTACAAAGCTGTAAGATGGGTTGTTTACAAACTGTCCTCTTCAGTGGTGGCTATTAATTATTTCAGGTATGTGGTTGATGATTTCAGTCACATGGTATTCTTTTACTCCTTGACTAGAGGAGTGACACTTTTTAAAAATAGCAGAATGTTGTATAATGAACGAAAACTAATTCACGATTAATAATCTTTTTTTAATGCATACATTCTTTCATTGCGTACTAATCCTTTATGCTGAATGCAAATACAGGTATCTACACGAACAACTGTTCCCCAGACATTTGTATGAACAAAACCCAGCGGGCAACATCATTACTTACATGCAGCATGAAATGTATCCTTATGCAGAAAGCCCTAACTAAATCTGCATACCATAGTTCATATCATAAAGCTTTCCTACCTTTGCAAGTGGCAAGTGATGTCTTTCTATTTACAACAGGAAACAACTTAATATGGAAGTACCTGAATCTTTCTTGTGTTTGAATGCTTCCCTAGGAGGCCAGAGGATTTGCTAGCTGTTTTGATGAGCTGATGGTTTTTCAAGGTGACATGACCTTAGCATCAGTTTAATCACTGAGTAAGTGAACACATCACCCGTTGCAGTGGGAGGGAGTTTCCCTTGTGGCATAACAAGGCCACGATCAAGCTTCTGAAGGTGGCACTTCATAGGAATATGAATCTGAGAACTTCATCGAATCCTCGGGCTGGAAGAGACCTCAGGACCAGAATGTCTATCTCAGTTCTGCCATGAAGAAATGGAAACAAGGTGCCACTTACATGAGCCAATGAAGAATGTATCTGATGTGGGTGGTAACAATGGCTCTTGCTATTCAAAATATTTACTGCACATTTATTTGCATTGTCCATACACGTTTTCCTGGGATCAAGAGAGAGGGGAAACACACCAATTCAGTGAACCATTTTCTTCAGCACGAAGGCTATTAAATGACTATTCTACAGCTGAAGGAGAACTGTCTCCAGAAGTTTGCCAAACACTTCTGCAATTTTCTTCATGATCTTAATCATGGCCTCAGATCTTAAACAGTTGACAGGATCCCAGCAGCAAGGGGGATGCGGGAGAAGAAAACCCACTCCGATGTTTTGAATAGGGAGCTGGTTTGTGGGTTTCATGGGATTTCATCAGAGGTCTGATCTTCCCAGCAAGATATATTCGCAGTGCAAGCAATGAATCCCCCAAACCCACAAGTGCCATGAAGTCAACCACCATGTGGTTTGGCTTTGAGTAGGCCAATTTGTCAGTTTGTTTTAGTCAACGGGAATAATAAAGGAAATAGCCACACTGATACAGAACATTCAAGAGACTCATTCCAGATATTCCAGCAAAAATAATTTTACCCTCAGCTCAGGAGTGCTTGGAATTCCCTTGGCCTCTCACTTAGATTGTAATTCTAGTTCTTGTGGGTTTTTGCAACCTGTATTTTTCAAAGTGCTGGCATAGTGAACGTAACTCACAGTCGAGGAGTGTTTTTTTGGGAATTGAAATTGGGTTTTGGACTCCAGTCTGAATATTGCAATGGATTGGCTAGCAGGTGCTGTAAGTGCACGAAAGTCCTCCAGTAGATGGAATTGCAACTACATAGCTGTGTATCAAAGGCTTCCATTGTTGGCATTTAGTGCTCTTTATTTAGATTATGGTTGGGACTTGGGGTTTTGGAATGGCATGCTCTACGATCTGTCACTGCTATTGTCATGAAATGCCAACTGTCCACAGTGCATGACGTTCATAGGGTCACTCCTCTCACTCACCAAACATTTATAATGACCTTCCCCTTCGGAACAGCAGCCTTCAGAGTGGGTGGCAAAATTTTGACGTGTTCCCCTTTTGAGGGCTGTTTGGCTTCTTTGCCTTTCCAAGCCAAAGGATGCATGGTTTTAGTTTTATAAATAGAATTCACAAAAAGGATTGCTGCCTACCTTAGCGAATTGCTCTTGAAGAATGAATTAGTAGACTCCTGGCCTCGTTGAAGTCAACAGCAAACTCCCATTGACTTTGATGGGAATATGATTTCACTCAATACGTTTTTTCTACTGACTTATTCCGGTTTTGAAAATGCTTTATGCTCCCCAATTCATCTCACACTAATCATTCACTAGACAATCTCCTATTCTTTGATTCATTTGTTCTTTGATGATAACTAAAAGGGCACTTCTCTCCCAGGCAGCAAAATAGAAAGATTTTGGCTGAGAAGCCAGCTAGGAGACAAAACTGACGCTATAGCAACTCTTTGGAACTGCAAGTTTCTGGCCTTTCAATTCCTCGCCTTCCACTATAGTTATCCAAATTATTCATTTCCCTCGTGCCTGCATGAATATAACTGTTTAGGGAGAATTCTTCAAAGAAATAATCATTAATTTTACAAACAACTATTTAAACAGCACACCAAGACTGAATCTGTGAACTCATTGCTTCAGAGATATTACGGAGGATTCCCAAGAAGACTGGACATTTATGTGGATCACATGAATGCCCATGGCTAAGGATTGTTCAGAAGACAAGAGTTTTAATAGGGACGTAATTCCTCTGTCTTCAGAGTTTAAGCCAGTCACCGAGAGTTGGGGGATAGGAACAAATTCTTCCATGATTCTTCACTGCCCAGTTTCTTGCAGAGCTGGTTGTAAATCTTAAAACAAAACTGTTTTGTTGGAAAATGCCAGTTTGTTGAACCCAAAATCTTTATCAATCCCAGGATGTTTCTGCAAAACTTTCGGTCACACGAGAGCAGGGTCCCAACAATGCCTGCGTGCTTGGCACGGGGAACCTACCTGCTCGTAGGCTGTCCAGGATGTGGTCTTCCAGGGTGTGTGACTCCAGTAGCCCCACCAGAGAAGGGCTTCCAGATTCCCTTCCATGATGTCAGGAGCTTGAAAGCACTAGATCTAACAGGGCTTGTCTCCCAACCCCACAGAAAAGTGCCTAGAAGACAGGAGAAAATTGGTGTATGCCAGGATTCCCAGGTTTTCTGAATTCCCTGTTGCAGAGCAGGGAACCTGGAAATGTGGAGATGGGCTTGTTGAATGTGCAACTCCAGGGCAGTTCCATCACATAAATGGCCTGTCCCCGTCAGGGGGCCTTAGGTCGTCTAGACTCCCAGACCAGCTGCATACAGTCAATTTTACGGCTGCTATTAGCAATGCCGATTTCACTCCGCATCTGTTGGGGAGGAGGGGATGACCGAGGGGTGTATTTCATTTGGACATCACCATGGGTTGGTTTGTCAGAATCAGGTTTTTTCAGGATTTCCAGTTCATGGAAACTTTCTAAACATGGAATTGTTGTGATCCAGACCAAAAGTACATGTTGAAAGCACAGCATTGTCCCACGAACCACGTTTCACCCCACTTCAGTTCCTTGCACCTTCCTCTGGAGCAGAGGGAATTGACCGCAGCTGGAGACGAAACACCGGACCAGCTGGACCAGTGCTCTGATCAAGTCTGAACATTCCTATTTTCCAGAAAGGTTGTTGAATACGCTCCCTGGCTACGTCTACACTGGCATGATTTTCTGGAAATGCTTATAACGGAAAAGTTTTCCGTTAAAAGCATTTTTGGAAAAAGCGTGTCTAGATTGGCAGGATGCTTTTCCGGAAAAGCACTTTTTGCGGAAAAGCGTCCATGCCAATCTAGACGCGCTTTTCCGCAAAAAAGCCCCGATCGTCATTTTCGCGATCTCGGCTTTTTTGCGGACAAGAAATCTCTGCTGTCTACACTGGCCCTTTTCTGGAACAGTTTTCTGGAAAAGGACTTTTGCCCGAATGGGAGCAGCATAGTTTTTCCGGAAAAGCACTGATGATTTTACATTAGATCGTCAGTGCTTTTCCGGAAATTCAAGGGGCCAGTGTAGACAGCTGGCAAGTTATTCTGGAAAAGCGGCTGATTTTCTGGAATAAGTGGCCAGTATAGACACAGCCCCTGTGTCTGCAAGGATCTAGAAATTTGCCAGTAGCGTCTGAAAGTTGCTTCAGGGAGGTGCACTCCACGGGAGAATTAAAACCAATGAAGAGTTCCTTCTAGCTACATTTGATGCACTTATTCCTCTGACTGCAAATTTACACCCTTATGTTGTACTTACATGATCCATTTAGAAGTGGATGACTGTGTAAATGTAAAGCCTCCTTTTGCGGTCTTTAAAACTGAGGGCATCTTGAAAGAAATGTCTTGAAAAAGGCTCCAGGCCACGTTCGCGCTTCATGTGCAAAGCCACATGGGAGCAAAGCGCTGCAGCTTATGGACCTAGAGCTTTGCATTCTGGGAATTCTTTGCTGTGTTTTCATGCTCGCCTGCTCTCCAGCCTTTTGAAGTTCTTGCGGGACTCAAGAATTGAAAATAAAATGGACTTGAATCAGCAGTTCTTCAAGCATGGTCCACCCAGATCCCACTCTAGGCATGCGTGCATCCCTGTGAAAGGGTGTACCAACCCCACTGCGGAGATTAAGCTTGGCCACCTGACCAAGAAGGCCCCGCCCCTCCTGCCCTGTTGGGCATGCTCCAACTGGAGGCCAGCTATAAAAGCCTGTGGAGCAGCTCAGTACGGGCTGACCGCGGACAAGGAAGGAGGTGCTGCTGGAGCTCCTGAAGGAGAAACACAGGCGCACCCAGATGCAGTTGCCCATCAGCAGAGAACCTCCAAGGAAGTCAGGCCATGGAAGTGGACTGAGCCATGAAGAGATTATGAGTAAATAAGGGGAAAATTTATATTTATTCACGATCAGGGTATTTTTTCTTTGTTTTGATTGTTTGGTTTAAGCTTCTCGGTGTAAAATCTGTGTGCTCTCCTCCTCCCCTATTCACTAGCTAAGCTGTACCCAGAGATACTATGTTCTCTCTCTGTTTGTTTGTTCTTCTCAGTTGCTCTGTAACACCTAACAACCAAATAGGCTTTATTAAGGAAAACTTTTTATTTTTTGTTCATAAAATCATCTTTTTAAGGTGGTGATTTGATTCTTATGTCCTGGAAGGGAACAGGTCTGTGTGGGTGCCTGCCTAGCCTGAGAGGTCAGCTATCAAGACACAGTTGTTTGCTGTGTTCTCTTTTGTTTCTTTTTATTTCAGCTCTCTTGTGGCAGAAGAGCTTGGGGTAGCAATGGGGAGGTAACTGAAGTATTCCTTCCTGGTTTTTTTCGGGTTCTTTAAAATCACTTGATGGTGCCAGCCTATTTCCCAGAGCCAGTGCATCTGTGAGACTGGGGAGGCTTTTTTTGTTTGTTTTTTTTTGTTTTTTGAAAGCAGAGGCTATAGAGGCAAGGTATTTAAGGTCTTTGCCAGGCCCCCACCTTCTGCACTCAGAGTGCCAGAGTGGGGAACCGCCCTGACAGCAATGAATTCAATGGAGCTGCACCAGAGATGGATGTAACACAATTTCTCTAACACTGGTGCAGATCGTTCCAACCTAAACATTACCCCACCCAGCGTCTGAGCCGCACAGAGAATGTGGAGATGATTCAGCATGGAGAGCAATGAGAGGTCATCACGCACTGATTCCATAGCACAGGATGGAGCTCAAGCTATTCTTTCCATTGTCGGGGACTAAAGCAGGGATGCCAGTTAATTTCCATAGGCAAATGGGTAAAGGGTATTGCTGTACGAATCTGGATTTAGGAGGCTGCCATAGGAGGTAGAATTCTCCTTGGATTGTCAACAATACATGTTTGCAACATGGCATGGTCAGCAGAGTGGCTAAGTGAAAGGAGAACCTCACCCGACAGCGGTTGTAGTCTGGGGCCTGTTGATGAAGCTACTGATTAACAATAAGCAGTTGCTTCTTATTCCTTTGATCCCCGGGAGCTAGTTCTCTCTGTTGTGCCTCAAAAGACTAAGTTCCGGTTCCACTCAGACACCACTGCAGTGGACAGGGTGTAAGCACCTAAACTAAATAAAACAAAATAGAATCACAGAACACTAGAACTGGAAGGGACCTCAAGAGGTCATTGAGTCCAGATCCCTGCCCTCATAGCAGGACCCAGTACGGTCTACATCATCCCCGACATGTGTGTGTCTAACTGGCTCTTAAATATCTCCAGAGATGGAGATTCCACAATCTCCCTAGGCAATTTATTCCAGTGTTTAACCACCCTGACAGGAAGTTTTTCTTGATATCCAGCCTAAACCTTCCTTGCTGTAATTTAAGCCCATTGCTTCTTGTCCTAACCTCAGAGGCCAAGGAGAACAATTTTTCTCCCTCCTTATAATACCCTTTTAGATGCTTGAAAAATGCTATAATCTCAGTCTTCTCTTTTCTGAATTAAACAAACCCAGTTCTTTCAGTCTTCCCTCATAGCTCATGTTTTCTAGACCTTTCATCATTTTTGTTGCTCTTCTCTGGACCTTCTCCAGTTTCTCCACATTTTTTTGAAATGTCATACCTAGAACTGGACACAATACTCCAGGTGAGGCCTAATCAGCACAGAGTAGAGCGGAAGAATGACTTCTCGTGTTTTGCTCACAACACTCCTGTTAATGCATCTCAGAATCATGTTGGCTTTTTTTGCAATAGCGTCTCACTGTTGTCTCATGTATAACTTGTCATCCACTATGACCCCAAGATCCCTTTCTTCAGTATTCCTCCCTAGACAGTCACTTCCCACTCTGTATGTGTGAAACTGATTATTCCTTCCTAAGTGGAGCACTTTGCATTTGTCCTGATTAAACTTCATCCTGTTTACCTCAGACCATTTCTCTAGTTTGTCCAGATCATTTTGAATTTTGACCGTATCCTCCAAAGCACTTGCAACCCCTCCCAGCTTGGTATCATCTGCAATAGATGCGAACAGAAAACGGACATCTCTTTTGTTGACCATATGGGTCAGAAAACACACAAGAACAGCGACGCCTTGAGATGGGGTCCTACTGCAAGAATGGGCAGCTGTAAACTGAGCATATTTGGTCTGCAGTGGCTGAAGCAATAACCCATAAGCAAACCCATGGTGCCATTTTGTTTCTCCACTGAGTTGAGTCCCGCTGGCAACAAAACAACCTCCGTGCGCGCTGTAGAAAAGCATGTGTTGGGAAATGTGTTCATGCATATGAAGATTGCCCCATGCTATTTGGTAACCGAGATCTTGGGTTTTAACTACATCATGGAGCAGCATCATAGCTTCCTCCCCCGACTTTCACACTTTGGTGACTTGGTAGCGCCTCTTATCCCTGAGCCGCCTCCTTTTTGCAGGCCCCTCATCCCTTTGGGGCTCGTAGGCCTTCTTTCCCTCTTTTCTCTCTCTCAAAATGGACCCCAGCTTCCAGCCCAGTGCTGAAATAATGATTATCAACAAACGTCAATAGAGAGACACAGTGGGTGAGGTCATACAGAAAGCTTCTTTCTCACCAACAGAAGTTGGTCCAATGAAAGACATGACCTCAGCCACCAGGTCTGTCTAATATCCCGGAGCCAACACTGCATACGAGCTTCATTAGAACAGGCAAGTTCCATTGCTTTTTCCACCGGGTGTAACACCAGGCCTGGTATGAACTGGAACCCTGTGTTTGTTTAGTGGATACAAAGGATGGGCCCAACCCAGTTAAACCTGAGATGGTTCAGGCATGTCTGGCCCACCTGGCTACAATTTACATGGCATGGTAAGCGCAGAGCAGAATATCACTTCACTCAGACACCTGCAAGTGCTTTGGGTTTGGTCCAGCAGTCCCAAGGCAGGCTCTGAGACAGTTGGGTTTCAGTTCTTTCCTTTTTTCTGATCAGTAAATTTGGCCTGGCTCCCATTTTAATTTAAAACATGCGGCCCTTTGCAGCTTTCTGGGCAGTCTGAATCTTGCTTGCACGAGACATTCCTAATTGCAGATGCCTTGGTAAGAGAATTGCTTGGGGCTATATTGCAAGTGCAGGCTTAATTATTGGATGTAGTGCAACCACCGTGCAAACCACTGGTGCTTCAGAGCTGTGTGTGTCTAATTATACCTGTCCTCATGCAATTCAGTGTGGCTAACTTTTGGCTCTTAATTTGCTTTCAGAAACTGGATAGAAAAGTCAGAGTGGGTGGGGAGGGGGGAAACCTTAATTTAAAAACAAATTATTAACTACAGATGGAGTTGTGGCTTTATAAAGGAATGTCCTAATCGGGTGTTATAATACAGCTAACAAATATTAGGTTGCTTACCAGGTTTGGGGAGGAGTAGATGGATTCACTGCTTTCTTTTCTTTTCCTTCTGTTGTTTCCTAAATTAAGAACTGTTTAAGAGAAGGCCTTGAATGTCACTGTTTTCTTCAGCGTTTGTTCTAAATTCTGCTGAGCATGGCTTAATTTCACAACTCTGAGGGCACATCTACATACGCAGAGGATTGACGCTGCTGTGATCGATCTTCCGGGATTTGATTTAGTGGGTCTAGTGAAGACTTGCTTAATCAAACTCAGAGGGAGCCCCCATCGGTGCTGGTACTCCTGCTCCTCACGGGGAGTAAGGGAAGCTGATGGGACCGTTAGCTCCCATCAACCTCCTGCTGTAGGGACAGTGATTTAAGGTACTCCCGTTAGCTCCCATCAACTCCAGCTGCACAATTAACGTAGCTGGAGTTGCATTTCTTAGGTTGACCTACCACTCTAGTGTAGACCAACCCTGAGAATCATAGGGGTATATAATGAAATAGGGTATTTTTCTCAATTTTTCTGAATTGTAATAGTCTCACAGAGCCCCCCTAACAAGATCAGACCTCTCCCCCCCGCCCCCCACCTTGCAGTAGGTGCTGTACAGCCACAAAGTAAAATGCTGTCCTTACCCTAAAGATCTTGCGATCTAAACAGAAAGGCAGACAAAAGAAGTGGTAACCATTTTCCTTGCTATGGACTGGGAGGTTAGCCATGGAGATTGACTTGCGCAGAGCTAGAATCCCTATCTGCCAAGTGAGTGATTTGGCTACACAACTGTCCTCCTAGGTTGTGTGTTGGCTTTTATCTGGATTCAACAGAGACTGGTGTCAAGGAGCGGCTATTTGAAATCCAACATACTTGAATGGAAACGGGCATAGCCAAGCATGTCAGCAGTAGGGTTTCTAGACTGGACTTCACCCTGCACATCAGGGAGGCTTAGAAGCTCATTATGAGGCTTGTGGCCTTTCTCTCCGTAGGTCACGCCAACAAATCCGATCAGAGGCAACTGTGTCTGCAAAGCGATCATCAGAAGCGGGGGGGATCCATCTGGTTCCCAAGTGGACAGCCCAGAGTCCACCCTCACGCTGGGCATGAATTGTCAACCTTGTTGGCAGCCTCAGCAGAGATGTCAACGTGGGGCGCTAGAGTCTGACTGAACCTGCCCACCCAAGGCAGGGCCCTTCGATGCTCACTGCTCATGCTGTTCGTAATCCATGCACACAGCTCTCCTCCACCTCACGCTCCTCGTGGTTATTAAAATTGAGAGGGACGCGTTATTTTTTTCACTGAGCGAGCCAAACTCCAGGGGAAAGGGACTTGGCCCGTCTTCACTATTAATTGAAAAATCAGACAGCACTTGGGTTTTCCCCTGCGTATCAGGAAGCCTGTCTGGTATGAACTAGGGAGTGAAGGGCGGGAGTCCTCTTGGGGGCCAAGAATGCAGGTGGGGAGGGTCTGGCTCAAAAGCAGAAGAAGGAAGAAAACAAATCCATCCTAATTTTTCCTCAGCTTTCGGTTGCACAACTCGCCCATCAGTAGCAAGGGAGCCAAGGTTTGCTGACCTGAACAGCGGGATGGAGCAATAAGTAAAGGAGGAGGAACAACTTCCCGATTCTGTCACGCACCACCAACGTGCCGGGTGCTGGTGTCGGGCATTCCTGTCCTTTCCTGCTCCCACTTCTTTATGTCTTAGGCCACCTCGAACGGGAGAAAACTGCCTGGAACTCTCCCACTTCGAGTTCAGTTCTCCTGCACCTCAGGCAGGAGGATTCTATGCTGAAATCCACCAGGCCTAGTTACTTTGGATCCAAGTTCTCAGGGGCCACAGAGGAATTGGAAGCCTTGTTGGATGGTGCGACGGGGCGCCTGCCCCGCACTGGCCTGAGAAGGGTTAAATCCAGCCCTGGGAGAGGGCTGGGGCTGTGGAGCAGGCTGTATAAATAAGGGCTCCTGAGAGGACAACAGAGACTCTTGCTCCAGCTGTGGAGCAGGAGGGGCCTGGCTGCCAGTGAAGCTAGAAGCTTCCTGAGACAGGACAGGGGCTAGATCAGTGGTCCCCAACCTTTAGAGGTTCCCGGGCACCGGGGGGTGGGGCCACTCACGCGCCGGGCGCCCGGGGGGCGGGGCCACGCGTCCGGGGGCACGGCAGGGGACGGGGATGCCTTTGCACCCAGCGCCGGCATGTGCCCCAGGGCCGGGGCTGGGGCCGCCCAAGCGCCATGGGCCCGGGGCTGGCACCGCCACCCGAGTCGCGCGCCTGGGGCCGGCACCGGTGCCGCTCGAGCGCCGCACGCCCGAGCGCCCGCATATGCCCCGGGGCCGGCGCCTTCCTTGCACCGTGCGCCGGGGGGTGGGGCTGGCCCAGGTTGTCGGCGGGCGCCCACAAATGCCCCGGCGGGCACCCTGTTGGGGACCACTGGGCTAGATGGAGCTTTGGGCTGACCCAGTCTGACCATCCTTATGTTCTTAACCAAGCCCAGAGGGGTACCTGGCAGGCTGCAGTCACACAGAGACACGCCGGGTGGGGCCTACATGTTGGAAGGCAGCCCCGGCCGGAGGGAGCTCCTTCAGCAAGGTGTTGGAAGGCTCCCAAGGTTGCCAGGCAGCGCTGACAGAGGCTTCACCCCCCTGCAAGTCTGGATTGTACCTGGTGCATCACAGTGTTGCAAAGGCAAGGAACGACCCACGGAAGGGCTAGAATTTGCAGCCCTGGGGATGGAGAGGAAACAGCGTCATTTGGAGGCATGGTAGGAGATACGGCAAGACTTTGCAGTACCTGGAAGGCAGAAGGGGTAGGTCTACACTGCACTCTAAAATCAAAATGACGTATCTTATTTGGATTTTATTTCAAAATAGGTTATTTTGAAATTTGGCGCTGCTACACGGTGCCCAATTTCTAAACAAAGCACTATTTTGAGACATCCCTTGTTCCACGTGGAACGAGGTTTACAGGGATGCTGAAATAGCACGTGCATTATTTCGAAAATTATTTTGAAATATGGGACACGGTCCTTGGATGTGGGGTAGCTATTTCGGAATTCCCCTCCAGTATCCCGAAAGAGCCTTGCAGTGTAGACATACCTGAGGAGAAGGAAAGAGACGAGCTGGTGATGACCATGGTGATGATCTTGGAGCACAGGGAAGGCAGCAGGCTGGTCAGTAATTCTGGGAATGGGTAAGTTTGAAGTGGGGCAAACATCCAAGAGCTGGAAGTTCAGAGTGAAGAGGTAGATTTGGAAATCCTCGGCCCAGAGGTGACAGCAGATCCCAAGAAACCTATGAGAAACACATGATTTAGAAGCTGCACGTATTTCACTACCTGCCCATAGCTAGCTGCAGTTCGGATCTGACTGCCTCCCCAGTAAACCACTTGCTGTTCTCTGTGAATTGTATTTTTACTGCTGGGCTCTTTCCGGTTAGCACGCGTTCACCCAATCTGATTTTTTACCTTTCACATCCTTCGGGTCTTAACTGGTCTGGAGGAGCATTGAAAGCACATGTCTCTAAGACACACAAAGGCAGTCTAGCTCCGTAGCAAAATGATCAAGAGACAGCTGAACAATAAAACACGACTGAGGCAGCGAAAACCGAAGTGTTAATTATTTATTCTTGTTCTGGACAAATTAGAAGGGCATTATGCCCCACAGCGATGCACGCTCATCTGCTGGATTGTGTTCATCATTGTGGGCGATGTAGCAGTGCTCAAAACAGTTCCAAGAGACAGCAACAATGTTTGGAAACAGATAGCGAGATTTTATGTATTAGCAACAGTAGTTGTAAAAACCACTTGCCAAGTGTCATAAATTGGAACGCTTTACGAACGTACAGTCAGCCATTCCCTGACATCAAGATCATACTGTCGAGGAGGTGAGAGGAGACTGCAAACACAGTCTAAGCAGGCAAAGAAATTGAAGTCCCAGCCCCACTGAAATGGCAAAACTCCCATTGACTTCAATGGGGCCAGGATTTTGAACGTAGTTTATTGTTGCTGGAGAGGGGGAAAGTTAGAAGCCTATTTAGTTGAAATATTTAAGATGACAAAGGCTAGCACCAAGATGATCTGCCCTTCCTTTGTAAGCTTTCAAAACAGGGCAGCAAAGGGGCACTTAGTGAAACTGAGGGCAAGTGTATCTACATAATAGAACATTTGTTGGCCTTTGGCTATGCAGCCTGTCGAATCAGCTGCTGCTGAAGGGCATAGAGTTAATAGTAAGATTTGAAAAGAAACTGCACAATTTTTTGCTTGGCAACAGTTTTTGCGGTTCCTGGATATGCATTGAGAGGGCAGGAAGAACAGGGCTTGTAGTTAAGGTTTAGCGAGAATCTGGTTTCAGTCCCTGGCTCTGCCACTGAGTTGTTATGTGACCTTGGGCAACTCGCTTACCCTCCATCTCATTTCCCCATCTTGAAAGCAAGTCTAATAACATTACTTTGCCTGCTTAGACTGTGAGTTCTTTGAGTCAGGCCTCGGTTTGTGCTAGCCTCTTTACAGTGCCTACACTGATGAAGGCCTCTGAGTTCTGGTGCAGAGGGGTGAGTCCAGTCACTTTTTGCTGTTGCCACTGCCAGCATAGAATGCGAATAGCTCCAGGATGATGAGCTGCTGTTAAGTGTTATACTTCCATGGGCACACACCAAAATATAATACATTAGGGTCAAATATTTTTTCAAACTTGGATACTGAAAGAAGATCTCATTGAAAGCTTCATGTTATCAGAACCTCGGAAAATCAGGGCATGCATTTTGGATGGAGAGGCACGTCGGTTTCAAATTTTCATCCAGCTCGCTTTACAAGGGTCTGGTTTAAGCTTAAACCCATGCAAGAGACACAAATTAGTTATGGTAAAACCTTCTCACTAAGTCTCAGTACTACCCTGTTTTCGTTCTATGAACTTATACACCATTCTAGGTTCCTTGGCAGGGAGTTATCTCCTTTATGAAACTCCTGGCCGGCACAGAGTGTAGGTGGAAGGGAGGAAGGAAAAGGAGCGGAGCTGAGACAGCTGGGCTAAGCAGATTTCTAGCTGCACAGCTCCACTGCCGTCTTTATCTTTATTGAAATTTTTTCTGCATGGATCATTGGAGGAGCGCGAGGACTTATCTTGCTGTTCGCTCAGAAGCCGTAGTGATGGCCAACAGTCACAAGAAGACCTCCGGGGAAGCTACATTTCCAACCTGGATGAAACAAACAAGCCAGGCATAGCCTTCAGGAAATTCACCAGAAATCCCACCCATCCCCATTTGAAACAGAGATGGTTTATGTCTAGTGGAAAATATGCAAACACAAAAAGTGGATACAATGGAGATTTTGGGGACAGAAAGGAGAAAGCGATTTCAATCAGCTAAGACGACGTCACTTGCATTCATCCAACAACTGACACAGTAATGAGCGTAGGGGAAGATGAATTTAATGCCATATAGGCAAACAGAATAATACCGAGGGGACTGGACTCCTTCTCGCATTACAGGAGTTATTCCGAGTCTCCGTTGGTGGGGGGGATGAGAATTCAGACTTCGCATCAATAATTACGAACAGGTTCCCAGAAGTGCTTAAGTAACTGCTCAAGGTGACTCAGTTTATGCTGAGCCGCGTTCCCATGACTCTCAAAGATCAGCTAACAATCGCTAAACAGTTTCCAGCCTCCCATTCCCCCAAACTTTCTGCTTCATTTCCACTCTTGGATGCTAGAAGCTATTAGGATGTTTTGCCAACATGAGCTATGCAGTGAAGCAATAAAGAATATTTGATCCTCTCAACATTTGCAGATCCTGCATCTTTCCCCTTCATTATTTCCCCATTAGAAACAGAAGGAATGATTTGCATGAAATAACTTCTTAAAAAGTTAGGGAAAATACATGTGTGTGGGGGAAGGGGGGCGTGTTTAGATATTTTCATGTGAGTCCTGGGCACCTGTGTTCCCTGTAAGTTAGGCATTTGGCCACCCAGGACAGATTCAGGTACCACCCAGCTGATTAGCAGGGATCCCACAGCTGCTCAAAGCTGGTAGCATGTGCTCCTATGGGTGGTGCACACCTGAACTTTCCTTGGTGCAAATAACAAAAAATATTCTGCACGTGGATGGAAAATATTAGTGGGAACACCGCTGGACACAACAGGACTTGATCCTCTCAGAGAGGCTGATTATATTACAGGTTGGACCGCCCTGGTCCGTCCTGCTTGAGACCTGACTGGTCTTGGATAAGGGATTTTGCCAGACCAGGGAGGTCATTTTGGACTCCTGCTACCGGGTGCGCCTCTGGTCCAGCCACTGGCTTTGTGGCTGGATTTCTACCTCTTGCTGGCAGCCATCGCTGCTATGTCTCCGGGACCATGGGACAGCCGCATGCCACGGCTCCCTGCCTCACCGAGCTACTGTGGCTCCCAGCTCTGCCAGACAGCCATGTGCCAGGTCCCACTGCCACATGCTGGATGGCCCTGCCGTCAACTCGCTATGGGCAGCCCACTGCTCTGCTGACTCCCAGGGATTCTTGCTGCTGGCCTTTCACCGGAACTCTCTGATCCTGCAACATCTGTGCCGGACCAGAGAATCCCAGTTAAGAGAGTTTCAACCTGTACCCTATTTTTGCCAAGGCCAATGGGACTAATTCTTCATTTGCCAGGACTTTGTGTAGCCCTTTACCCTGGTGCAAAGTGTGTGTAAATTTTCCCATTCTGCTCTGGGAGGAGGGAGGGACAGCTCAGTGGTTTGAGCATTGGCCTGCTTAAACCCAGGGTTGTGAGTTCGATCCTTGAGGGGGCTATTTAGGGATGGTACTCAATCCTGCCGTGAGGGCAGGCGACTGGACTCAATGCCCTCTCGAGGCCCATTCCAGCTCTGTGAGATAGACCTGGACAAAGGGCCTGGCAGTGGAAAAACAAGGTCCAATAGACTTAATTTTGGAGTAAACTGTGTAAGGGTGGCAGGATGAGGCTCAACACGATTATTTAGGGTCATCTAGGTGACTCAGCAGCAGTTGCTCTTATGCATTTTTGAATACACGGTGAACAATCCTTCATGACAGAGGTGCTGTCAAGTATACCTCTCAGTTTTGAAATCCTGTTACAAATGGTTCTTTTTTCCCAGCAACGGGTAAACATCAAGAAGCCAAAAATGCATATTAAAACTTTATAATGCAACAACACTATTTCATTGTTGCCATGGTTTTGTGTATACAAATGATAACAAAACAACCCCGGTGAACTCCAAAAAGCAATCCGTCACCAGACGGGAGGCAGGAACCATTTTTTAAAAAAGTTTCCCAGTGCAGGTAGTATTTCTTTCAAGCCAGCTGGATTTGGCTTGCGTGCAGCGCTCTGTCACGGTAATATTTTAATCTCCATGCTGTCAAACCTCCTTCGAGCCAGAGGGTTTGAATAAAATGAGCGAGAAGAAAAATGAAAGAGAGATGCTCCTGTTCCGAAGGCAAACAGACTCAACGAGTCTCGTTTCGTGTGAAAAACGGGTGGTGTCCTTTGGGTAATGCTACTAGTAACTGATTCATTTTTAGATTTTCCTGGAACATTCCCGAGTTTCTAAAGCCAAAAGCTTGGGAAACTATATTGCCACACATCTGTGGTCTTCTAGGAACTTCTCATCTATGGCTTAGGGCTGTTCAGAACTTCACAACAGTAACAACATACATAAGAGGCTGGAGACAGTGAGGGGCAGACAAAAATCACCGCCCATGCAATGCTGAAAAGCTTGTTGCCTTGGGGCTTGGATTCTCTGACCTCATTGCCTACCCAGGACTAAGCCAGGGTCTACATCAAATATGTTCGATCGCAATCACACGATTACAGCACAAGTCCAGACCTGTGTAACAACATGTAGCGTCTTAAGGAATTGATAGGACTATGATTATTCCTTCGGTAGGGGACACGTGCCCATCCATTGCCTTCGGTCTTATAAATTCATTTGCTCCTTCCCCACTTCTGGATTCTTGGAGTCGAGAGCCAAAACACCACTTAATTTAATTCAGGGGTGGGAAATCTAAGGCCCGGGGGCCAGACGTGGCCCCTGGCTTGCTTGGATTTGGCCCCCAAGCTTAGGGCCTCTCCCCCCAGTATTGGGGATCCCACGCTGGTGCTCCAGCTCCCTCACCACCTCCCCGCAGTCCCCGTCCCCTGACTGATTTTTCTGTGGGTCAGCGGCCCCCCACCCAAAAAAGGTTCTTACCCCTTTGGTGCAGAACTCTGTACAGCTAACAAAGCTTCTGTCGCCTCTTGGCTAGTGCCCTCCAATGTTTCCTTTAGCCCCGCCCCCACTGAACAGGGGTGGGACGAGGTGAACACACAACGGCCAGACTCCCCGCCGGCACCCCTGGCTGCAGTGCCAACGTGCTGGGTATCCCCAGGGGCTCCCAATAGCCTGATACAGACTGCCCCTCCCTTCATGCCCTACCAAGGCACATTTGGTTGTAACACGTTTCACGGCAGCCCAGCCCTGGAGGGAGGAGTCGGAGCGTGAATCAGCAGACGCAGGGCGCTCTGAAAGTGCTGGGAGGGAGGAGTCGGGAGTGGGAGGAGGAAGGGGCAGACAGGGGGTGCACAGGCTGCAGGTGGAACCCCAGTGGGCTGCATGTGGGTAGACCGCCCCAAAGAAGAGCCGTAGGGCAGTATGCGCAAGCTTGTAATTGCAACAAGTCCTAGAACGAAGAGCGAATCCCCGGAAAATCCTTCTCTTTTAAAGACTTGTGGACCACATTCCCAATTGTTTCAAAGGTTGTTTGTGAACTGGTATGCCCTGGTATATATGCAGAGAATGTGGCTGCATTGGCGAAAGTCCAGCAGAGGGCAACAAAAACGATTCAGGGGCAGGAGCACATGACTTATGAGGAGAGGCTGAGGGATTTGGGCTTGTTTCATCTTCAGAAGAGAAGAGCGAGGGGGGATTTGATAGCAGCCTTCAACTCCTTGAAGGGAGGTTCCAAAGAGGCTGAAGAGAGGCTGTTCTCAGTGGTGACAGACGGCAGAATGAGGAGCAATGGGCTCAAGTTGCAGCGGGGGAAGGGAAAGATTGCATATTAGGAAAAACTCTTTCCCTAGGTGGGGAGGGAAGCACTGGGATGCGAATCTCCATCCCTAGAGGTTTTTAAGTTCCAGCTTGACAAAGCCCTGGCTGGGATGATTGAGTTGGGGTTGGTCCTGCTTCAGGCAGGGGGTTAGACTCAATGACCTCCTGATGTCTCTTCCAACCCTACGCTTCTAAGAGAGAGAGACTTAGCAAATGTTTTCCTTGATAGATCTTGTCTTATAGATACAACTCTGTGTAATATACATACGACATATGCTACCATGTGTGGGTGTGAAATATATATTTCTGTCCTGAAAAACTAAACTCTAGTCGGTACCACCACAGAAAGGTAAGCTAAGGCACAGGAACGGGAAAGAACTACTGTACCTAACATTACCCTATTGCCTTTCCAACCCCATCGCGCTGCCCTGGAGTTTCAAAGAACCACAAAGTTAGGAAAGCAGTTAGTTTCTAATCTTTATTCAGATTAGATCTAATCTTTATTTATGCTTGACAGATGCCCCTGGGATGGGTCCCTTTCACCTGTCCTCACTTCTTGACAAATTTTTATCATTCCCTCCCCCCCTTACCTCCGGGCAGAAAGCATGGTGCAGCTCTCCACATATTCACTTTAGCCAGGGAGCACCCTAAACAAACTGCTCGCAATAAACACACCCTTCCTTTCCCAGGCAAGAGGAAGAAAAGTGGGACCAATCCTCTAGCTCCCGGGTTCCTTTCCTGCCATCACTTGCCGGAAGCATATGACCTAATCAAAAGACAAACTCAGCCCTTCAGACTGGAAATCTCGTCTCGGCGCATCAGGTTGATTCCAGAGGTGTAATCCAAGGCACATCCTTTGCAGCGTGGCACGGAGTCCATGCATAATTTAGAAATAATGAAAGATTTGGTTCCTGGGGAGATCAAGCTTACGGTGCACATCTGCTAAGCACTGGAGGAGTTCCCCAGCTGTCATGTGTCTTTCTTCAAACAAAGCGGGTGGAATACCAATTTCAGAGAGCAAGTTTCTTACTCGTAGAGGAACCAAATGGGGACTTGTCTTTGTAGCACGCTATGACCATTCATAACAAAGCAAGAATGATCCACAAAAAAGTCCTGTGGTCTTGTCACCCACCGAGAAGCCATCATTTCAACAGGGAGGGGATGGGTGGCATTGGCTTGGAGAATCTGGTATGAGTGTTTCCGCCAGGGGGGGTCTTTGATAAGATCTGTGTGGAATCATCCAGCTGACCCTCATCCTTTGGTTCACAGGGCATGGAAACGAACCAGGTTTGCTTGGAAGTTCGAGCTCAGTGAACTGAGGCTTTCAAGGACCACCCCGTACAGCTACTGCCTCGTCCCAAAGAGCCCCCTCCCCATGCACTCCTCCTCGTTTGTAGCAAATGGCACTGAGAAAAAGCAATCGACATCATAGGCAACACACAATGAGTGTGAAATAACAAGTGATGAGTTTGATCTCCCTGGAAACCAGACCAAGCTGAGATTTATGCTGCTCAACACATGGGCAGTCATCCACAAAGCCAGCACCATTCACGACCAGATCACAGAGGAAACTCCCAGACTGTCGTGTCTCAGCAAAACCTGGCTGAATGACTCATCTGTCTGGCCGCTCAGTGATTCATGAGGAAGGGAGGGGATCAGAGGGTTCTTTTCAAATCTGACCTTACATGGGAGAAAGACGTCCCACAAAGCAAACTTTGGAATGTATCTAGGGCAGGAGTCCTGGGGCCGTGTGTCACTAGGTCCCAAAGGGGAACCAAACTGTAATACTGAAGTCTCTGAAATTCATAGTTCTGGACAACTCGTGTGCCTCCAGGGATATAACATCTCACAAGTTGGCTTACCACAGAGCTAGGCTTGCTGTCCATTCTGGGGGAGGGGAAGAGGTTCATTTTCAACTGAACTAAAAACAGCGTGAAAACAGTTCAGCAAACCACAAAGTTGAAAAACGTTGCTTAGATTTTTGAGCATTTGTAATTTGAAAGAGGAAAGGGAATTTTGAAGCAAGCCATTTTGAATCGTAAAATAGAACAACTGGAAACATTGAAATGAAATGGTTTTGATTCGATGTTTTAAAATTGTATTTGTTTTCATCCAAAACAATCCGGTAAAAGCAACACACGTTTGCAAAATATTTTGGTGCTGCCAAAGCTGCACTTGTTCACTGAAAAAGAGTTTTGACCAATTTTTCCCCCAGCAGCTCTGGCTTAGTTTCTCCTTCACACTATTGCCTTGGTACTCCAGACAGATGTACCTGGACCTAATCTTAAATAAGGAATGGACTTTGAGGCCTGGTAACGACCTTCCTTCCTTCCTTCGTCCAATCATAATCTACCCCAAGCAGAGTTCGATGTCTATGCCAGAATTTCTTTAGAACTTCTCTGGTTGCAAAATTTACATACGCTTCAAAAAGGGCTTGTTGATAATGGATTGTATTACTTATTGCTTCAGTCCTCTGAGTCAAAATGCTAAATGATTTGGCAGCGCTAGCCAGTTAGCTCTTATATCAATTAACAAGTCCCAACAATAAGCACATTTTGTTGATGGAGTTAGCCTAAAAAGTCAGTTTGCTGTTCCAAATGTTTATGCTAAGGGGGCAGAAGAGACCTCACATTTGCGTTAGTCACTCTGTTTAGCGCTGAATGCACATATTCTGCAGTGCCCCAAGATAAAAACATCTGATGCTGTAGATTGTTCATGCGTAAGAGACGTGAGCTTTGGGGACTGCTGGTATTGACAGGAAAGTGTATTTCTTGAAATTGCCGATGGTGTCTTCTCACTTCTCACCTGACTGCCCTGCCACGGACCTTTCAGATTTCATTCCCCTGTCCTTGCACTGAGTCAGTGGAAATTGACTCCCTGAAGTTAAAACATTTGGACTCAGCTCGTCAAAGGTATTTAGGTGCCCAACTACCATTGAAATCAGTGGGATTCAAGTCCCTCAAGATCTTTGAAGATCTGGGCCTTGGTCTTTAGCTTCTGGCCCAACGGTAGCTGCAGTGATGAGGTCTCCAGTTCATTAGAATCTAGACTGAGATTATAGAATCATAGACCACATGGGACCTCGAGAGGTCATCAAGTCCAGTCCCCTGCTCTCACGGCAGGACTAAGCACTGTCTAGAGCATCCCTGGTAGATGTCTATCCAACCTGCTCTTACATATGTGATGTGATGCTGTTTGGAACAGTGTGATGCTGTTGCAAAAAAAGCAAATATGATTCTAGGTTGTATCAACAGGTGTGTTGTAAGCAAAACTCGTGAAGTCATTCTGCCGCTCTACTCTGCACTAGTTAGGCCTCAGCTGGAGTACTGTGTCCAATTCTGGGTGCCACATTTCAAGAAAGATGTGGAGAAATTGGAAAGGGTACAGAGAAGAGTGACAAGAATGATTAAAGATTTAGAGAACATGACCTATGAAGGCAGGCTTCATGAACTGGGCTTGTTTAGTTTGGAAAAAAGAAGATTAAGGGCGGACATGATAGTGGTTTTCAAATATCTAAAAGGGTGTGACAAGGAGGAAGGAGAAAATTTGTTCCTCTTGGTTTCTGAGGACAGGACAAGGAGTAATGGACTTAAAGTGCAGCAGGGGAGGTTTAGATTGGACATTAGGAAAAAATTCCTAACTGTCAGGGTGGTCAAATATTGGAATAAATTGCCAAGGGAGGTGGTGGAATCTCCCTCTCTGGAGATATTTAAGAACAGGTTAGATAGACATCTGTCAGGGATGGTGTAGACGGAGCTTGGTCCTGCCTTGAGGGCGGGGGGCTGGACTCGATGACCTCTTGAGGTCCCTTCCAGTCCTATTATTCTATGATTCTATGATATCTCCAGTGATGGAGATACCATGGAGATAACATGTGCTTGATTTCAACTAGCATTTCACAGGGAGGAAATACTCTGTAGCCCATTACTAATGATTTGAGCCTTCCAGTCCTTCCCCCTCAAAAAGGTCAAAAATTCCCAAACTAGCAATAAGCTGGAAGCCAGAGAGCCATAAATAATTTGTATGAATTTGGTGCCAAAAATAAGTCCAAGCCCCCTGGTGTTTTACCTGTGAGGGTTGTCAGCTTAATGAGCTGTGTTCTTTTCGGAAAACCTGCAGTTTCCACTTCAACCAGGCTTGTGTACAGCAAAGCATTTTGGGACTTGTAGTCTGAATCATACCTCCCTGTTGATAAAGTGAGAGCATCCGCTGGCCATGTTTCAGGACTCTACAGTCAGTTTGGCTCAGGGACCAGACTTTAGCTAATGCCCGTGTAAGTACATCTGTGGCACAGGATGTGCTCTGTCCAGATTCGAAGGCAGTGCTTGTTTCTTTTTTTTTGAGTTTGTGATCAGCCATGACAAATGCATACTCCAGATTTAGCCACGGGTTTACGAACTCTCTGCTGCCAGCCGACCTCTCATGCTTGGCCCGCTGTTAACTTACAGCATTCTGCAAACACCTGGGATTGCTGCAGATGATGGTGCACATTTAACTGCTGGACCAGTCTGAAAGTGGTGGCTCTAAATTTAGATGGTACCTATGAATGAAACTTGAAACAAGCTATGCAAGAAATTCCTCCTGCTAAAACCGGCACCTGGCGGAATATGTGATGTAAGACTAACGCAGGCAACGCCTATGGAGAGGTTACCGTGCGAATTCTTTTTAACTTCCCGATAAAATTATTAACACCATTATTTTTATTTCTAACTATGCAGCCATGCCCTTTTACAAAAGCTTTCTGCTTCAGGCCTGCACTCCATCGGGTGCTCTTAGATGCACAATTGTTCTTTGTGGCTACACTCTTATTTGGTTGGTTCAGGATTCAGGAAGATTCAAGGAAACAATGACTAGATATGATGGAGACGCAGGGAATGCAAGAGGATTTTTGACCAACATTAGGAGAATCCAACGGAAAGCCCGAACCCATAGCTCTTGCTGATGTGAGCTGATCCATTGACCTCAAGGGAATACAATGAATAATCCCTACACTGTATCCTTTTGCTCACAACACATATCAGTGTATTGTCCCAACCCTCTCCCCCTTCCTTGGCTGATCATTTATCGTTAGACATTAACAAAGACAAACATCAGAAGGAACTTCCTAGCTCTTCCTCCCAGCTATTCATGTCCCTGCGTTGGAACTCAAGAGACCCACTTGATTTGACTGCCAGAGTGAATCAGCAAAACATCCCAGTGCCTTCCCGGAGGCCTTTAAGTCTCACACCTTGTCATGAGCGCTTACACGCTTGAGTACCTCAGTTGACTCCACTGTCATAGTGATTTAGAAAAGATCCTTTTATAGAATAATGTATCAAAGTGCCTAAAGCATCACCGGATCAAAGAACAGTTTGCAAACACTGTAAGCCAAGTTGCTACTGTCTAGCACTTCACAGAACTGTCAGATGGGCACATTTCAGATGTTTCAGCTAGGAAAGAAACAGTTAATAATTTGGATGAAGAGCAGAAAAGCACCATGAAAATTCTCTGGACCTGCTGAGTCTGCAGAACAGAGCTGGTTGTCTGGTACTTCCTTGTTCCATCTGGGCTGAAAATGCCATAGCAAACTTTTTGCTGTACAGGATGAATCACTCTAGTCCGGCACCCTTGGGATCTGACAGGTGCTGAGCTAGAGAATTTGTTGGACCACAGGAGGTCGATAGTGTCTAGCAGCATTACCAACACTTCCACTGCTTACTGGGCTCTTAGAAGACATGGAGAGGTAAATTAGAGCTAAAGAACAGCACAGAACTGAGAGTTGTAAACAAACTTTATGGGACTGCAGGAGACTTGGCCACTCCCACGATAAGTGGACATCCAGTTAACTAAAACCATGCCTAACCATGCGTGTTGTCAGATCAGAGAGTGCCAGCCTAGGGAGGTTCAACCTGTAGTTAGTCTGTATGGAAACCTGTGGGATAGAAACAGGAGAAAAATGCAACTCTCCCCGCCCCTCCCCCCCCAAAAAAAGGGATTCTGAAAACTTTCAAACGTTCAACCTCCTTTGAGCTGTGGATGAAGAGTGAGGTCAGTTCCTATGTTATCCAGGCAGGCCATGCCATCCCTGGAAGTAGAGTGGATCTGCTGGAGGAGCATGATTCTCTGCTGCCCTACAGCTTGGATGATTGTTTCTACCTGTGTAAGAAGCTAACCTTCAGATGTGGTGGCATTTGACACCTACTTGCATCTGCCGAAGTGGGTCTTTGCCCACAAAAGCTCATGCTCCAATACATCTGTTAGTCTATAAGGTGCCACCGGACTTCTCGTTAAAAAAATGTAGATAGCATCGGAGATCATTAGTTTGGCTGGCATCAAGGCTCATGTCATCGAATCTCAGAACTGGATGGAACCTCAGGTCATCAAATCCAGTCCCCTGCCCTCATGGCAGGTCCAGGCACCGTTTTAGACCATCCCTGAGAGGTGTTTGTCTAACCTGCTCTTAAAACTCTCCAGTGATGGAGGGTGTAAGTTAAAGTGAGATCATTGGGCTACTTTTCGTACAGCTCCTTCATCTCCTTATACTTCTTGGACCTGAATCGGATCTCACAGGAGTGTAGCTGGGGCAATGCATTTGAAGCCTGATGACTACACAGGTATAAAGCTGGGGGGACCTTTCTTTAGGCTCTCTGCCTCTTGTCCAGTTGTGTTCACTAGAATTCCCAGTGGAGCGCCTAGATGAATGGCCGTTCACCCAGATGAATAGAGGCTGGACAACAGACGTCTAGCACCGAAGTGTAGCGCGCAGGATCGCAACTAACACAGGAAGGGGGACTTCGGCGTAGCAGGCCTCAAAGCCCGAGGGTCACTACAGATTTACATATTGTGCCATGGGTTGTCCCCCCCCCCCCATACAAGGTCTTTCCCAACTCTGTTCTCTCTGATTTGGTGGTTTTGAAGCTACGGGACAGGGAAACAATGCTGCTTCTCATGCAACCGTATTTCATCGAGCCTTTCTTTGACAGAGGAAGCCTTTACCCTCCCTGTGCTTTCCCAGTGGGTCATGTGGCTGCCATGTGATTCTGTGACCCTTCAGATCTGTGGGGTGGCACATGAGAAAGGAGAGGCAGGGGACGGGAGGCGCGCATTCCAGTTGTCTCTGCAAAGTGTTAAAGGGAGAAAACGCATGTGCGGGGGGTGAGGAGCGATGTGCAATGCTTTCATGTGGTCTCCAGGCCTGGGGAAGCCAGTTGTTTGTCTGTATGTGTTTAAAATGACGCTGCCATTTGGAATCTGGCTGTCAACGTGCTCAGCTCTCCTAGCGACCCTGGGAACAAGCTGCGGAGGGACGTGGCTCCGGTTTGCTTGCGCCCTGACCCACCCGGGAATGTCACACCCTTTTGGAATCAGGGATTGCCTACTGGCTCCTCCACATACGTGGCAGCCTTTGCCGCAGAGATAGCTGGAGCTGCAGGCGGCCTGTTTCAATCAATGGAAATCTGGAGGAACCCCACCAAACCTACCAGTTACTCTAGTTTTGCGCTAGCGTTAGCCAGCCCTCAGGGCACCACATTCAGTAGTGACTCAGATCATGTGCCGGTGCAAGGGAATGAAATCTAAACCTGAGGTAACGTGCGGAGAGACCAGGGCTACTGGGCATGAGTCAGAAATGAGGAGAAACTGGTAAGACAAAGTGATGTGTCTGTTTGGCATTCAGGAGGGTGCCCAAAAGCAACAACAGAGTCCCTGCCTCCTACCCCCAGCATGCCTTCTCCCTCTCCCCTTATCTTAGCCTGCCTGTTTGCTGAACCACACATGCTGTCTACTCCTGAGTTTTCAGCCTCAACCAGTCACAACAGGATGCTCTGAAAACCCAACCTCATGGCTGAAGTCCCCAGAAGACCTGATCTCGCTTTTCTGCTGTGCTAGAGACTTCCTTCCTGACCTTGGGCAATTTGCTCATCCTCTGTACCTCAGCTACCCACCTATAAAATGGGTGCAGTGATGTGATCCTGCCACATGGGGGTGTTAGGGATACAAATGTATTGTTTGTAAGGCACGGGTGTGCAATGGGTCCCTAGACCCAAAGACAGAGCTTCTGTTCTGGTCTCTCTCTCTGTCCCTCCTGGATGGGCAACATCCATTTTATAAGTGACTTCTGCCACAAATAAATTTAGTTTGGCTGCAAAGTGAGCTTAGTTTCATGATTCTAGACATCTCAGATGGGCTTGCTCTGCCTCCCACCACTAACTGGGCAGAGAAGGGGTTAACAGCCTTTACAGAGGAAGGAGGCTGGTAGAGTCCAAGCCTTTTCACTGCCCACTGGAGAGTGGAGAGCCCGACCTGAGCTCACTAACAACCTTATCTAAAGGTTGTTATGGGCTCTGTTATAGACTCCAGTGGGCTTTGGATCAGGGTCCCCCAGTCAGGGAAAGTTATAGGGACTGTGAGGAGGAAAGACGGAAGCTCCTCCTACCTCAGGGAGCAAATGCAAGAAGTCGTCTCCTCGAGCGAGCCCTGAGTAGGAGGCATGACAACCGCCGGGGGCTGACTGCTTTAGTCTCTCTGAGGTGAAGATGCTTCTTTCCTTATCCCCTGGGTGACACCCACCAGTCAGCCTGGGCCCTTTGTGCCAAGCTGAGGGAATCGGTGTTCACCACGCTCTGTTAGTTGGTTGCACACTGAAAGACACCTGCCTGTAGAAAGACAAGGTGGTGAGCTATCTTTTATTGCACCAATGTCTGTCGGTGAGATAGAGAGGCTTTCGAGCTACACGGAGCTCTTTTTGGGGGTCTGGAAAAGGTACGTGTGTCAAGAGGCACCATTTCTTCTTTTGCCTAGAATGCACTCGGCCTCGCCTGAGCTTTGCTACTTGAAAAGGGCCTTCAAACGGCAGGGCACATGAACGTTTGTGTGTAGGCCTAATGGGATCCTATTCTGGGTCAGTAAATGGTTTGCCAAGAGATGCTTGTGTTCAAGGAGCTCCATAGAGAACCTTTCAAAACCGAGCTGGCTCAACAGATATAAGATGCATATTTGAATGCCAGTCTTCCTATTTTGCCCTAAGAGTATCCAAAACTATGCACAAAAATGGAGGTTTGTAAAGTATAAACCTGTGGTAAATCCATGGAACGGATGACGGTCCATGCTGGAAAACAACCCAGTGGAACCCGGCCGCTGTCGGAAGACAAAAGACACTGGGCTAGGCTGACCTTTGGTCTGACATAGTCTGGCCATTCTTATGTTCTTAATTTGCATTTCAACCGTTAAATATGTTTACATAAAAGGTTTAGAGTAAGAAGTTGCATAGGAATTTGCTTTGGGTTAAGGAGTTGTTATTAATGCTGAGTATACGGCAAAAGTTCCGGAATTTATGTTCCATTCAGATAAGCACCTCAAAAGTATGCCTGTTGATCTGAACCATTTAAAATCTGTCTGTCATCAACACTGAGGGGTGGTAATTCTCGTTCATACTTCACTGGAAAAGCTGAGGGTGTTCAGAGCAGCGAGTTTGCTTGCCAGAAAGAAAAGGTAATGAGATTAACCAGGGCAGAATTGGCTTGGGGAAGAAACAATCACTTCCTGAAATCTCCGTGTTAAATTGTAATTGGAACTGGAATGTTTTGTGGTTGGCACTCAGGTGTGCACCAGGGCAAAAGTGACACAGTAAAATGCCAAAGCAGAAGAAAACACAATTAGTTTCAGTTGCGGCAAAGTGAAGAAACCAGGCGAATTGCATCCAAACTTTTGTTCTTGTGTTATTCCTG
The DNA here is from genome assembly GCF_052426305.1 of Pelodiscus sinensis. Lineage (NCBI taxonomy): Eukaryota > Metazoa > Chordata > Testudines > Trionychidae > Pelodiscus > Pelodiscus sinensis. The sequence continues at coordinate 38,163,732 of NC_143067.1, read as the reverse complement.
AACATGTTGTCAAACCAAAACTGGATGTTTTCTCTGCTTTGAGTCAGGCTAAGTTTGTCAAGGCTGATTACAGGCTGATTCTGTTTCCTTTTGCAACAGAATTTTGATGACACCCATGTCACATTCCAAGGTGCAATCCAGACCTATGAGAAGCCTGTGTCACTACCTGCCTTGTAACCCCAGGTGCCTCGGGATGCTCTGCTATAGTTGCTCCCAATACGGGCCACTTAAAGACAGCCTACCAGCATGTAGGACACGCTCTGAGAACCTGTGAACAGCTACAGCTTGGGGCCAGCAGCTCTGGCTAACCCTCCAGTTACACTTTGGCTTTCAGCAGCCGTGGTTACTATTCGCATGGTGGCCCCAAAAACACTCCCACTCCTTAATTCTCCACACAACTTGTGATCTGCACTGTCCAGCCGCTCCTGGAGGGCTCTGATATTAGATGCCCATTGTCCCAGTGCCAGGGGTCAATCTATAACAGATTGTTGTTTACTAAAATGCAGATCCTCCTGTGTCTGCTCCCCTTACTTTGCCAAAGAATGGCCCACTTGATAGGTGATTGCCAATCAACTTTGAAACCTGGCTAGGGGTGCCACCTTGTCTTTTGTCTTTAGTAAACCAGTTTATTTCCCCATCACAATGGCTGTGTCTAGACTGGCCAGTTTTTCCGGAAAATCAGCCACTTTTCCGGAAAAACTTGCCAGCTGTCTACACTGGCCGCTTGAATTTCCGCAAAAGCACTGACTTCCTACTGTAAGAAATCAGTGCTTTTTGCGGAAATACTATGCTGCTCCCGTTCGGGCAAAAGTCCCTTTTGCACAAAAGTTTTGTGCAAAAGGGCCAGTGTAGACAGCTGAGATTTGTTTTCCCCAAAAAAGCTCCGATCGCGAAAATGGCGATCTGGGCTTTTTTTGCGGAAAAGCGCGTCTAGATTGGCACAGACGCTTTTCTGCAAAAAGTGCTTTTGCGGAAAAGCATCCGTGCCAATCTAGATGCTCTTTTCCAAAAATGCTTTTAACGGAAAACTTTTCCGTTAAAAGCATTTCCGGAAAATCATGCCAGTCTAGACGTAGCCAATGTGTCTGGTAAACACCTTTTAATCATAATTTCACCTTATGTTCATAACTCTTGCGTGTCGACATTCCACAAGAATATTGACGCTCAGTGTGTTGTTCATTTTTAAGTTATCTCTTGCAAAGCATATTTTGCACCAAGATGATTACAATAATGTGTAGGCCATGAATACCGAGATGCTTTCAGCAGCATTCTGGTCCGTTGGTTTTCTGGGCAACACACAAGCTTTCGCAAAGCTATAGACCAGAGGTTCCCATATTTTGGTTGTGACCAGAGAGGAAGTGATCTGACAATGTATCTGGCAGGTGAAAATATCACTAAGAACAGCCCCACTTTTCAAAGACGTTTCTAATATGACCTTTCAGAGTAAACAGTTGGTGGTGTTCCCACAAGTAATTTATGGGATAATCACAGGGGAGGGAATTGTCCTACATGGGGTCCAGGAAGTGATCTCTGTTTTACAACATGGCTCACACTATGAAAATATTAGAAAACTGCCACCAGAGACAACAGCAGTTTTATTTTCATCTTTGCCACGTGAAATTGGTGTGTTTCCCACCGCACTGAGAAGTGCCGCCCTCCCTCTTCCACAATTCACAGCTCCAGAAAGTCCCAGCTTGCAGGTCCATGGAGAAGTGCTCCTCATGTGTCACCTCTCTGCCAACATGCAAGGGAGGTTTTACAAGAAAGGGCAGGGCAAGAAAAGGCTGGTGGATGTGTAACTGCGAATGGATTCCCTCGTGTAAATCGTCCATCCAGAGAGCCACAGAGGGTACTTCTTTCTTCTCGTAGCTATAGTAACCAAGGAGTGGCCTTTGGGAGGAGGCTCCTCCTCTTCCCCTTTAGGCTCCTCCCCTTCCTGTCTAGACCCTGGTGAGCCAATTACTAGGGCTGTAGGCAGGCTCTATTTCTTAAACAGCAAGCAAGCATTTCATTGGTCTCCATGTGTCTGCCTAGCTTACAATAATACAGTATGTCCTTTTTTTAGGGAGGGGGTATTTTTTGGCTTACAGGAAACTCCAGAGTTGCACAGAGCTGGCCAGCAGATACTGGCTTCGTAATGCAGTCAGAACGAAAGCATTGCACAACCTGGCAAGCCCTCCTCTCCAGTCATTGGGATCTATGGCCAATGTAGCAAAATCCAGTAAAAAATAATCAATTTTAGGGATACTCCTTGCTGTACTGCAGTAATGACTCACATCAAATTTAGACCCTGGGTTAGAGATTTGAGAATATCCTTGAGACACATCCTGGGTTGGCATAGGGGTTGGGAAACTCAATTGAAGAGGTTTCCCCCCCTCTCTAACAGCAGCGATTCTGTGGTTCCCTTATGAGCAGGGACTCTGCTTGCATGCACAAGGTGAATCCATTTGTAGGCAGTTTTCAGGATTTTCCTGCAAGGATCTCTCTCTTCTATTTTTAAAGGGTGTCAGAACTCCTGAAGCCCTTACTTATTTTTACTTAGGTCTTTCTCGGGCCCTCTCACACTTCAGTCACCATAGGTGGCCGTGTGTGTAAATCATTCCCACACAGAATTCTGAAATATCTGAGAAGCAGGGTACTTAATCACTGCCGTGTCGACAGCCGCACTTCTTTGGTCTGAGAGCTCTTCACATGGCGCGGCAGAGTCATTAATTTGATTCAAGGCCTGGATGGAACATGCACTATGGGTACACGGAGGATGTTTCCTGTACCGCAAGCTGGGTAAGCGCAGGAGAGGAGCCCATACTTTCAAAGAGTGCCCTGTCTCTTTATAAAGAGAATTATTTGCAGAGGTGTTACAGCTGCGGCTAGCATTCCAGCGCTGTGCAATTAGCCCGGCTTCTGCTCCCGCTCCAACCTTGGCGCCTCCCTCCCCGTTCCACAGAGAGTGCTACAGAGCAGAAAAGATGGTCTAGGGCAGTGTTTCTCAACCAGTAGTACGAGTACCCTTAGGGGTACTCAAGAGAAGTCTGGGGGGTATGTCAAGACAACTGAACTTTGGGAAAAAAATGAATTTTTGTTTTAAGTTTTACAGAGCTTTATTATTTTTGTACTTTTTACACCCAAAAATGTCATTGCCTGCCTGGCCACGATTAAGTTGTTTAAACAAATGTGTTGCAATGGTAGAAAAAAATTTGTGTGTCTGAAAACTGTAGGTACTGGGGGTACTTATATTTTTTTTAAAAGGGGGTACTTATATATTTTTTTAAACGGAGTACTTTATAAAAAAAAGGTTGAGAAACTCTGGTCTAAGGCTGTGGGCACTAGCCTGGGAATCAGGAGCCCTGCTCTTCCCTTCTCCGATACAGACTTCCTTTGGGACCTTGAGCAAGTCACCTAGTTTCTGTCTGTGCGTCCCCTCCTATCTGTAAGATGTGGATGGTAGTATTCCCCCCACTGCTCAAGGATATAGTGGGGCTAACTCCGTTCAGAAAGGTGAAGTGTTTGGGATACTACAGCAAAAGGAGCTATACGCACATCTCTAGCTAGATGTTACCGGTTTGCTGGCTGTGATTCATGGCTGCTGGACACATCTTAAAACATACCGAGTGTCCTAATAAACAAGAGCCCAGGACAGGGTTAAGTACTGATCCAAAACACCCTAGTTCCTATAGATGCTGTCTTCTGGATAATTGTTGATTATTGATTATTGATTATTGATTACTAAAGATCTTTCAATGCTTTTGCCAAAAGCCCGAGCTCAGGCGTCTGGGATAAGTTTCAGGCTGACATAACTATATGCTGCCTACCTAAATTCCAGTTGCCTTTTGACTACATACAGCATTTTTTTACTGCCTGCCCTAACCATCTCGTGTCGTGTATTTCATCAGTGTTAAATTGCTACTGCGCTCTTTTCTAGAAGTGGCTGCATTTCAGTGAGGTGTGATGTGATTTCTCTATGCACTTTCAATCTGCAGGACAGACTGCAGACTCAGGGCATGGAAAGGACTGTATAAATTTCAGTTATTATTCTTGATGCAAGAAACTATATAGCGAGGGTGCTCTTTTCAGTTGGTTTCAAAAGAGATTCATTAACAAATGAACAGAACAAAGTACAAATTTGTCAAAATTAAATGGCAGTCAAGAGAACAGACTGTCTAAGGGAACAAGGCAGTTCAGAGAGTTCTCCAGCAGCCTAAACACATGACAGACCCAAGCAGCTCCCAACCCTGCCAACACAACTGCTTGTGGTGTCTGCCAAGAAGCCAGATGCTACTGCTGGAAAAAATATCTTCCACAGTTTGGCATGAAGATTCTGTGATTGCAATCCAAATGGGAGGGGATGGAGTGGTAGAATGTAAGTTCAGTATTTAGCACCCCAGATCTGTGCAGCCGCCTTTGAAGGAGGAGGAAAAAAGTTCAAGCAAAATATTTTTGCTAAAAATACGTTTGGAGAAATGAACTTTTTTTTAATAAAAAAACCCCAAAGTATTAAAACAACGCAGACTATTTCATGTCCCTCTCAGTTCAATGAATAGAACAAAAAAAGATTGTGGATTCTTTTCCATAGTAAATTTTGTTAAAGAATATTTTCATAAAGGTCAAAGTCTGAGTTCTTTGTCTCTCCTGCTGTTGCTAATGGAAAATTCCCTGCAGATAGCATCCCAGAAAACTCCCTGCACCCAAGACAAATAGAAATGGGTCTGAACATTCCCAAGGTTGGGGAAGTTTGAATGTGGATCCCACGGTTCCAGCTAGACCTTGTCTTTAATGAACTGGCCTAAACTTTTCAGCTTAGAAGAGAATAGATTAAGGGGGATGTGATAGAAGTCTATATAATCATGACCGGTGTGGAAAAAGGGAATAAGGAAAAGTTATTTACTTATTCCCACAATATAAGAACTAGAGGTCACCAAATGAAATGAATAGGCAGCAGGTTAAAAACAAACAAAAGCACATTTTTCTTCACTCAGTGCACAGTCAACCTGTGGAACTCCTTGCCAGAGGATACGGTGAAGGGTAGGATTTTAACCGGGTTCAAAAAAGAGCTAGATAGATTCATGGAGGTTAGGTCCATCAATGGCGATTAGCCAGGATGGGTAGGAATGGTGTCCCTAGCCTGTTTCTCTGGAGGTAGGTGACGGGAGGGATCACGTGAGGATTACCTGTTGTGTTCCCTCCCTCTGGGGCATCTGGTATTGGCCACTGCCAGCAGACAGGATACTGGGCTGAATGGACCATTGGTCTGTCCCAGTATGGCCGTTCTTATGTTCTTATGAACTCTATCCAAACAGATCCGGAGCGTGGGGCAAGTCTGAATCCAATCACATTTCAAATGTTGCAATTTAAGCCCATTTCAAAAGGCAAAACGACAAAGTCCTGGCACATCGATTCAGGAGGCTGCCACGTGACCCCTGGTACACTGCAGTATTTTTTCACATCCCCATTTCTGAACATTGTGGCTAATGTCTTTGAAGTCCATGAGTTTACCAGGATTTTGAATTCCCTTCTGCTATACCTGACCTCCTCATGGCTTTGAGGAACACGGCCTGCTTTAGGAATGTTTACAATTACTGTGAGAAATCTGGACTGATTTGATCTCGGCGATGTGCAGCTATGAAGAGGAAAATCTGGCCGAGGACGTGTCTGTTTCCGAGGTATTGGAAGACACTAAGCCCTATCTTTCCAAAAGCATCCTCTCCTTTGGAGCACTGATTTTGGGGATGACCAACTTGAATCAACAAGGCCCGGTTTTTAGAGGGGTCGCGCACCCTCAACTATAAGTGTTGGCAGCCCTCGGCACTTCTGAAGATCAGGTCTGTAGGTCTCGATTGGTTCCTCGTGTTTCCCTCTCTGTCTGGATCCATCTGTTCAGGACGCCCATTGGGGTTCTATGGGTGGCCCATGAGATGTTGTGTTTGTTGTTGCCCATGATTCCACTGGTTTCCATCCTCACAGTTGGGTTTTTTCCCTACTAAAAGCTGAACATTTTGTCTTCTCATTAGATCCATCAGTATGGGCTGGGGAGGGAGGGAAGGAGAGAGGGCCAGCTCTTCTTCTCAGCTTGTGGTGGGCAGGGAAATGGAAGCCGTATCTGGAAACACCCGTAGAGGTGCCCGTCCCTTAGCGCTCCAGCATAGCAGTGGAGGTGAATGGAAAAGCCATGCCATGCACTTCGGTGTCGGCGCGCCTGTTCCCATGGCCCCATGCTCTCCCGCCAGCTGGGTGCCGCAGGTGGAACTTTTAATACAGCTGGTCAGGGAAAGGGGTGGAAAGAATGGAGAAAATCAAGCCAGCAGGCTAGTGGATAATTATGGCCACTGAGACTGCAGTTCAATCAGCAGAAATATGTCTTTATCCCGGCTCTGAATTCATGCTGCTGGGTTCCTTGTGCTAACTCCTTGTCTGCACGGTAGGGTCTCTCGTTAGGTGACCTGCCTCCCAATTAAGCCACACACCTGCACTCACTCTAGCTCCAGCTCACGGCCTGCCTGTCATTAACCTCCTCCCAAGCCCGAGCCAGGACGCCGACCTACGACTCCATGTACTTTCAGACTCCCTCATGACCCATTTACAACATTCCCCAGTGACACGAGAATCAAGCTGATCAATCCACGTTACCCAAACCCTTCATTCTGGGCTGCTACCGTCCTTTTCCTAAATACAGTATACTTCATCCTCCTCTTTTCCCTCAGACATGGCCACTGGAGAGCCATGTGTTGGATAGAGATGCAAGCAAGCAGAGCAGATGTAAGCAAACCTCTTACCTGTGACCCATAACACTTCCAGCAATGGGCCTGATTGAACCCTAAAATGTGACCACCCTCGAATGAGGAAGGTCTGGTCCAGATCCAATCTTTACCGTTGCCCCCTCCCCCAGTCCAAAAATTGGCTGAACCAAACTCACAGCGTCAAAACACCCCCACATTCTGGGAGAGGGTGGATCTGGAAACCAAACTGCGCCTCACTCCCAAACAATGCAACTTATGAAACAAGAGTGTGAATTCCACGTACAATCTGTCCAGCTGCCTGAAGCGAAAAGACTCCAGCCAAAGATATTTCTCTCTCTAAACAAGGTTTCCAAATGCAGTTAGTGAGCCTGGAATGTTGCACTTTTGATCATCCCTTATATTTGATAAACCTTCACAACACACTGCTGTTAGTTTGTCAGTCGTAAACTGCTGTCTTTGTGGGCTGGTGTCAGGCCTTTTCCGAGCGATAAAAAATAGCAACGTAACTGTGCTTGGTCGTAGGTACCTCTGTAATAAGATCTGTCATCACCTGCTCCTATCTGTCAGAAGGTAAAGAAATAGATTGCAACAAGGCAGAAGGTTAATGGCTTCTTTCATTGCCATTTCTCCATCATCCTCTCGTATATGGGACCAGTAAAACAGATATATATTGGTGTCTACGTTGATCCAAACTTGGAGCTCTGAGATGTGTGGTAGAGTTGCACTTTTTCATTTTGGACTAAATAGATTAAGTAATCCTTTACTTGGCTTCATCAGGAGTATTTACATTATCACGGCTTCTCTCTAGGTTGAGCAAGACGTTAATAAACCAGGCACCTCTCTCAGGGTGTGCCTACACAGCACCCTAAACTTGAAATAAGATATGCAATTTGCGCTACATGAATTGAGTATCTTATTTCAATGGAATTTCAAAGGAGGCTATTTCAAAATTTGGTGCATCTGCACAGCGCCAAATTTCAAAATAACACACTCTTTTGAGACATCCCTTTACCCTTGTGGAACGAGGGTTACTGGAATGCCAAAATAGCGTGCCGAAACAGCCGGCCTCTGAAGCATGCCGAAATAGCGTGCCGAAACAGGCGGCTTGTGAAGACACGGGGTAGCTATTGCGGGATACCTCCAGTATCCCGAAATAGCCGTGCAGTGTAGATGTACCCTTACAGAAGTCATTCAGCCATACAGACTTCTTGTCAATATACACATGAAAGATTGCCTTCATGTTTAGTTGACTAGACAAAGAATCATTTACCACGTTTGCCTTCCTGGGAGGTCAACTTATGTCAGGATCTTCCCTGAAGCAGTTCCATCTATCAGGTCCGTCTATGGCACAGAGATAGCTCTGGAGAAGAGAAGATTGAGGGGGGACATGATAACAATTTTCAAGTACATAAAAGGTGGCTGCAAGGAGGAGGGAGAAAAAATGTTCTTCTTGACCCCTGAGGATAGGACAAGGCGTGGGTTTTAACTGCAGCAGGAGCGGTTTAGGCTGGACTTTAAGAAAAACAGTTTCTTAAAGCACTGGAATAAGTTACATAAGAACATAAGAACATCCATACTGGGTCAGACCAAAGGTCCATCTAGCCCAGTAGCCTGTCTGCTGACAGTGGCCAGCACCAGGTACCCCAGACGGGGTGGATTGAAGACAATGATCAAGCGATTTGTCTCCTGCCATCCCTCTCCAGCCTCTGACAAACAGAGGCCAAGGACACCATTTTATCCCCTGGCTAATAGCCTTTTATGGACCTAACCTCCATGAAATTATCTAGCTTCACTCTAAACCGTTGCCTAGGGAAGTTGTGGAATTCTCCATTGGTGGAGATGTTTAAGAGCGGGTTAGGCAAACATTTGTCAAGGATGATCTAAATAATACTTCATCCTGCCTTGAGTGCAGGGACTGGACTAGAAGACCTCTTGAGGGCCCTTCCAGGCCTACAGTTGTATGATTCTAGCATTGGGTTTCCAGATATCATAAGGAAGCATCATCTACTTGAACTGCAAAAGACATAGCTTTGGTTTACACACACCAAACATTTAAGGCATTGACAGTGGTCTCTTTTCACGGAGCGCATCATTTTATTTAACTGGTATAAGTCACTGAGGGTGCGTCTGGACTGCAGGTTTTTTTTGGAAAAATGGCCTCTTTTCTGAAAAATTTCGCTTACGTCCACACTGCTATTGCATTCTTTTGAAAGAAAATTGAAAGAATGCATGGGGGGTTTTCCGACATTGGTAAACCTCATCCTATGAGGAAGAACGCCTTTTCCGAAAGAGCTCTTTTGGAAAAAGGCGTGTGTGGACGAGGAAGAAAGAGTTCTTTCGAAAGAAGAGGAAAGAGGGAAAAGCACAGGTGCCCTGGTGGCCGCTCCATCCATAATAATCACAATTGAAATGTGAGATAGCGTCCATTCAGTTTGGGCACACTCTTTTGAAAAAGCAGATCACTTTTTTGATGTGCTCTGGCAGTGTCGACGCTCTCTTTCAGAAGCAGTTTTTTTGGAAGAACTCTTCTGAAAAAGCTTCTTTCGAAATAAGCTTGCAGTCTAGACATACCCTGAGTCTCCAGAGTCATTGGTCATTCCTTGAAGCCATCATTTTGAGTGAAAGCAGCTCCAGTTACCTTCGCAGAGGCATATGTAACAGTGTAAGTAAACCAGGAAGTCACAAAACAGGGGTAGTAATCAAAGCTTGTTTCAATGCAGAGAATGCCACCTGTTCTTTTACGACCCACCAAATCCATGTTTGCCTTTAATGGTTCCAGCAAGGAGGATGTATTTGGTAATACTCTAGCCATGAATTTTCTCTAGTAATTGGTAAATCCAAAAAACCTTTTTCACGTTTGCAAGGCGATTTAAAGGTGGCCAGTTTGAGTTTAATTTGGTTTCCTTATAGATTAGCCATCCCGGGACACACACCATCTGAGGAATTGCATTTTCTGTTGATCAAATCCACATTTCCCGGGTTTGGCACAACAGTAATGTTGTTGGAGGATTTGGAACACTGCCTTTAAATATCTTTTTTCTTTGTCATGCTATAAACTAGAGCATCATCGGCTACAGCTACCTCAGAGATTCAGGAGAACTCAGAATACCTCATTCTTTGCAGTCGCAAATATCACTGGTGCACTTTTCATTCCAAAAGGTGGTATGGTAAATTCCTGCAGCCCCTACTTACTCTTGGGAGGGGGGTTAATTCATCATTTTGTTTGACCAGATTTGCCACAAAGCCATGTTCAAAACTTTTTTTGGCCCGATGGAACTGATCTAACATATCAATTAATTCCTGGCAGAGGGTCCTTGTTTTTCATGATTATTTAAGGCTCTGTAATCTACATGCCGTCTCCAGGTCTAATTTTCAAAGATGCTGAGCATCGGCAGGGACAATTGGTTTTAATGGGATTCGTAGGTGCCCAGCACTGTTGAAGGAACCAAGTTGGTGTCTAAAATCCAATTAATGCTTTCCACTGAGGGTATGTCTACAATGCTATGCTATTTGGGGATACCAGAATATCCTGAAATAGCTATCCTGCATCTTCACAGCTAGCCCGTTATTTTGGGCTCACTATTCTGACATCCCTGTAAGCTTCATTCTACGAGGAGGAAGGTATTTGTTGGAACAGCGCTTTATTTCTAAATTTGGCGCTGTGTCAACAGTGCCAAGTGACAAAATAAGCTATTTCGAAATAGCATCGAAATAAGATAATGCAATTTGCATCACTCGAGTTGTGTTTCTTATTTCGAGTTACGGTGCTGTGTAGATGCCTCCTAAAAGACATTTAAAAAAGGTGACCAGAAGGCAAGTGGAATGCTATCTTAGAACTTTAGCAGTGAGATCAGCTGAGTCCTGGTACAACCAAGAAGCCATCTCTGAAGGATACACATCTCTGTATGTATAAGAACACAGCAAATTATTGTAACAAATGATTTACTGGACAAATTTAGCCTATTTTCCTGTTCATGATTTAGACTCATAGACTTGAAGGTCAGAAGGGACCCTCACAACCATCTGAAGAGCATGCCATTTTCCCTATGTGTTTATCAATATTAAGAGTTAGTACCAAGTGATAGTAGGTTTGCAAACAGCAAAGCTGGAGGATTCATAATTTGAATGGTTGGTAGGTGTCTACAAATGAGTGAAAACTAAGGAAGACTCCCATGGGTTACCACAATATTAGGAAACCTGAGTCCTAGCAATACCCACTTCAACACTAGACACTCAAAACAAGTTTAATCAGGATTTTGGTACATTTTTTCCTTCCAGGGTGGCACAAAAATTCTCCTTTGTATTGAAACCATGAATCCATAAACCCCCAAACCAGCCATTGAACAGAATTCAGAGGCAAGTTTAGCCCAGGATGGCGGTTGCCCCTTTAACTGTGGAGCAGGTACCAAGGCTCCATAGTGTCCTCTTCTTCTCACTCTGTGACTTCTCGCTGGGTGCACCTGTCTTCCCATTAGATCACATATGAGCATGAGCTCGCTGCTCCATAGCCATTGCTGTCAGAGACCAGACAGCGTGCAGAAGCAGGGAAATAGAGGAGTGGTTGAAATGCTAAGCCTAGGGCATCCTTTGCCACAAAGAGGTAGGGTTGCCAGATGGTTTAACCAAAAATGCTGAACACCCGCCCCCCCCCCCAAAAAAAAAACAATGGGGAAAAAATTCTGTTGAGGAAAATAATGGCCCCTTTAAGAAAGGATTTTTGGCCCTAACAGGCTGCCAGCAGCCATCCACCATCTTGTCTCCCTGCTCCAGGCCAGACAGCTCTCCTGTGGAACCCAATAAGCACCCGGTATTTTTGCCTCCTGATCGGGAAAAAATCAGAAAATTCCAGACATTTTAGGTGTCCGGTATTTTCTGAATTTTTTTACCAGAGAGGAGGTGAAAATACCGGATTGTCCGGGTCAATACCGGACACCTGGCAACCTACAAAGAGGCCTTCTGTTCTGTCTGTTTGTCCACCATGAGCTGGAAGGGGGAAGCCAACCAATCCAGACTCATCATGTACAGCCGGAGCTGGATGCCTCTCAGGGAGATCACTCCCTGACTTGCTGAGGCTGGGAATTTCTGAGGAGCAATCTGAGTAGCAAAAATCTAGTTTGCACACAAGGAACGCTACCCCTCTCTCTCTGTAAGTTCAAAACGTTGACTCTCTTCTACATGCGTGTGCGCGCATATACCCGCTCCTCTCCAAAATTTGGTTTTAAAAACTTGCTTTTGAGCTGAGCCCATGCATTCCTCATTTCAGCCTGGAGGGGATTTTAATGCCAAAATTGAAATCTCTGAAACCAGGTGTTTCTCGTAAGTGCTGTCATAACCTTAAATTCAGCATTGGTCTGCATGGCACTCTAATTAGATGCAGGGACAAACCTGCTGGGTAGAGAGAGCTCCTAGGTGGATCTCTTTGACTTGGGCCAATTGCAGATGTGGGGTGGCCTGATTGAAGGAGGCTGTGGCAACTCCAGAATGAAGGCAGGAAAGGGGTAAGGGGGAGGGAAACTGAGGCTAGGAATGGGGGAGAGGAGGGTCTGGAGAAACAGAACCAAATAACAGACTCGCAGTCTGAAATCCTCCTTATCAACAGTCTGATTAGAGCCAGGCCTCACCAAACCATACGCTATCCATAGAGGTGAAATTCACTTCTAGGGCAGCATGATGCCTTGGACTTACCTGGTGTATATTGGTCCTGTGCTGGTCCTCCTCATGGGGGTGATTTTTTACTAGGAATTGTTACTTGGGGGAGATAACCCTAGTACCGATGGAAAGGGGATCCAGGTCTCCACATCTGGACCTCAGTCCAGATTCCAGCATCTCTTGCCTCCCGTTACCTCCCCACAAACTATCGGGTGTTGGAACTGGGGGCTTTGGAACCCGTACGGATATTTTAATCTAGCTCTGGGCTCAGATGTCATGGGGAAACACAGCCCTCCCCCCACATTCAGGGTTGTTCAGATCCACGGTTGAGATTCGTGCCCACCTCTGGTCCTGGGACTAGTCCGGTAAACGCAGTCCAATAGAAGGCATGGCTATCCTCGTTAGTCACTAGCTAATGGTCACCTGGTTCTTCTTTCACTAGCCCTGGTGGAAATTATGAGTTACAGAGCTGGCGTTAGTGGAGTCGCACCATTGTTAAACCATAGGAGAGGAAGCACAGACTCCCTCTTTGTAATGTCTTTTGTCTTCTAAGGGCGTGTCTCTATGTCCACTCTGCCCGGGCTGATAGACTGGTCAGTGTGGCTCCCGCCAGCACACACAAAGAAGCTAGATGTTGCCTTGATGTCATGGCTTGGGGTGGAGCTCAGGTTCTCAAGTCCTGCTGCCTCAAGTCTGTGGACCTGGTCTGGGAGGCTCCCTACCAATATCGTGCAGACAACCTACTTGTAGGGCTGATCCGCTACTATGCACAAGATTTGGGTCTGCCTGCTGATGATTTCAATGAGGTCGGTGGGATTTTCTTCTGGCTGCCAGAGTCCTGTGTAGAAATCAGTAAACAGTATGGTTAGCATCTTCTGTGGCTTTATCTGGAGATAAATCTTAATATAATTTGTCCGCAGGTTGTGCCATGCAAGCAGAACAGTAACATCATGAGCACGTTAGGAGTAGAATCCCCTGAATGCCACTGCGGTGGGACCTGAACCAGGACCATTATGGTCCAAAGCATGAAGTTCTGCCAGAGGAGCCAAATCAAGTGTCTTTGTTGCGGAGCCAGCATGAGCTAAAGCTTCTCTCGTCTGGAAGTCACTTCTTTGCGTAGATTACACAGCGTTCCGTTGTCTGTAATGCAAACACCTGCATTCTATTCAGTTTTACAATATTTTAATCCCCTTATAAAATAAACAGCTAACTTGCTGGCATGTCCCCCGTGCTGCATGTCCAGGCTTTGATGAATTTAAAAGCTATTTTCTAAGATGCAGTGGAGAGAAAAAGGGAAGGAGACTAGAAATATTCATGAGCTAAAGTTACAGAGGGAGAAGTTTCCATTTTTATTTTGTAGCTGCCCCCAGCGTATAAATACATTCCACACTCTTAAAGTTAAAACTTCTTTCTTGGGCCCTGGATGGTGCCAAACCAACACCTGGGAACCAAAAAGTGTGTTAATCTGTGTTGATTTGTTGTCATCACTGAGCTGTGCTGCACAGTATATATTTCCTCCCCTCCTCTTCTCTTCATTGCCCTTGGAAGTCATCCTTGGCTATCTCATCTCCTCATTCTAGGTTGTTCTATTTATGGGTCTTATATTTTCTTTGGGGAAAGGAAGGAAGGAAGAATTGATGCTGTTATCTGAATTATTTTAGAATCCATCCAGTGATGCATGAGAGAACAGATATTCCTTGGAATGAATATATGCCTTGGCTGTGTCTACACTGGGCCACTTATTCCGGAAAATCAGCCGCTTTTCCGGAATAAGCTGTGAGCTGTTTACACTGGCCCTTGAATTTCCAGAAAAGCAACAATGCTATACTGTACAAAATCAGCCGCTATTCCAAAAAAACTATTCTGCTCCTGCTCGGGCATAAGTCCTTATTCCAGAACACTGTTCCAGAAAAGGGCCAGTGTAGACAACCCAGTAGTCTTTTCCGGAAAAAAGCCCCAATCACGAAAATGACTATCGGGGCTCTTTTCCGGAAAAACGCATCTACATTGGCCACATATGCTTTTCTGGAAAAAGGGCTTTTCTGGAAAAGCAGCCTGCCAGTGTAGATGCTCTTTTTCCAGAAATACTTATAACGAAAACTATTCTGTTTTAAGCATTTCCGGAAATTCATGCCAGTGTAGACACAGAAGGCTACGTCTACAGTGGCATGATTTTCTGAAAATGCTTTTAACAGAAAAGTTTTCCGTTAAAAGCATTTTTGGAAAAGCGTGTCTAGATTGGCAGGATGCTTTTCCACAAAAGACGTGGTTTTGCGCAAAAAAGCCCCGATCGCCATTTATGTGATCGGGGCTTTTTTGCGGAAAACACTACTGTGCTGTCTACAGACTTTTGCCCGAACGGGAGCAGCATAGTATTTCCACAAGAACACTGACAATCTTACATGAGATCGTCAGTGTTCTTGCGGAAATTCAAGCGGCCAGTGTAGACAACTGGCAAGTCTAGACACAGCCAAGTCTAAACTTGCCAGTCTAGACACAGCCAGAGTGTTTTCAGTAATCTTATGTGACTCTTACTTTATTTGCTTGTATTTCCTCTCTCTGCATCTCTTCATCAGTTGTTTCTTGTCTTATATATAGATTATAAACTCTTGGTGTTGCATAAACTTAAAAAATAACAAATAGTCTACAGCAACTAGCGTAATGGAGTTTTCGCCAATAACTGAAACGCGTAAGCACTACCACAGTATAAACAATAATAATAGAGAATAGTCATAGAAACACAATTTTAAATTTCTAAATTTGTTTTTCACTTGGAAACCTGATTCTAGGCATTATATTTATTCAAGCAGAGAGAAGAAACAAGACCTTGGCACGTATTCCATCAAAATTTGAAATATCAAACCCTGAAAATTAATTGAAGGCAATCTATAGACCAAAGATTATTTAAAGAATTTATGAGTAAAAAATTGCAAGTAATAAATTCATCTGAGAAAATTGAGTTGTTTGCAGAATATTCGCAAATGAGGAAAACTCGCTAGAATAGTTTTTAAGGCCTGTGTGAATTTTTAAGATTTTGAAAAAAATGTTCCTTTCCCAAATTGTGAGGGAAAACTCATTGTTTAAAAAATGTTCATGAACCAAGTCTCTGAGCTAAATGCTTAATTTCAAAACAGTCATATCAATTTTGACCTTTAAAAAATTAACTCTAAATTAATGTAACTTTTTTTTAAAGCTGTTTCAAAGAAAAGAATGAATTTTTCAGTCCAAGGAAGGCCAAAGGGGGCTTTTAACAATGTAACAATTTCAAAACTTTTGTTGCCCAAAAAATTTCAAAATGGGGAAAATGGATCAAAATGCTTGCTCACAAGAAGTTTGGGGTTTGACAAATTGGCTCTTTCAATCAAAAATGTTTCTTTGAAAAATTTCCAACCAACTTTAGCCAATACCCAGAGGTTGAGCCAAATATCTCAAGTCGTTTATGAAATAAGTTGGCCCAGGCAGGGTTTCTCCAACCTGGAGGGAGGGACTATGGTTAACTTGTAGCAAATTCCCTGCTTCTTTGTGGCAATCGGTTTCAAGGGTGATGTTTAGGCTGTGGGTGCGTTTGCAGCATTTCCTGCAGCACACATGACAGGACAACATACAGATAGAAAGGGATGAAGGACTGGAATTGAGTCGGAGTTTTATTGGCTTCAGCATGGCCCATGCTGTCTCAGACTCTGATCAGTGTCTGCAGCCATTTGATTCGAATTCATCCATTCAGCCATGTTTAGGCCTCTTCAGCGCTTCTCTTTTTCCGTCATGCTAATGAACCCTTTGGCCAGGCTGCCTTATGTGTATCTGGTGTCAGCTAGGGGCGTGTGCGACACTGTTATGAAAGTCTGTTTCCCCAGCCCTACTGAGAGAATGGCCTTAGTGGCCTAATGGATAAGGCCTTTGTCTTGTAAGTTAGAGATTGTGGCATCAAGTCCCACCGGAGGTAAATACTGTCTTCTCTACTTTGTGGATCCTACCTGGGGAAGGGCCTTTATATGTGGGCAATCTTATGCCTGCTTGCCTACCTACTGCACCCCAATAAAATTAGAGTGCAGCAGCCAGCTGGTCTGTCACAGTTTAGAACACTATAAAACAAGGCTAGTCAGACTGGGTAAATTAAGTTCCTGATGAGAAACTCCAACAGGAATCATCCTTCTACTGATGATCATTCCAGGAGAGACCCATCAATCCCCAACACGATTGTTAAGGATGTGAGTGTAACTATATTTGTAACTTGTGCCTAGGTCTGTATAGAATTGCTCTATGCTTACGAAAGGATAACTTTAATTACATTTGTAAAATAGACTACAAAAGAACACCACTGAGACAGCCAAGCTGTGTTGGCCCTGGTGGACTTTGCTCAGCAGATCTCGGTCAGGCTTGTTAGAACAAGATTTGCTACCACTGACCTAACCATTGTGAATCCATGCCTCCAGCTCCAGGATAATTGTTATGGAACCCACACAAAACAATTAAATTAGTGTCGTTAGGTTGAACATTAGGAAAAACTTCCTAGCTGTCAGGGTGGCGACACACTGGAATAAATTGCCTAGGAAGGTTGTGGAATCTCCATCACTGAAGATATTTAAGAGCAAGTTAGACAGACACCTCTCAGGGATGATCTAGACAGTGCTTGGTCCTGCCGTGATGGCAGGGGACTGGACGTGATGACCTCTTGAGGCCCCTTCCAGTTCTAGTGTTCTTTAATTATTATTTGATTTAATTGACTATTGTGAAATTATCACGTGGGCGGGCATCTTTTTGAACGAAGGGTGTTTTTATTATCACGTGTAGGATGGGTGATTTATCCCCTGTGCTTTCAAACGCAGTACGGGGCTGGCGCTCATGAAAACGAGGGGCTAAATAGACTTAAATGGAAGCAGCTGTTCTCCCAGCCTCTACCCATGGAATTCAGGGCTGGCTTCCACTTCCCAGGCATCTCTTGAGCACGAGCTGCCAGTCACACAGAATTCTACGGTGGTTCTCAGGGGCTGCCTGTTCACCTGCCTGCTGGAGCCTTCACTGAGACCTCCCAACCTATTTTCACTTGTACCTCGAGCGGAGCCAAAGCCACATAAGACAGATCCAGATGTAGGCTTTGGACACGCCTGGCCTGATTCTCGTGGGCTCTGTGGCCACTTTCTTCAGAGTGCTGCAAAGAGGCCAGGATGTAAACGGAGCTCTGCTGTTTGGAAGGCTGTTCTGTTCTGGGGCTTGGGCTCTGGGCCATTGTGGCCTGTGACTTACACATATAGGTCTGGTTCTGACCTCTGTGGCTTTCCTCTTCATTGGCACAGGCGGGTGAGAAGAACCAGACCCTCTGTGTATGAAATCCTGGCATGTCAGATTCACCCCGCTGCCAGCTCTCATTTTATTAGAGGCATGAACAGGAGTGTGGTGAGCAAGACACGAGGAGTCATTCTTCCGCTCTACTCTACTCAGATTAGGCCTCAACTGGAGTCTTGTGTCCAGTTCTGGGCACCACATTTCAGGAAAGATGTGGGCAAATTGGTGAAGGTCCAGAAAAGAACAACCCAAATGATTAAAGGTCTAGAAACCATGAGCTGTGAGGGAAGACTGAAAGAACTGGGTTTGTTTAGTCAGGGAAAGAGAACTCTGAGAGGGGAGTTGATAACAACTTTCAAGTATCTAAAAGGGTGTTATAAAGGAGGTGGGAGAAAAAATATTCTCCTTATCCTCTGATGACAGGACAAGACGCAATGGGATTAAACTACAACAAGGGAGGTTTAAGTTGGACATTAGGAAAAACTTTCTGTCAGGGTGGTTAAACACTGGAATAAATTGCCTAGGGAGCTTGTGGAATCTCCATCACTAGAGATATTCAAGAGCAGGTTGGACAGGCATCTGTCAGGGATGGTCTAGATGGTGCTTGGTCCTGCCGTGAGGGCAGGGGACTGGACTCGATGACCTCTTGAGGTCCCTTCCAATTCGAGTGTGCTATGATTCTATGATTCTATTCCCTGCCCCCTGGAGTTTCTAAGAAACGGGATGGACGTCAAAGCCACCGGAACTTGTGGGGTTCTGCTGCTTGTGCTGGCTGGTGGCAGGGAGACAGACGTGCATGAAAGTAAAAGAGGAGGGAGCAGG
Organism: Pelodiscus sinensis; assembly: GCF_052426305.1. Lineage (NCBI taxonomy): Eukaryota > Metazoa > Chordata > Testudines > Trionychidae > Pelodiscus > Pelodiscus sinensis. The sequence continues at coordinate 38,145,247 of NC_143067.1, read as the reverse complement.
GCAGAGAGTGGGGAGCTGAACGTTTTTGAACCGCCGAAGGGTTGTATTTTGGTTTGGCTGAAGTTGTGGGCAAAGGCTGCACTTATTGTGTGTCCCTTCTGTAGTCCAAGGTGTGACTGCCACTGGGGCAGACATGCCTGGGCTAATTTTACCTCTGCTGGCATTACTTATAGCACAGGCAGGACCTCCCTGAGCGGTCCCGCCTGAGCAGTCCCAGATCATGGAGTTTGCTGGACGAGGGGAGGTCAAGGTTCCCCTCCTGGATGTCAGCCCTGCTCCTTCACCATCCCCACTGTCCCCAGCCCTGCCCGGACTGCTCTCCTCACTGGGGATGGATTTGTGCTTCCCACCACTTTGAGGGGTGCCACGCCTTGCTACCTCTGGCCCAGGCAGGTCTGCACTTCCCACTCTGCTGGCTCAGCCGGGGCTGTGCTGCAGCCACCCGACTACCACCTGGCCAGCCGGGGCTCTCTGACCCAAGGTCTGGTCCTGAGAGTCCTGGATTTTAAAGGTTTAACCTGTCGTGTTTATGCAGTAACAGGGGCTGGACTGGACTGGACTGTACAAACCCAGCCAGCCCCCCGGCACACAGGTGTGGCACTGAAGTCTGTATGCCACATCTGAATGGCTGGTTTTAGCAAGGCTAGCTCAGGACAACCTGGCCCTGGTAGGTCTCCCTGGTCTGTGATCACACCGTGGATTGCTGTGTAGATGCTCACTAGTCTCATTCTACCCAGACCAGTTTGCCTACTCCATTGTCAATCAGGAGTGGCAGGTGGGGACCAGGTGTTCGTACTGGGCCGGTCAAAGTCCACGGAAATCAGCTGGAGTCTCTCCACTGATTGCCATAGGTTTAGCTCCGACTCCTTTCAGCCCATTGGAACGGACCTTGTCTCGCTAAAGGAATGCCAAGAGGAGAGAATTTTCCGGTTTGTTCTTTCCACGTAAGGCGCTGGGAAAGCGGGATGTAACGTGAGCAATTGGACAAGCCTTCAGTCCCTGACTCAGTCTTGGGATCAGAAAGAGGCAAGCCCATGGAAATAGGCTTTAGATCCATGAAAATAATGTATTTGTATACATTTAAGAGCCCCAGCTACAGTACGTTCATGTTTTCCTTGGGAGCAGGATTCACTGGTCAGCTGAATTTGCCTCCCTGGCCAGTAATCAAGAGTATAGGGAGACACCAACCACCATTCCCCCAACCAAGCATGCTCGATGCTTAGTACGACAAATGAAATTATATTTTTGTATCTATTACTGTAGCGCGTCATTGACTAAGGCTCAGCTGTGCTAGGTGCTGTACAAACAGAAGAAGACAGTCACGCCCCAAAGACCTTAACATAACAATGGCCGTACTGGGTCAGGCCAATGGTCCATCTTGCTCAGTTTGCTTTCTGCCCACAGTGGCCAATACCAGATGCCCCAAAGGGAGGGATCACAACAGGTAATCCTCACGTGATCCCTCCCATCAGCCATCTCCAGAGAAACAGAGGCTAGGGACACCATTCTGTACCCCCTGGCTAATAGCCTTTAATGGACCTAACCTCCATGAATCTATCTAGCTCTTTTTTGAACTCTGTTAAAATTCTAGCTTTCACCGCATCCTCTGGCAAGGAGTTCCACAGGTTGATTGTGCAGAGAGAAGAAAAACTTCCTTTTGTTTGGTTTAAACCTACTGCCTATTCATTTCATTTGGTGACCCCTAGTTCTTATATTGTGGGAATAAGTAAATAATTTTTCCTTATTCACTTTTTCCACCTTACAGTCCATAGAGTACATTTATCGTGTCTCCATGGCATGTGGATCATGTGTGCGCAGTTGCCAAGTAGCAGGATGCTAACGTAGAGCCCTGAAAACTTGACCCGAGTCCTGAGTGGCAAGCTGGGGTCTTCCCTTTGCACTCATGATCATCAGCAATAAAGGTCCAGTCGGCCAAAATCAGTAGATGTCTATATTCTGCCATATGTTTGGGCAAGTGTGCTCAAAACCAATGGTTTTCAAACTTTTTTTCTGGTGACCCAACTGAAGAAAATTGTTGATGCCTGAGACCCAGCGGAGCTGGGGATGAAGGTTCTGGGGTGCAGGAGAGGGTGTAGAGCTGGGGTGACGGGGTGAGGCTGTGGGGTGGGGCTGGGGATGAGGGGTTCACGATATAGGAGGATCTCTGGGCTAGGGTAGGGGGTTGGGATGCAGGATGGGGCCAGGGCTGGTGATGCAGGCTATGAGATGGAGCCATGAATGCAGGATTTAAGATGCAGGGGACTCTGGGCCTGGGGGGTTCAGGGCTGGTGGAGGGGATTGGGGTACAGGATTACCTCCCATGCTTTCTCATCTTCAGGGTGGGAAGGCAGCTTCCTGCCTGTCTTGGCACAACTGCTGTGCCCCAGAAGTGACCAGCAACATGTCTGGCTCCTAGGTAGAGGCATGAGAGCAGCTCCACACAGCTCTCCCCTGCCGGCACTGACCCTCCCCAGGTCCCATTGGCTTGTTTCTGGCCAATGGGAGTGTGGAACCGGTGCCCAGGGCAGGGGCAGTGTGGAGAGCCCTGTGGCTTGCCATTGGCCAGAAACCTGCTGTTGGCCACTTCCCGGGCCCAGCACAGTGTCAGAACAGGCAGCCATGGCCACGGGTTTTCAAAGGGTGGGCTGGCCACCAGGGGTGATGGGTGCTAAGCAAGGCGACCCAGGGGCTTATGTTCTGTGACCCAGGACTGGGTCACGACCGGCACTTTGAAAACCACGGCTCTAAACGACTGGTTCTGCAGATGGGTGTAGTAAACATTTCATGGGCCATACACTGGGTTGGAACATGAAAGGACTCCATGCGTCTAACAGGAAATTGGCTCTTTACTAAAGAGCTAGAGATGGTGCCAATACCACTGGCATTGCATGGGAGGGCAGAGCAACTTCCTGGTATCCCTCTAGACCAATGGTTCCCAAACTTTTTGAAAAACCCTCATGCCTACCCCACCCCCCAAACAACAGCAAAACTTGTTGACCAAAACATTTCTTCATGCCCTCCAGTTTGGGAATTCATGCGCTAGCTAGACCCTTTTCTCTTATAGTCTGCGTCCATTCCCTCCAAGCTGTGCACTGCTTGCTCCTATAAATAGTTCCACTCTTGGCCTTCGTCTACACTAGGACTTCATTTCAAAATAACCGCCCCCCCAGATGAATTTATAAGTGGAGCATCCACCCTTCCAAGCCCGTTATTTCGAAATAACGGGACACAGAATTTGAAATCTGTACTCCTGCTTTCCTCGGGGAATAACGCTAATTCCAAAATAGTTATTTCAAAATAACGGTGGTGTGGACGCTCCGGTGCCGCTATTTTGAAATAACTGCTCCCTAGAGGAATTTGAACTAATTTCTTCCCATCGCTTCTTAGGTCTCTGAGCCTGCCTCGGACTATTTTCCAGGCTTCCCCGCAGTGTGCACACGCTTGTTCGAATTTGTTAAATTGGGAGTTAAGTCGAATTGACTAATTGTAAATAGTTTCCTAGTGTAGACATAGTTTTGATATACAAGAAGGACTAGATGCCAGCTTGACAGTTTTGGGCCCTGAAGGAGTAAATAGTATTAAAGGCATCGTTTTTGTCCTAAAAGTAACAAATGTGACTTTAAATACACCCTAAGAGCAGAGCTCAGAACATAGTCTCTTTTTAGAGGTGAACTGCACTTTTAATAACTGCAGTACCCAGTGATCCACCCTGCCAGGGAAAATACTTCCTCTGTTGAAGAGAATAAATAATATTGTTTGGAAAGAGACTTTGATCAGACTAATAGGTCTTGAGATAAAGCAGCCAAAGAATCAAAGTTTTCTGCCTGTGTGGTTCTTGTTCTCATTTAGGGTTTTATTTTGTGAAGTGCTGAATGTCCACACCTTTTGTGAGTGTTGGGTCATCCTGAGAGTCAAACAGCAAAACAAATCAACTCACTAACAAATCTTTCACATATCCCAGTGTTCCAATGCTGGAAGCAGTCAAGCTATCAAATGCTTGGTCAATTTCAGTAAGATGCTAAATTCTGAGACGCTCCCTCCATATAAATCTCTAGAACGGATCATCACAAAGAGAGCTTTCAGTCAGACCTTCCACTTCAATCCCCTCCGGTTGGAACACTGCGTCTTATTTACGAATCCAGCAAGAGTTTATGACGGGCATCATCTCATCTCAAGGGTCTGACATGAACATGCAGCGTTGTCCAATTCGTAAATTCTTTCTTTTGATTTCTTAATGTTTTTCACAGAAAGTGAAAGTTTTTCCTGGCACAGCAGGGACCGTGTGTTCTTTTATCTTCACCCCATAACAGGCTAAGATGTCTTTTTGAATTCGGTCAGTAATTTGAAAGTAATCCAGATTTTATTTTTCCTGAAGGCTTAAATGAAAAGTGAATGTTTTAAGTGGAGCAGCGAGGGCTACAGTGCATTTGGAAATGTTACCACATCAGCAGCTGAGCTCTGGAAAAATTCAAGGCGTTATTAAAAACCTGAAAACTCAATTGTTTAGGAATTAGGCACACAGTTTAAAAGTGATGCTTTGGCAGAGCAAGGGGCGTTTACCCCTCCCACCCAATATTAAATTAAAACTCTGCTGCACATCCAGAATTTACTGGCCCGCATCCAAAAATCTCCACTGGTTGTCTCTTGCACAGATCGCATCTGCAGTTGCTGCAGGTTTGCTGGCCTTCTCTTCAAACACAGTTGTGGTCACAGTCTGCATCAGCAAAGACAATGAGGGTATGTCTACACTACAAAGTTAATTCGAACTAACAGCTGTTAGTTCGAATTAACTTTCATAGGCGCTACACATGCAAACCGCTAGTTTGAACTTAATTCAAACTAGCGGAGTGCTTAATTCGAACTAGGTAAACCTCATTCTACGAGGACTAAGCCTAGTTCGAATTAAATAGCTCGAATTAAGGGCTGTGTAGCCACTTAATTTTAACTAGTGGAAGGCTAGCCCTTCCCAGCTTGCCCTGGTGGCCACTCTGGGCACGACCAGGGAAATTCAGACCCTGCACCTGGCACGGCACGAGCCAGCCACCCGCTGCCACCCAGCCCTCCGCCTCTTCCCAGGACCAGGCTGGCGGCTCCCAGGAACCTGCCCGGGGCCTCAAGAGGCGGGCACCTGCCTGGTCTAGTGTGGAGATCGTGGACCTCATCCAGGTTTGGGGGGAGGCCTCCAACGTCCACGACCTCTGCACTAGGCACAGGAAAGTGGCCGTCTAGGGCAGGAGAGCTGCCAGCCTGGCCACCAAAGGCCACATGCGAACCCAGGAGCAGGTCTGCGTGAAAATCAAGGTGGTCCAGTGAAACCCCCAACCCTGAGCCCTGAGCTTAGAACATAAGAACATACAAACGGCCGTACTGGGTCAGACCAAAGGTCCATCTACCCCAGTAGCCTGTCTTCCGACAGTGGCCAGCACCAGCTACCCCGGAAGGGATGGACCGAAGACAATGACCAAGCCATTTGTCTCATGCCATCCATCTCCAGACTTCCACAGAGGCCAGGGACACCGTTCCTACCCCCTGGTTAATAGCACTCCAGGAACCCAACCTAACGTCTCTTGAAACTCTGTTATAGTTTCTAGCCTTCACAGCCTCCTGCGGCAAGGAGTTCCACAGGTTGACTATTTGCTTTGTGAAGAAGAACTTTCTGTTATTAGTTTGAAGCCTGCTACCCATTCATTTCATTTGGTGTCCTCTAGTCCTTCTATTATGGGAACTAATGAAGAACTTTTCTTTATGCACCCTCTGCACACCATTCATGATTTTATAGACCTCTATCATATCTCCCCTCAGTCTCCTCTTTTCCAAACTGAAAAGTCCTAGTCTCTTTAGCCTCTCCTCATATGGGACCTGTTCCAAACCCCTCATCATTTTAGTTGCCCTTTTTGGAACCCTTTCCAAGGCCAAAATATCTTTTTGGGGTTGAGGAGATCACATCTGTACACAGTACTGAAGATGTGGGTGTACCATAGTTTGATACTTTCCCTCCTCTTTCTTCCCCTGGCTTCCCCTTTCCAGCTCCCTCCTCCCAGGTTCCCCCTCCCCTCTCCCACCGTCTCTCTTCCCCTCTCCCACCTTCTTTTCCCAGTCTCCCCAGAAGTTAATTCCCCCCCCCCAGTTTTGTTAAATAAAGAGAGTTTCTATTTTTGAACACGTGTCCTTTATTTTTTACATCAGGAAGGAAGGCTAGGGAGGGGTAAGTGGAAAGAGGTAAGGGAGGACTGGGGTACGAGCCCCCCGATGGGGAGGACTGGGGTGGCTCTGCGGGCTCCTCGGGGTGGAAGCTCTCCTGCAGCCCCCCCAATTGACCCCTCCCCTCCCCCCGGATGGCAGCCTGCGGCAAGTGCAGCCGGACAGATGGCCGAGTGCTGTGATGTGCCGAGTGTGGGCACTCAGGAAACTCCAAGCCAGGACTGCTTTGCTGTCCATCATCGAGGTAGACAAGCAAGTGGGGTACCCTGAGAACTGTCTGTCCTTGGTGGGGGTCAGGTCCCTTTAAGCACAACCCTCGGCTAGCCTGAGACAGCAGCTCCAAGTCCTAACCTGATGCCCTGCCGGCACTGCTTCCGGCCAGCCTTAACTTCGGTTCAGGGTCCACTCAATGTGGACATGCTAGTTCGAATTAGCAAAACGCTAATACGAACTAGTTTTTAGGTCTAGATGCACTAGTTCGAATTAGCTTAGTTCGAATTAACTAATTCGAATTAAGTTAGTTCGAATTAGTGCTGTAGTGTAGACATACCCTGAGAATTTTGCCACTGAAGGAAGCAGAATCTTTGTACAATGAAGCTACCTCATCCAAGATGGATTTCGTCCTCTTGTCAATATCTTAAAGCCAAGAGCCCAGGAGTTGCTATTAGCTAGGGAGGTCATGGAATCTCCATCACTGGAGATATTTAAGAGCGGGTTGGATAGGCATCTTTCAGGGCTGATCTAGCTGGTGTTTGGTCCTGCCATGAGGGCAGGGGCCTGGACTTAATGACCTCTCAAGGTCCCTTCCAGTTCTCGTGTTTTATGATTCTATAATTCCTTACACTGGCTTTCTCTCTCTCATTTGAGGAGTATAAAAACATCTGGTCCTGGCTACTTTCTCCATCATCTTGTGCCTCCTAAAGTGAATGAGAAACACATGGCGGACTATATTTTCAAAAAGTTGTGTTCCACGGATGCGACGAACACAGTGATTTTTCACATGCAATTTGATACGCAGATGTAGACAAGCAACTCTTTACATACACCCTGCCTTTCCACAGAGGCCCTAGGTATGTTCCCATATGCGTTACACATGCAGAATGGGCACATGGTGCACAGGCCTGGGAAAGTATCCACATGTGCATCTGTAGCTTCCCACAGCAATGCCTGGGAATCGTTGAGCACTGAAATAGCCAACATGTTATGATTTGTAATGCAGTGATGGTGCAATATGTGCTCTTCAGGCAGGTAAGAAGCTAGAGGGCTTCCAACATCGATCTTTCGGAGTAGCTGTCATTTCGTAAAGTCTTGGTTTGACCAGTGCACCCACCAGACAATTTTTTAAGGGGATGTGATTTGAAGTCCTGGGCACTTCTCTAATGTTTCACGTTGCTTTATCCCAATGAGGGGAGTGAGCTATTTTTTGCCAATTCTTTCCTCCATTTTTGCCATCTTACATTTATTATGAACTCTTTGGTGAGTAGATAGCAATTCATACAGCTGCTGGTCCGGAGAAATAGCATAACTCCAAATCTGAGGCATTCTGGACCTTGGGGTGGTGCTTCCAGGCCAAGTCCTGAAGAGGTAAGTGACTGATTTGAATATGTTCCCATATCACTGGACTTGGCAGGTTGTGCTGTAGCTGGTGGGAAGTGAACGGTGTGAGCTAGTGATCAGTTATTGAGAGATATAGACGCTATGCTACATTTAGTTTGTTCACAGTGTCCTCTTCTCACCATGCCACCATATTTTAATATGGGATTCCGCCAGCGTGTACATCCGATGAAGGGTTACGTTTGTGCTGGTGTCTCATTTCTGGTAGGCTATATGGATGATTAGTTTGTTATTTACAGTATCCAGAGCCCATAGTAGCTATGGGTAGCAAACTATAGGGGAGGTCTTTCTTGGTACTCACCCATGTACATATTTGATTGTACATATGCCCATTGAGTGCCCCAGTTCATTACAAAGGAGTTCTGGTCTTGTATCACATTTAGGAATCTAAACCTGTTAGTTCAACCAGTCGCTGAAGTATCTGAAAGGAGATGCCTGGCCATTCCCTGTTCACCATTAAAAAAAAGTTTTAGACTATTATCAATTTTTCCAAAACTAGTTTTGGGGAAGTACCAGGGGAGTCCCCAGAACCTGTTCATCTGGGTCAAATGTTCCTTTTTATCTGGATTTCCCCTCCCCCCACCCCACTCCAGGAGCTCTACGGGGTACCTTCCTATTAACTTATGTCATTAGTGACTGGTGTGATAGTTCAAACTAGTGTAGACCCAATTATCTGCTTTTAAGCTCTGAGGATTCGTATTCCTAGATACTTTAAAGCTGCCTGCTGCCATTTTAATGACTACGGACTAAGCAAGCCCCTGTGTGTATGTTTCATTAGACGTCATGCTCCAGGTTGTCCCAACATAAGAATAATGGGAATGAGCCCCAAACAGTTCAATGAGCTCTAAGAATCCAGGCGTGCCCCTCGCATGCCCGATGCCAGCTCTTGCCTGGGCTGCAGACATTAGCTAAGAACTAACAAACTCGTATCTGGAGACCAGATCAGTTCACCTGTATGTGAGTTTTGCTTGAAATAGGCATTTGTCTTATAAGAATGTCTCTAGCTTAATTTGTGTGCATATTTGCGTGCTTTCACCTGTAAATAAATCTCTCGTTCCTTTTCCCTGGTCAAGCGACCTTTATTACAGGATTGGCAATAGGCCATGTCTTTGGTGTAAGATCTAGGGTACCAGCTGATGTGGAGTAAGTGACTGGTCCCTTAGGATTGGAAGCAACTGAATGTGGTGTAATTTTTTGTGTAAAATCCCGTTTTGGGGGAGAGGGGAGAAAGCCAAAAAAAAAAAGCCTGTGTTGCAAACTCCATCCAATCTGCAATTGTTAGGCAATATTGTAGAGAACTGGAAACCATTCTGACAATTGTATTTAGCAGCCATATGGACAGAGTAGAAAAACGATGACGTGAACTCAATAGTTTTGCTTGTTGTTGGGGAGAAAGCATTGGATATTTATAACTGTGATAAGTTTAAAGACAGCAAAAACGTGACGATAAATAAAATCCTGGCTACATTTGAAAAACAACATTGCACGCCCAAAAGGAACAAATCCTTTGAGAGACATTTTTACGTGGAGGCAAAAAAACCCATAGAGCAAAATGTGTCATGGAACTAAGGAAATTCAGTAAAGCCCATGGCTTTGGTGAGCTGAGAGTGTCTCGTGTCAGATAGATTAATTTGTGGCATTAAAGACAATCTGTTCAGAGAGGGACTGCTCCATGTAGGACACTTTATTTTAGAAAAATCTCTCCAAATATGCAGGGCAGAAGAAACTGAAATCCCAAGAGCGGGGGTTAATCACGTAATCAGTACAAAAGAATATAGCCAGAAGAGGTCAGTTCAAAAAGTGGAATTACTTGCTATGAAAACCCCTGGTCAGGGGAAATCTACGTACAGGCAATATGGATCCCAGCATGGTCCCAACCAGCATGTTGCCTTTAGAAAGCTCTGTCATGAAAGTGAGGAAAATCATCATTTTACAACATGCTGCAGATCCCAAATGCAAAAAAAATCAAATCCGTTCAGTTACAGACCATTTAGCTGAGGAGTTTTTCCATAGACAGACTGGGATCTAGTAAGCCTGGGTATGTCTACACTACAAAGGCCTTTCATAGGCGCTACACATGCAAACTGCTAGTTCGAACTTAATTCGAACTAGCGGAGCGCTTAATTCAAACTAGGTAAACCTCATTCTACAAGGCCTAATGCCTAGTTTGAATTAAGTAGTTCGAATTAAGTTAGTTCGAATTAGTGCTGTAGTGTAGACATACCCCCTGAGAAAAGAACTGGATATTGTTTGTGACAGTGAATGGAACAATTATTTCCCTGACACTGGGCGCAAAACTGAGGTAACAAGGATGGAAGCAATGAAAGTAATAGAAAAAACTGAAGAGCCAACAGAATGGGTGAGCTCCCTCATCAGTGTGAAGAAAAATAATAGCCATTCGCTTAGATCCCCGAAACCTCTACAAGGCTATAAAAAGAGAACATTTCAAATTATCAACGAGAGCAGAGATGGTGGCTCTGTTTGTAACTGCTCAATATTTCAGTCAATTGGATGCATCCCCAGGTTTTTGGCCGCTAAAATTAACCGAAGAAAGCTCAAAACTATGCACATTTAATACCCCGTTTGGCAGATATAGCTTCTTATGTTTGCCCTTTGGCATAGCTTCAGTACCCACCATACACCACAAAACCGTGCATGTGATCTCTGAACATAGTAATGATGACACTTAGTGGACAAGATGCATGTTCCTAGACTCCGGGGAATCCTGATTGCAACAAGCGCTGGAAATCTCAAACTAAATAGAGAGAAACATGTTTTAAGGATTACAGAACTTGTGTTGGGGACATTATTTCCAATAAAGTGTACAACCTGCTAAAAGGGAAAAGTCAACCATTAAAATAACTCACAGCACCAGTGAAAGAAAGTTCCAGTGGTTCTTGGGAACAACTAATTATCTCGGAAAATTCCTAATATAGCTACCAAAGCAGTGGCTTCGAGAAAACTCCTAAGGTATGTCTAGAGGGATGAAGATTAGACAGGTCAACATTGCAAATGAAGCGGGGATTTAAATATCCCATGCCTAATTTGCATAAAAATGGCAGCTGTTTTTGCTGACTCAGCACTTTGTCGGCAAAAAGCGGTAGTCTAGAGGGGGATCTGTGGAGAAAGAAAGCCTTTTTCGACACATCCCTTATGCCTCCTGCCAGGGAAACCCCCACACCTGAGCTTCCCCTCCCCCTTCTTCCCCTAGCTTCCCCCTTCCAGCGCCCTCCTCCCAGGTTTCCCCCTCCCCTCTCCCACCTCCTTTCCCCAGTCTCCCCAGAGTTTCATTCCCCCCCCCCCGTTTTGTTAAATAAAGGCAGAAAATGTTTTTTATTTTACATTAGGAACAGGGGTGGGGGGAGGAGGGGTTAGTGGAAAGTCATGAGGGTGGAATGAGGCACAAGCCTCCAGTGGGGCAGACCAAGACGGTTCTTAGTGCTCCTCAGGAAGCTCTCCCGCAAGGCCTCCTGTATCCCGACAGCCCCCCAATGGGCCTCCCGGCTGGCAGCCATGCAGGGCTGCGCGTACAGGCCAGCCAAGTGGTCGGCCTCTGCCATCTAGGCTGGCAGGAAAGCCTCCCTCTTCCGCTCACACAAGTTGTGCAGCACACAGCATGCTGCCACCACGTGAGGAATATTCCGGTCGGAGAGGTCGAGGCGGCTGAGGAAGATCTAAAATGGGCCTTCAGCTGGCTGAAGGCACCCTCCACCATGATGCGGACCCTACTGATCCTGGCATTAAAGGCCACTGCCCCATGCCCCCACTCCCCAGGAAAACCTCTCCCCCCCCCCCCCCCAGCAATCCTGGCCATCACGGGCAGTCCGAAGTGGGGCTGGGACAGAACAAACCCTCCCATGGAGGGGACTTGCACCCCTCTCCCTCTTTTCCCTGGGGCAGCCCATCCACTCCTTGCCCCCCCCCTCCCCTGGCACAATGGCCGGAGACTGCCATACCTGGATGAGCACTGCTCCGACGGTGGATCTCCCCATGCCGAACTGGTTGCCAATGGGTCAGTAGCTATCCGGTGTGGAGAGCTTCCATAGGGCAATGGCCACTGGATTGGGGAGGGGAATGGCGGGCCTCATGTGTGTGTCCCATCGCTGCAGAGCAGGGGCGAGCCACTCACAGAGCTCGAGGAAGGTGTCCTTCTTCATCCTGAAGTTCTGAGTCCATTGTTGGTCTCCCCAGCACTCCAGGATGATGTGGTCCCACCAGTCACTGCTGGTGTCCAGGCGCCAGATGTGGCGGGGCATGCTGGTGTCCAGGCACTGCTCCTCCATGGCCCCCAGGGGGGTCCAGAAGAAGACCTGGGGGCTGGACTGCCACAGAAGCTGTGAGGCAGTCTCCAGCACTTGCTGCCAGGCTTGCAGAAAAACATCCAAAAGAAGCACCAGAGTGCCCAGGGCAGCTCTGGCTCCATGGTGCCGAGTGCTGTGGTGTTCCAAGTGAGGGCAGCCAAGCAGGAAGAGAAAAAAAATGCTTTGCTGTCCCTCAGTGAAGTAGGCAAGCAAGCAGGGAAAGCTGAGAACTGGCTGTCCAGGGGTGTCCCTTTAAGCACAAGCCTCAGATAGCCTCAGACAGCAGCCACACAAAGCAACTACTGACCTGATGCCCTGCCAGAACCGGTTTCAGCTGGCCTTAAATGTGATTCAGTGTCCAATAATTGTGGATGCTCTATTTCGATTTAGCAAAAAGCTATTTCGAATTGTATTTTGTGTATACATGTGTTATTTTGAAATAACTTATTTTGAATTAACTATTTCGAATTAAGATAGTTCAAAATAACGCTGTAGTGTAGACATACCCTGAGAGAGTCAATCAGTATATTTATGGACAATGGAACTTAAAACAGACCATAAGCCCCTGGTAGCATTATTTTGCAAACTACCAAATGACTGCAGCATAAGCATTGATAGAATGATGAAAAGGCTGCAGAAGTGATTTGGTTGTGACCTGCTCTTCCAGCAAATTCACGCTCTCTGCAGACTCACTTTCCAGAGAAGTGTGTCCCATGAAACAAGCGAAGACTTTAGAGACGGAGATGCAAGTCTAGAAAGTCAACTTCCATAGCTAGCAGGAAACTGCAACAAATAAGAGAAGAAAGAGAGCAAGATGAATCATTGTGAATCCTTAAACGAGTGATAATTAAAGGGAGGCCTGAAGACATAAGCAGTTGTTGCTGCCCAAGTATAAGAGACTATTAGATCTGCAAACATGAACTTTCTGTGACAGATGAGGTGATTTTCAAGGGTAGTAAGGTTGTAATTCCATTAAGCAGGGCTCGATGACCACGGCAAAAACCCACTCGCCAGCCCTGCACCGCGCATGTGCCAGACCCCCACTGTGCATGTGCTCACCGTCAGTGAACGGGGTGACCGGCTGAAATCTACTCGCCACGGGCGAGAAGATAAGCGGATTTGTCAAGCCCTGCCAATGAGCATTTGACAAGAAATGCATCAGAAGTTCCATGAATGTCATTTAGGAATTGAGAAGTGCAGACAACAGACACAACAGCTGCCATATTGGTTGCAGATCAATGGTGACATTATGTGATAGGAAACTGCCTTTCATGCTGGAAATACAAGCTCTATCAACAGACAGAGCCACTGAGACATATGCATCCAATTCACCGACTAAGATAGACGGTAGACATGCCCAGATCAAGATATTGTTTACCTATGAGAGATTTATCAGTATATTTATGGACAGCTAGTGGAACTTGAAATGGACCTAACCCAATTCCAGAAAGTAAGACGGTAGGCACTGACTAATTTAGCTGGCATCAAAGGATTATTTAATCGTCACCGATTATTATTCCACATCTCCAGAAATTTGCACAAGGCACAGTTCTAGTAGTAATTCAGTGACAGCCAGCATGAAGCGGATCTTCTCCAGACATGGAATTCCAGATGAAATGTTTGTGGAAAGGTCTGTACAGACAGTAAATAACCTTACAAAAAGGGTTTTGGATAGGCGAGGGGTAATTTGTATAAAGTATCACTGATTTACTGAAGTACGCCTCTGGAGAATGGCTTCTCTCCAGCTCGGCTGTGAATGAATCATAGAATACTAGGACTGGAAGGGACCTCGAGAGGTCATCGAGTCCAGTCCCCAAGGAAGGGCCAGATCTAATGAACTTACTAGTGATAACCTGCTGAAGTCTCATATCAATGAAACCATACAGAAGATGAAAGAAAATCAGAAGAGGAAGCAAAAACATTATTTTGACAAAAGAACCCCTTCTCTACCATCTCTTGACCCAGGTTGATAAAGAGTACCAAAGGAATCACATCGCTAATACTTAGGTGGAGTATGGATCAGAAATAGGGCACGATACCAGCCTAGCTTCTCCAAGAGATCTTCAATTATCTGAAGTTTCAAAAAGCATCCCATAAAAAAGTTGACCAAATGACAAAAGAGGAGTATAAGCAAGTAACACAAGTACATAGGAGACAGAATTAGAAAGGCCAAGGCACAAAACCATGTTAAACTAGCTAGAGACATAAAGGGTAACCAGAAAATATTCTGTCAATACCATGTGCAGATGCCAGTAGCCACTTATCAAGCATTAATTCCATCCCACTGTGACTAAATTTCCCTGCTTTCTGAGCTGTTTATCAACCCCTTATTATGATTAAAATGCTGGTTTTTAAGTCAATTTCCATTTCTTTGTCGTTTAGAGCGCTACTGAAAAACATTTCACAGACTAAAATTAGGGTCAATTCCAGGCTTCCAGTCCTGTTAGTGGCAGGCTAATGATTAATTCCTAAGGCAGTGATGTAATTGTCCCGTAGCCCACACCCATACTTCAGCCGCAGAGTTGACGTTGTGTAGAAAGTTGAATAGCTGAACAGATCTCTAGATAAGCTTCTACAACTAACCCCTTTACTTAGCTATTGTGATCCTAGAGCAATCAAGTCCCATGTTCCACACAAATGAATGACGCAATGCGAGTGAATTCTGGGGGATATGTGGGGGGGTTAGCAATACAACAGTTATGTAACCCCATCAAAGGTCTGAGGCCAGGTCTATGCGATATGTGGAATAGCAATGTTGGATGGGGTGTGATGCCCCAACCTCTCCCCAGACATGGATTCTGAAGGGACACCACCGAATGTTTGGGAGACCGAATCAAATTCATTCTCAATGGAATACTGCGCATGGTAGTTTTGCATTGGTGTTGCGAAAGCGAAACCATCATTACCGTTACTGTATTTGCTAGAATGGCTGGGTCCTGTTTGTCAAACTCAATCGCTCTTATTCCAACCTCGTTATGTAGGGGCCTGTTTTCTGTGCCTGTTGCAGGTACTCAGCAGGAGAATGAGAAGGAAAAATAAGGACCTTTCAGCAACCAACCCAAGTAGTCCGCCATGCGTCCCTTCCTTGGCAGTGGGACAGTGTGATATCCAGGCATTGGGTCGGAAGCAGGTTTCTAGAATTCTAGGAGGACAGATACTGGCTTTACCCATCAGCTGTGACTGAAAAGAATCACAGCATCCTAAGGTTGGAAGAGATCCAATCCAGTCCTCTAGAGATTCAGGTGCCGTGGACAAAAAGGAGCTATAGATGCTGCTTTGGAATTCTTGGGGGAAGTTATTGAGTCCAAGAAGTTATCGAGTCCAGCCCCCTGCTCAAAGCAGGACCAATCCCAACTCAATCATCTGAGCCAGAGCTTTGTCCAGCTGGGACTTAAAAACTTCTAGGGATGGAGATTCCACCCCCTCCCTAGGGGACCCATCCCAGTGCTTCCCCACCCTCCTAGGGAAATTGTTTTTCCTAATATCCAACCTAGACCTTTGCCCTGTCACACTCCCTGTAGCGGCAGCTGGGAGAGGAGAAGGCGTCAGAGTCACTACATCACAGAAGGACCCTACTGCAGTGGAGAGACCATCCCATGACAGGTTATACCAGAGGGAGGGCTGCTGTGCCTTCAGTTCTATGAAGTCCTCTCCATCCATGGTCCAGTGGGGAATCTGCCCTCAGCTGGGGTCTAGGACTGGTAATCAGTCACAGAACAGTGACTGAATTCGTATAACTCATGGCCTGGCAGGACAAGAAAAACAAGTCTGATCCTGGGAACTCAGGAGCCTGGTGAAACACACTTGTGCTTATTTCTTCACTGCCTAGGACGCTGTGCTGTTGTTTCACACAAAGCGGGCACGGAATGCTAACTGGTCCGAATGGGATTCATTTTGCCATCGTTTTGTGCAGGGGCAAATGATAACAGGTGCAAGTGGGGAGAGAATGAGGCTTTTTCTATCTATCGCTACTGAAGATACAGGGTCCAAATCAGGACAGGAATTTGCACTAACATTTTTTAGGCCTTTTTGGTCACTCTAGAGCCTCTCTGTGGTAAAGAAGGCAACTCAACTGTATAGACCGAGCGACATCAAAATAGCTTGCACAGAGCATTTTGAGAGGCTAAATATGTTTCTGATTTGATTTATTCTCTGAAATGTGGCACGAACAAAATCCACGGTGCTCATGAGGACGTAACGGTGAATTGGCACGCGCCTTTTAATCCTGTCATGGGGGTCACCACCCTCAAGCAATACACCCCTCTGAAACTCCTGCAGACTGGAAATCTTTATACCCACCTTCCTACTAGGACTGGGATGGTGGTTCCATCTGATTGACAAATGAGGCTTTTAAACAGTCCGGACACATACTCAGTGCATGGGAAGCGCAAGATTCCACTTCTGCTCTGTGAGTTAAGCAGTGTACAGTCCTTGTACTGGCTGGCTGCACAGGGGTGAATTTCGCCCTGTAATTTCAGTGCCCCAGTGGAAATATTATTTTCCTCCCTTATTTCCAGAAACTCTTGAATTGGCAGCGAAACGGCCTGGAAAAAGAGTTCACTGAAGTTTTTCTCTGTGTTAAAATGCATTAGTGTAATTTTGGTTGGTTTAAGCTCACTAATATTTTCATTAAAAAAAAACCCACAGCACTTTTTAATATCAGATTAGTTATGGAGGGTTGAAAATGTGTCTGGGACCTGAAAAAATCCGCCTGGAGTCCCGGCGCTATAATTGCTGCTTTATTTTCAAATGCTGCTGTGAAAGATGGAGGCTTGTCAACTTCGAAGCTCTGCCCGGCCTCCCAATCCAGTCCTCTAGAGATTCAGGTGCCATGGACAAAAAGGAGCTATAGATGCTGCTTTGGAATT
This sequence comes from Pelodiscus sinensis, assembly GCF_052426305.1. Classification (NCBI taxonomy): domain Eukaryota; kingdom Metazoa; phylum Chordata; order Testudines; family Trionychidae; genus Pelodiscus; species Pelodiscus sinensis. The sequence continues at coordinate 38,128,263 of NC_143067.1, read as the reverse complement.
CTTGGGGGCCCTGTCGCAGGGGGCCTGGTCACTTTAAGAGGAGCCTGTTTAGCTACTTTCAGTACACAGTGAGAGCTGTCGATGCCAGCTGGGAAGGGGCTAGGAACACATCGTATTAAAAAAGGGTTCTGTTAATCCTCTCTGGGGCTTAGAGCAGAGAGGCAGGACTGCTTGGAGCAAAGGCTTAGCAAGGGCCAGCCAGAAAGTGTTGCCAGGACCTGGAGAAGACAGAAGGCCTGTTTGGGGTGCTGGTTTACCTCAGGATGAGAAGGACTGTTGAAGTGCTTGATTGTCCAGGGACACCAGGAAGGGGGAGTGCTATGCTCTTCCACCAGAGTGAAATTCAAGATGCCTACTGGAAGCATCTAAGACTGAACAGAGGGAAGCATTGGACCCAAGCTAGAAGATGGCCTAGCTTGGGAAAGAGATCATTAGAACAACTGTTAAGGTAAGAATTTGCATGTAACAAATTTCTTAGGCTGCGTCTAGACTGGAAAAGCAGCTGCTTTTGCGGAAAAACTTGCCAGATGTCTACACTGGCCGCTTTGAATATGCACAAGAACACTGATGATCTAATGTAAGATTGTCAGTGTTCTTCCGCAAATACAATGACTCTCCTGTTCAGGAAAAGCCCTCTTGCGCAAATGCTTCTGCGCAAGAGGGCCAGTGTAGACAGCTGAGAGCCGTTTTGTGCAAAAAAGCCCAGATGGCGAAAATAGCGATCGGGGCTTTCTTGCGCAAAACTGCGTCTAGATTGGCACGGATGCTTTTCTGCAAAAAGTGCTTTTGCGCAAAAGCGTCAGGGCCAATCTAGGCGCTCTTTTCCACAAATGCTTTTAATGGAAAAACTTGTCTGTTAGAAGCATTTGCGGAAAATCATGCCAGTCTGGACGTAGCCTTAGTGTATAGAATTTGTGTTGTGTTTATTTTGGATTAGAAACTTATTTTGATCTGTCTGTTTTCACTTGAAATCACTAAAATCCTACTTTTTATACTTAATATAAGCACTTTTGTTTATTATCAAGCCCAGTATAAATAATTGTTACCAGCGGAGGGTAGGGGAAGTAACCACTGTGCATCTCTCTCTTTCATTGATAAAGATGGTGAACTCATGAGCTTTCTCTGTTAAAACTTGTGTACAAAGTAAGGTGGATTTATTTGGGATTCTGGTCCTCTTTGGGGCTGTGTTCTTGGGGTTCTGTCAGCATCCTTATAGCTGAGTCTTCCCCCCACTGGTTCAGCTTCTGTGTTGCTCTGTTGGGCAGCTGTTACCCCACTCTGTGCCTTGGCTGAGAGAGAAAAGAGCTTCTGACCCAGCAGGACAGAGTGGTCGGATGCCCCTACGGGCAAGTTGGTGGGCTCAGTGGCATGACCAGAACACCGGATGACAATCCCAAGAGGACTTCTATGATCCAATCCGTCACAACATGGTACCCGTTTTCAAGTACATAAAAGGTTGTTACTGGGAGAAGGGAGAATTTTTTCCCTTAACCTCTGATGATAGGTCAATGGGCTTAAATTGCAGCAAGTGTGGCTTACATTGGATATTAGGAAAAACTTCCTAACTATCAGTGTGGTTAAACACTGGAATAAATTGCCTAGGCAGGTTGTGGAATCTCCATCATTGGAGATTTTAAAAACAGGTTAAACAAACATCTCCCAAGGATGGTCTGGACTTGACCTCTCAAGGTCCCTTCCAGTTCTATGATTCTATGATCCTGTGACTCTATGGGCATGTCTACACTTCAAGGGAAGGTTGAAGTAAGAGATGAAACTCCAGCTACATAAATTACATAGCTGGAGTTGATGTATCTTAAATCCATGTCTACACAAAGCAAGGTTGATGGAAATAAACGGTCCCGTCGGCTTCCCTTACTCCTCACAAGGAGTAGGAGTACTAGCGCCAACGGGGGCACCCTTCAAGTTCAATCTAGTTGATCTAGGTCTATACTACCTGTTAAATTGACCCCTGGAAGATTGACCCCAGCAGTGTCAATCTTCCGTGTGGCGTCCCCCAAGGGAGAAGGCTTGGAGAAAAGGCGAGAAGATGGTCATGTGACTGATGCCTCCTCACCGGTCATGTGACTGGTGCCTCCTCACCAGTCACCCCTGGAATTCTACTGATAAGGCTACATTTGGCCCTCAGAACTCCTGTGGCTTCATCAGAACGGCATGGGAGTGCCGAATTTGACTCCTATTTTTTAAAGTTTTTCAGCACTTTGGAGTCTTTGGGGATGAAAGGCATGATAGAAAGGAAAAATAAATCTTTTAAAATTAGTGCTGTAGTGGGGAATAAAGGATGAGGAGTAAGAATGGCTCTGTCAATCCAGGCGCTACAAAGTGGGTTCCCATATGGTGGGTGCTTAGGATTTTGCTTGCTTCAGATCTGCCTAAATGGTCCACTCAAAGAGGCCCAACTATTAAAAACAGCTGACGGTGAGAATGGGGGAGGCGGACTCCAAGCAAGCAGCAAGTAAACTAAGCTGACAGATGGCAAATTAATGTTGTCAAATAGAACGGCGTACATACAGTTAGGGAACACTCTGACCAGATTGCTTTTGTGCATGTGAAGTCTTTAATCATATGGCAATCTTTTGCTATTTTTAGTCTAATGAAATTTATGGGGGAAAAGTGAGGTATCAAATTAAAGATGAATTTGCTTTTAATCGACAAAAAATAAAGGCCCTCCTGGAGATAAGTAGAAGTATAATGCCACACAAGGTTAATGTCATAAGTAAACTTGTTTCTGAGTCTGAATCTTGATATATTTATTGTAGTGGTAGCACTGGCAAAGCATTGGAGTTTAATAGCCAATCTAGGTAAGTAGTAAAAAAAAAAAAACTGTCTGGAAATCGATGGACATAAAGCTGTCCCCTTTTACCCGTGCAACAAGGAAAATTTGCCTATTTGTTGTGAAAGGAATATAGAAAAATAAATTATTATACTGGCACATTGACTTTTGATTAAAATGTATCCAAATTCCCATCTTAGTGCAACTCCACTGACAGAATAATTTGGCTGGTGTTGTATTTCACACTGGGAGGGTGGGGAGAGAATGAGAGTGTTTAGTGTATTTCTTTAACTGTAAATGGGAGGGTGCCTTTTAATCAAAAAGTGAACATGAGCTCTGACAACAATTAAGGAATTCACACTTCTGATTAAAAGAGAATTGTTCTATAGCAAAGCAAGGGTCTCGCCATACAAATGCATCAATCAGAGGAATATATTCCCCAGTACGTGTGTGGTCAGAGGCAGACGGCCAATGCAGTTAAAAGGAAACAATTTTCCATAGTCTTGGAGGTAGGTAATATCCAATAATCCATAATTAGGTTTAATCATGGCTTATCGGACTTTTCTAGGACTGTGTGCTGTTGTTAATGTCTAACATATTACATTTTCAGCATGCTTTTGCTGATGTGATTCCATTGATATTAGAATTATTGCTATTAGCAGAACAGGCTGAATAACAGATTAGCAGATTTTTTTTTTTGTGGTGGGCAGATTTTGAAAAAAAATGAGTTGAACTAAAGGTTTTGTTTTAATTGTGAGACTGTTTACAAATTTTTGAATTTTTCAAAATAAAATAAAAGCATATTTAAAAAAGTATTTTAAATTTTGGGGGGGAAATTTTAGTTCTTGAACTAACTCCTTCTGTGGCACATGTGCAGGACACACTGATCTTTTTGCTTGTTATTGATTTTAGAAACTCCGAACCAGAATGGTTTACAAGTAAGTTTCAAAAATCATAGAATCATAGAACTGGAAGAGACCTCAGAAGGTCATCAAGTCCAGCCCCCTGCTCTAGGCAGGACCAATTCCAACTAAATTAACCCGGCCAGGGCTTTGTCAAGCTGAGACTTAAACACCTCTAGGGATGGAGACTCCACTACTTCCCTAGGTAACCCATTCCAGTGCTTCACCACCCTCCTAGTGAAATAGTTTTTCCTAATATCCAACCTGGACCTCTCCCACCACAACTTGAGACCATTGCTCCTTGTTCTGCCATCTGTCACTACTGAGAACAGCCTCTCTCCATCCTCTTTGGAACCTCCCTTCAGGAAGTTGAAGGCTGCTATCAAATCCCCCCTCACTCTTTGCTTCTGCAGACTAAACAGACCCAACTCCCTCAGTCTCTCCTCATAAGTCATATGCTCCAGCCCCCTAATCATTTTGGTTGCCCTCCGCTGGACCCTCTCCAATGCGTCCACATCCTTTTTGTAGTGGGGGGCCCAGAACTGGACACAATACTCCAGATGCGGCCTCACCAAAGCCGAATAAAGGGGAATGATGACATCTCTGGATCTGCTGGCAATGCTCCTCTTACTGCAACCTAATATTCCATTAGCCTTCTTGGCTACAAGGGCTCTCTGTTGACTCATATCTAGCTTCTCATCCACTGTAGCCCCCAGGTCATTTTCTACAGAACTACTACTTAACCGGTTGGTCCCCAGCTTGTAACTATGCTTGGGATTCTTCCGTCCCAAGTGCAGGACTCTACACTTGTCCTTGTTGAACCTCATCAGATTTCTTGTGGCCCAATCCTCCAATTTGTCTAAGTCATTCTGTACCCTATCTCTGCCCTTAAGCGTATCTACCTCTCCCCCCAGCTTAGTGTCATCCGCAAACTTGCTGAGGGTGCAATCCATCCCCTCATCCAGATCATTAATAAAGATATTGAACAAAACCGGTCCTAGAACCGAACCTTGGGGCACTCCGCTAGAAACCGACCACCATCCTGACATTGAGCCATTGATCACTACCCGCTGGGCCCGGCCTTCTAGCCATCTTTCTATCCATCTTATCATCCATTTATCCAATCCACAATCCCTTAACTTGCTGGCAAGAATATTGTGGGAGACCATATCAAAAGCCTTGCTAAAGTCAAGGTATATAACATCCACTGACTTCCCCATGTCCACCGAGCCAGTTACCTCATCATAGAAGCTAATCAGATTGGTCAGGCACGACTTGCCCTTTGTGAATCCATGCTGACTATTCCTAATCACTTTCCTCTCATCCAAGTGCCTCAATATGCCTCAAAGCTCTTGGCTGATCAGAAGTCACTTTTAGGCTGGGTCTACACTGGCCGCCTATTACGGAATAGGCATGCAAATGTAGAACTTTGGAAGAGGCAAATGCACGGGGGATTTAAATATCCCCCACGGCATTTGCATTTTCATGGCCGCCGCTTTTTTCCGGCTTGGAGATAAGCCGGAGAAAAGCGTCCAGACTGGCGCGATCCTCCGGAATAAAGCCCAAGTAGGAATAAGAGATCCTCAGGAATAGGGCTTTATTCCGGACGATCGCGCCAGTCTGGACGCTTTTCTCCGGCTTATCTCCAAGCCGGAAAAAAGCGGCGGCCATGAAAATGCAAATGCCGTGGGGGATATTTAAATCCCCCACGCATTTGCCTCTTCCAAAGTTCTACATTTGCATGCCTATTCCGTAATAGGCGGCCAGTGTAGACGTAGCCTTAGTGTATTACTAAGATAGAGCAACAACATGTGCCATTTGTTTCAGAATTCAATGCTGCTGATCTTTAAAGACCTGCAAAAATTATTCTCTTAATATATGAAAGAATTGATCATAACAAACAGGGGAAAAAAACAACAGAATTTCCCCAAACCGGGTCAAACCATGGGTTCCTGGTACAGGTTGAATAGCTCTAATCTGGTACCCTTGGGACCTGACCAATGTGGAACTGGAGAATTTGCTGAACCGTGGGAGGTCAATATTGTCTAGCAGCATTATCAACATTTCCACTGCTTCCTGAGCTCTTAGAAGACATTTTGGGGTACATTAGAGCTAAATAACAGCACAGAACGCTGAGAGCCAGGACTGGTGGCTGTAAATAGACTTTATGGAACTGCGGGAAACTTGGCCACACCCATGATAACTGGACATCTAGCGAACTGAAATCATACTGGACCACGGATGTTGCTGGACCAGAGAGTGCCAGATTAGAGAGGTTCAACCCAGGTCTCGTTTCCAGTAGTGACCTGGATTATATGCATCAGAAGAAATTAAAACTCTCGCATGATGCATTCAGCTAATTGTGCAGAGTGCTGGTGCTTGTGGGTGTTGACAATCCTTCCTTGCTGCTGCTGAGTCTACCATGTACACAGACTACAAATGTTATTACTGATGCTAAAATCGCCCACTGCTTTATGACTTCGTGCCCCCTCAGAGCTGTGAATGCCACAGGTTGGAAATACACTGACTGAGGCTCATTTCCTTTTCTTGGTTCTATAGTCATTGAGCATTAATTTCCTCATCCCTTGGTCTCATCTTAGGTCTGAAAAGGAGGGACAGACCAGCTTTTACTAATCGATTCCGAGAAGGATCGGGGACTCATTGACACTACATTTACAGTTATCAATTTTATTAGTCCATATGTTATAAGACTGTTTACTATTCCCTGGTCTACACTAGGACTTGATTTCAAAATAGGTAGAATTTATGAGCGGAGCGTCCACTCTACCAAGCCCGTTATTTCAAAATAACGGGCCGCAGAAATCGAAAACTGTACTCCTGCTTTTCATCAGGAGCAATGCTAATTCTGACAAAGTTATTTTGAATTAACTGTAGAGTGGACACTTGAACACTTGGGTGCCGCTGTTTTGAAATAACTACTCCCCAGAATAATTTGAAATAGTTACTCCCCAGTGCTTCCTGGGGCCCTAAGTCAAGGTAGCACATCACATTAATGGAGCCTGCCTCGGACTAATTTCCTGGTGTCCTCATAGTGAGGACACGCTAGTTTGAATTTGTTAAATCGGGAGTTATGAAGTCGAATTTACTAATTTTGAAATAGTTTCCTAGTGTAGATATGGCCTACATGAAAACATGGGAGGAAGTCAAGAAAAGACTCAGTGCATGTAGACAGAATAGAGTACAATGGCTTCAGACGGCCACCTGATGAACACAGGAGAGACAACGCAAGAGCCATTAATTTTGAAGTGCTCTTTCCAATACCCTGTTATGCTCAACACGCTGGTGTGGGGCAGCTGAGCCAAAAGTCTGGAACACCGAGACAGAGGACTCCTGGCTGGGTAAAAGTGACTCCCTCTCCAGGGACAAGGGGGAGATGCAGTACGGGTCTCCACCAATGGATAACAAGTGGCTTGGTAAGACAGACCTGCAAGTAGACTCTGTTTGGTTTTCATAACCTCTCCCTCCTGTTACGCTTTGTCCCTGTGATGAAGATGCAACAATACTTTGGTTCAATAACAACTTTTAAAAATGATGAGTAGGCCTGTGGCACCTTAGAGACTAACAAAAATATAAAGAGAGTATCATGAGCTTTCGTGGGCAAACCCCACTTCCTCAGATGAGATGGTCTAGAGTGGAGAACAAAAGGTGGAACCCTCAGAATAAGAAGAGAGGAGGGAGGAATTGCCTGTCAGCCACAGACCGGGTGAAGACTGTTTGGTCACTGTGTTTACTCCTAATCACATGCTCCTGAAGGGAAGCTCTGCAGGTACTGAAGCCAGCTATATCTCCTGGGTAAGCACAATTAATATAGGTTACATTTGTCTCTTCCAAATAAAATGGGCTTCTACGTAGCCCGGGCAATTATTTTCTACTGCAATGCTTCTTCAAAATGTACAGATTCAGCAATACCTGCTTGGATCGCCACATTCATTTACTAAAAATTATTTATTATGACTCGTTAATAGTGCTAAATCAGGGCTGTACTTCAGGATCAATGTATCTGTTTGTGATAGGCATGGTCTAGTGAGCTGAGCATTGGACAACAGACCAGAAATTCATCCCAGCTGTGATGATGTCTACTTCTGGGACAGTCACAGCACATCCCTGCCTCAGTTTCCCCAAATGGGGCTAATGGTTCATATTTACATGCCTCAGAGGGATATAATGTCATTCCAGGCTATTGTTTACTTTCCTGACTTGCTGGTCCAAATGGAGTTGTTGACTCTTAGGTTACGTCTACACAGCTTCCCTATTCCGCAGAAGCCTATGCAAATGAAGCATGGATTAGCATATTGCCATGCTTCATTTGCATAATTAATTAGGAGCCATTTTTGTGCAAGAGGTTTTTGCACAAAAAGGCTCTGTCTTCACAAAGCCTTTTTGCACAAAAAACCCCTCTTGTGCAAGAGCTGTTCTTCCTGAAAAAAATGGGGAAGAACAGCTCTTGTGCAAAAACCTCTTGAGCAAAAACAGCTCCTAATTAATTATGCAATTGAAGCTCAGCAATATGCTAATCCATGCTTCATTTGCATAGGCTTTTGCGGAAGAGGGAAGCTGTGTAGATGGAGCCTTAGTTTCTATCCAGTATAATTTTTCAGCTATTTCACTTGGTTGGTGCCATTTGGATACTGTCTCTTAGGCAGCTTTTCAAATCAGGCCTCATTACATTCAACTGGATTTCCTATCTAGACCCCCATATATTTCAAGATCTTTTGCATTCAACCCCCCTCAAACCACGCTGATGCCAGCCTCACCTCCTGGATTTGTTTCAGCCACAGATCTGCCGAGCCACTCTCAACCATTTTTCTGAGTCCAGGCATGAAACACATAGGACCTGTGCCGGCAAACTGCTCTCGGTTCCTCCTCTCCCCCAAAAGTCAGAGGACTCTTGGCTCCTCACAGGACTGTGCCCTTAACCATGATCCACTACCAATAATTTCCCAAGGACTTCCACAAAACCATCCACTCTGTGATAAAAGCTGTCACTAAAGCCAGGCATTCCGATGAGAGGTAGGGAGCTGGGATTTTAAGCTCCAATTCAGGAAAATGGACTTCTTCACCACATCACTAAAGCAAATGAGTAATTCCAGGAACGTGCTTAAATTCCATTCCATGTGCTTAAAATTAAGCATGTTAAGAGCTTTCCTGAATCAGGGCCGTAGACTGGAAGCTCCTTGGGGCAGGGACTGTCTATGCGTTTGTTCACAGCCTCATACAATGGGACCTAGGTATCACTTGAGGCTTCTAGGGGATACTGTGATACAAATATAGGGTGTGTCTAGACTACAGGGTTTGTCGACAAAAGTGGACTTTTGTCGACAAAACTATACCTGCATCTACACTGCCACTGAGTTCTGTTGACATAATGTCGACAGAATTCAGCAGTTTTGTCGACGGCTGTAAACCTCATTCTGCGAGGAATAACGCCTTTTGTCAACAGAGTTCTGTCGACAGAACGCGTTATTGCATCTACACTGTCCTTTGCGTCTACACTGTCATGTCGGCAAAGCGACTTGCTTTGTCGACAGAACTGGATGTAGTCTAGATGCTTTTTGTCGACAGAAGGTTTGTCGACAGTATCTGTCGACAAAACTTCTGTCGACAAAAGCCTGTAGTCTAGATGTACGCATAATGATGACACAATTTGCACCCAGCAGCACAGTCATTCCAACTTTCTTGAAGCTCCACTAGGAGAACAAATGTCAGCAGCGTAGCCAGTTACCAACCTGTTTACATCCAAGATGATAAGGATAGATGAAAGGCCTAAAGGGGAGCTGTATACAGCCACCGTTCATCTTTTATGGGACTAAAGCCAGCAGCAGAAATTTGCCCACCTGGTAAATCCTTTTGCCAACTCCGTGATAGCTCATGATGTGTGTCTCCGAATTCCAGTAGAGCTATGTCTCTTCCAACATTGTGTGTATAAACGCACAAACAAACACACATATACACACACACGCATAACTAAAGACTTTGCCATTTCTTTGGCAAGAAGTACAAAAGCTACAAAGAAAATACCTACAATAGAAAGTGGGTTTTTTTTAATGCAATTGGAGGGGAACCGAAGGTCCCTCAGAAAGACACTTCTTTGGCTTTGCTCTGACACTAGATTTCAGACCATCCAAATGGAATTCTGAGGCAAAGGCCAAACATAACATCAAATAATGAAAAACTTCAATCGTAAACATTCACACAAACAGGCCTCGCGTAGATGAAACAGCTCTCCGAATGCAATGGGCCAACTCTGCAAATTGGGAGCAGGTCCCTGAGTTGGCACTCTATAAAAGCAGGCTTCAGTTTGCCATCCCCAGCACCTGTCGATGGAGTGCACAGTACATATCTGAGTTTGACTTCATTATGTGTTTAGATTAGACTCTGTGTGTAGCATTGATTCAGGTGTTTGTTTTGGCTTCAGGGTCTTAGGTTTTAAATATGGGTGCTGGAAGGGGATGTCTGTAGCCCAACATTTGGGCAGCAAAATCAGTTGAAATGCATAGAAGCTAGGCATCTCGGTATCTTAGAAGATCTTGGCCCCGTGCAAGATCCTGCTGTTGTTTCATGCCTACTGCCATGAGCCTACTGGGATTCTCAGACATACCTATCTGCCCCTCTAGGTGCCTAAAAGACCTTTCTCAGTCTGACCCTAAATGCTCGTTCTATATGCCTATATGCTGCTAATGTCAGTAACTAGATACAGGACTCAAAGAGCTCGCGAAATCCAAGTTTGAAAAGTGGGACTAACCAGCCGAGGTATCCAAAAATAAGTGCCGAACAAGTATATTTAGGCGCCCAAATCAGCAGCCTTATTTTAAAAAGAGCTAAGTGCCCAGCGAACGCAACACTCCTAGGATAATACGGGGTGTGAAAGTGAGATGGCTATCAGGCCCAATGGACCCTGGCCCACACCCACGACTGATTTCTGAAGTGGCCTGGAACATCGGCATGGCTCATGCTGGAGACAGACTACAAGGGAGCCACTTTGCACCAGTTATCTTGTGATTTCTAGTGCACGCACTAGGACCTGAACTGATCACCAGCTTGTCAACTGGCCACCAACCAGGGTACCCCCAGTTCTGACATGCTTAGATTACAGTTGATTAACTTCTATTTAAGAGTGTTTCCTTTACAGAATAGCTCCACGTTGTAGTTCTGATATTTACTGCTAAAAGCCACCCAATAATGGGTGGCCTTTTGGATGCATCTTGAACTCTTTTGGGAGCCAGGAAATGGCTCTATCATAGCTAGTTCTACAAATTAACTGATGGTGTAGGAAATGAGATCCTGGAGAAAGAGACAGTGCTCGGTATGGGGCAGCTATTTATGAGAAGCTGCTATGAACTATTAGTCAACTTGGCCCCCTGCTTAGGTCTCTCTGACTGGAATCATTTCTTAGGAGTGGAAATAATATCTACTAGATAAAACCATGCACGGATACCAAAGCTTTACATGGTGCCTAAATATTATACACATCCTTTAGGAGATAATTAAGCTGTATCTTAGATCAGAGAAGATTAGGGTTGGAAGAGACCTCAGGAGACCATTCAGACCAACCCTCTGTTTGAATCACGACCAACCCCAACCAAATCAGTTGCCAGTGTGTTGTTTTGCCTACTTTGATTTATAATTACCCAGCACATGGGGGGAAAGGCTAGGAAAGGCCCAACTTTTTTGTTGTTTCTCTTTTGATACTTGAATATGGAGTCTCATCTTCCAATCCCAGTGGTATCATGTGAGCGCTGGCTTTCCATCTGCTGGGCGAGCGCTGGCTTTCCATCTGCATTGGGAAAGAATCACTTTGTCATGGCCACGGCTTGGCGTCGGTCTCCTCTGAAAACTCAGATTCCCTGTGTAAAAATCTTCCTGGAAAAGAATGAGCAATCCAAGTAACAAAGACAATGAAACAGAAGAGTTTATTCATGCACCGTGCAAAAGGGAAGCATGGTCTCATGAAAGTCATTTTTCACACGTTGGGAATGGCCGAAAAAAATTGTTATCTGTATTTATAAGGAACGGCACGATAAATAGGACTGAAGTTAGGGGTGTCTTTCCCCTTGCCGGGAGAGGTTGTTGCATGTTGACTTTTCACTGTGAGCATTACTTATGTTAAGGTGGCTGTCTAGAGGCCTCTGAGTAAGGGAATCATATTGTGAACCAGACCTTCACATGCATATCAGTTATGAAGAATGCCAGATTAGATAGCCTCTTCTGACATAAAGGCCTAAGAAGCTATTGAACCACAGATGTGGCAAAGTTCCATTGACGTCGACATTTTCTTGGAGCGAAAACTTTGGTTTCTGTTTTTTAAACTGAATGTCCCTAAATGGAAACGCTTGTTTTTTGTCAGAAAACTGAAATATAACAGGAAGTGGTTGTGATGCCTCCACTCCACCTCATAGGAGTTGAAGTTCCTTTGCCTCATGTCCCCGTTCTCCTCCATGGGCTGGACTTTAGTGCTGGACTTCTTTTCCCATGATGCACTCTGTCCCGTCGCCAAGTCGGACGCGTGATACTACATCCCCATATTTTTAAGGAAATGTGTCTTTGAATATGAATATGTATAACTCTAATATGCTGTATGCAAAATGGAGTATGTGACCTATCATTGGAGAGCCTGTAATCCTCTGGATATGAACATTCTATCTGTGTGCATGTAGCATTCTTGTATATGAAGCTAGGATTATGAAGTATAATCCCATTTTTATATCTAGATGTGCTAATGAAGGCCATTTGCAGTACTCAGAAACTTAATGGCTGGTTCTCAAGACAACGATCTGTGAATAGTCTTCTTTTTCCTGTAACCATGGGTTGTGGTTGGCCCTACAAAGACATGCCACCTGGTGCTGGAATCCATCTTGAATTTTGTACTTTTCCACAACAGTGGAGAGAATGGAACAAAGACTTCCAGCCCTGGAGAAATCCTCTGTAGGGAATGGGAAGCACACAATGATTGTCTTCAGCTAGCTTCACAGTCAGCTCCTCACCCTGAGAAGGCGGATATGTGAAAACACCTGGAAGCAAAAGAATTCTATGGACAGGGGTGGAGAGCCCAGGCCAGAAAAAAAATTCCAGCTCTGACCTGAGAAGGACTTTACCTGCAATAAGAATTAGGGTAGAAAATTTGTAACAATTTCTCTTAGTGTATTAGGCTTAGTTGGTGTGTTTTGTTTTATTTTAGCTTAGTAACTTACTTTGATCTGTCTGCTATCATTTGCAACCACTTAAATCCTACTTTTTATACTTAATAAAATCATTTTATACTTAATAATATCAAACCAAGTGTAAATAACTGTTACCTTGGGGCGGGAGAGGGATGGGCGCCGTGCATCCATCAGGGATGGTCTAGACAGTATTTGGTCCTGCCATGAGGGCAGGGGACTAGACTCGATAACCTTTCAAGGTCCCTTCCAGTCCTAGTATTCTATGATTCTATGATCTCTCTCTTTCGTTGCTAAAGGAGGCGAGCATCATGTGTGCTCACTCTGTATAAACTTGATGCCTAGTGAGACAGATTTATTTGGGGTTTGGTCCCACTGGGACCGTGCACCAGTGTGCTGTGTCAAGTCCCCTAGCTGAGCCCTCCCTGAGTGGAGCAGTGCCTGTGCTACTCTCCTGGGGGCTGTGACCCCAACTCTGTGCCTTTGCTGGGGGAGACCAGAGCTTCTGGCTCAGCAGGACAGGGAGGTGCCCTGAAAGGCAGGAAGGGGAGCTCACTGCTTTTATCATCCCACTGGGTGACAGTCTCAGGGGTTCTCTGTGGCACAACTCATCACCGAGAGATTGTGGCACAACGTGGAAGATCCAATCTGAGCAGGGAGCTTAATTCAACTAGCAGAATGGGTGCAAGAAGCACCTGAATTGTAGTTCTCATGTGTCACCCGGGCAGCATTTCTTACTCAAAATATTTAATTTGTATTGAAATATTCTGGATCAAAATCTCGTGTTTTTACCAGCTGCAGAGTAAACTCCAGGAATGTTCCAATCAGTATAGTGTGGAAGCAGGACTAAGGGAGAGGGGATTTGGGTGGCCATTTCAGAGTGAAGGCTTGTTATCTTCCACAATTGTCACCTATAGAGACGCAGTACAAGGGCACTGCAGGATGTAGCAGTAAAATCATTGACTTCTATTGGCTTAATATAAATTAAAATAAGAATTATCTTGGCTTAGGTCAGACTTAAAAATGTTCTGTCTTTAGCTGCATGACCAGCCTAATCGGCCTTTGCATGATGACAGCCCCCCAGAAACAAAGCCACAGCCATAAAATCTCCTTCCTCCTTCTCAGCTTATAAAAGTGTTCCAGAGAAGATCTGGAAAAATACATAGACAGAGCAGTACTGTGGAAGCTCAGGTGAATGACTGCGGGGCATCTTAGGTCTTGTCTACACTAAAAGGAAGATCGACCCTGCTGCGATCAATCTTCCGGAGTTTGATTTAGTGAGGCTAGTTAAGACTAGCTAAATCGAATTCAGAGGGTGACACTGCCCATGTCTGGTACGCATCCTTTTGCAAGAAGTAAGGGAAGCTGACGGGAGTGTTTGCTCCCATTGGCCTCCTGCTGTGGGGACACCGCCAAGCTTGGCTTAAGGTAAATTGACTCCAGCTACATATTCTATGTAGCTGGAGGTGTGTACCTTAAGCTGCGCTGTCACAAGAGCCTATGCAACCACAAGACCCTGCAGAATTATTTGATCCTTCAATTTCCCTCCTATGGGCGTCTCCTAGAGAAAGGGAGAGAGTTTCCCTTAATTTCTTTCAAATCCTTGTCAATGACTACTCAATGACCGCAGAGAGCAAAGCAGTTAGCTAATGTCTCAGCTGTATTAAAAAAGAGATTTTGGCCTGCAGAAAACATTACAGGGCCCAAGCACTGAGTAGTCAGATGAACCTTGATGGGCCACCCAGCCTTATTCTGTGCCAGGATTTCCCGATGTCACTGCCATGTTCAGCTGAAACATTATATGGGAAGATATAGGCAGAACATTATGCTCAGAGCCACTGCCAATAAGTTATGTTCTAATGTAATTTAGCTGTAATCTCAGAGTGTTTTTGTTAGCTATAATTAGTAAAATATGTCTGTTTTCTGTGTTCCCTGAAGATGTCTGAACTGCGGCCAGTTCCTATAGTTTACCTGCCATGTAGCGTAACAAGCGGACCACCAAAATGTATTTACCAATAACTGTTTATTTATATTCCGTGAAATCTAATAACTTTTGCTGCCTTCATTCTGGATAAATGTTGGCCAAAGTGTAAAGGATAAAAAAATAAACATTGACTTAATTTTTAAGCCAGTCCATGGAATATTTTATTTTTGCTCAATTTACCCTGCCTGTTAGCTTTTTGGCATTCAGCGGTTTTTGAAGGTTCAAAAAAATGCTGTAATGTATCTTTCTGTTCTGTACAAAGCTTTGCAGGGACTCCCTAGACATTTATTTTTCATTTCTGAAGTCTGCACAAGAGTAGCTTCTTATTTCTTTGTTTTCAGGTTTTCCAAAGCCATATTCCAGGGGGAATGAACAGGGCTTGCTTGACTGATTGCGTTTATGCCAATGTACATCAAGAGTCACTGAAGTCAGTGCTTATGTTGATCACAATCAGGCCCACGGTTCTGTAGTAGCATAATGGACCAAGTGCTGCTCACACTCATGAATGTATCACTGGGGCCAGAATTGTGCATCACTGAATGCTAACAAGTGTCCGTTCAGCTTGGTTCTGTTTTCATGGATACCAGTGTAAATCAAAAGCCCTTCTGATAGAGCCCAAGCAGGCATAGTGGTGTAAACCAAAGAGAACAGAGTCAGGAGCAATATTCTGTTCTATTGCAGGAAGGGATCTAGGGGTCATCGTGGACCATGAGCTAAATATGAGTCAGCAGTGTGACACTGTTACAACAAAAGTAAACATGATTCTGGGAGGCATTATCAGAAGTGTGATGAGCAAGTCATGAGAAGTCATTCTTCCACTCTCCTCTGCGCTGATTAGGCCTCATTTGGAGTATTGTGTCCAGTTCTGGGAACCACATTTTAAGAAAGATGTGGAGAAATTGGAGAAGGTCCAGAGAAAAGCAACAAAAATTATTCAAGGTCTAGAAGAAGGCTAAAGGAATTGGGCTTGTTTAGTTTGGACAGGAGAAGACTGAGAGGAGACATGATAGCAGTTTTCAAGTACCTAAAAGGGTGTTATAAAGAGGAGGGAGAAAACCTGATCACCATGGCCTCTGATGATAGGACAAGAAGCAAGGGAGGTTTAGGTTGGATATTAGGAAAAACTTCCTAACTGACAGGGTGGTTAAACACTGGAATAAATTACCTAGGGGAGGTCATGCAATCTTCATCATTGGAGATATTTAAGAGCAGGTTAGATAGATATCTATTGGGGACGATCTAGATATGGTGCTTGGTCCTGCTGTGAGGGCAGGGAACTGGACTTAATGACTTCTTGAGGTCCCTTCCAGTCCTAGTGTTCTATGATTCTGGCCCCAATTCCAATACAACTGGTGTATTTCTATATATCTCCATTGATGTCAATGGACCATTTTATATACACTCATTGGAGCTGTGGCCACCTTGTCCTACCAATGGGACTGAACTTTACTAGTGTGACATATAGGTTGCAGCAGGGCTGGGAGACAGAGCTGTGGGTAGAGCTGAGCAAATAATTGTTTGGTTTGGAGACTGAAACAAAAAGCTAAACCTAACATTCATTTCAGGTTGAAGGAAATGTTTTATTAGACCCGAAATGTTTTTTTTTCTCAGCCTTGACCCCATTTTTTAAAAATCCTAGTTAATTTCAAAATGAAAAATCAAAGCATCTAGATTAAAGATCTAAAAAACATGACCTATAAGAGAAGACTGAAAGAACTGGGCTTGTTTAATTCAGAAAAGAAAGACTGAGAGGAGACATTATAGCGGTTTTCAAGTATCTAAAAGGGTGTTATAAAGAGGAGGGAGAAAAATTGTTCTCCTTGACCTCTGATGATAGGACAAGAAGCAACGGGCTTAAATTGCAGCAAGGGAGGTTTAGGTTGGACATTAGGAAAAGCTCTTAACTGTCAGGATAGTTGAACACTGGAATAAATTGCCTAGGGGGTTGTTGAATCTCCATCACTGGAGATATTTAAGAGCAGGTCAGACAGTCATGTGTCAGGGATGATCTAGACGGTGCTTGGTCCTGCTGTGAGGGCAGGGGCCTGGACTCGAAGACGTCTTGAGGTCTCTTCCAGTTCTAGGATACTAGGATTCAGCCAAAACAATTCACCAAATTAGATCCAAATTTGTAGTCAGTTTCCACTGCCCTGAAATTGAATTTGTTGGGGAATAAGCTCTTCTCCAGAAGGTTTGCTCACCTTTGTCCATGGGTTCCCTGTTCAGCGAATGAAGGTGGTGAGTCTCAATGCATCCTCTCCAGTGCCTCAGCCAGGAAAGGCAGGCAGAGTGTGGGAGGAAGCCAAAACCTCTTGAGAGAGAGGAAGGAAAAAGGAGTTACACCTCACACAGCGTGAGCAGCTGGGGAGTGCTCACCATCCCTGTTTTGTGAGTGGGAAATGGAGGAAGTCCTAGCATTCACAGAGACCGAGAGCACCCCTGGATTGACATCCTACAGGCCATAGCAATGACCTATGTACAAAATATACATTGTGAGGCATCATTTGACAACTAATAATGAAAACCAATACCCTTGTGGTGAAATGTAGATAGCGGCGTTATGTGTGAAATGTTTGAAATCCCTCTGTATGGTGTATGGGCACATGTTCAAACTCACATAGGCCCGATGAGGTAGCACTGGTCAATCAGGCCTAGTTTAGACAAAGGGATGTGCATTTACCTCCATTTGCATATAACTTGCAAACAGAGTCCTCAGCCAGCAAGGATGGGAAGAGAGAAGAGAAGGAAAATCATCATTTTTGCATCCACAGCTGAAAAGAAACAGCATGAAGCCTCCTTTCACCACCAGACTCAGTTGGAAAGAATTTTAACTAAACAGCAGCTCAGGAAAAGGCTTTCCAAAAGGTGACTGAACTATAAAAGTGAGGGGAAAACCCCTCTTAATATCTTCCCTCCCCTTTCCTTTCGTCAAAGAAGACAAAAAAATAGCTGTTGAATTTGGGGCATATCTACACAGCGGGGCAAAAGCCGAAATAAGCAACGCAACTTGAGCGACAGCAATTGCGTAGCTTAAGTTGAAATAGCTTATTTCGGCTTTTGGTGCTGTCTACACAATAGGAAGTTCGAGAGAGAGCACTCTTCCCCCGACTTCCTTTATCCCACGTACAATGAGAGTTACAGGAGTCAGAGTAAGAAGTCTTCCAGCTCAACAGTATTTTGACATTATGTCAAAATATCTGCTTGTGTAGATGTTATTCTGAAATAACACTGCTGTGTAGACATACTCTTTGGGTGCAGATCCTGACCTGAGAGTTTGGTCAGCAGTGTTACCGGCAATACATGGTAAGGGGCATAGCTTTGAACCAAGTCTCGGTTGTTACACTTAGAAAGCATTTTATCTTTATTTTTCTTGTAACCATTTCTGGCTTGAACGCCTCATTCCTTGTACACCCTTCAAATCTCTCTTAGGCCGTGTCCAGACTCAGGGTTTTTCGGGAAAAGTAGCCTTTTCCCGAAAAAACTCCCCTGCGTCCAGACTCAAGCCGCGTTCTTTCGAAATTATTTCGAAAGAACGCGGCTTTTCTTTCGATGGCGGTAAACCTCATTTCACGAGGTAGAACGCCTTCTTTCGAAAGCTCCTCTTTCGAAAGAAGGCGTTCTTCAATGTAAAGAGGCCGTCTTCGAAAGAGAGCATCCAGACTCGCTGGGTGCTCTCTTTCGAAAAAGCGGATTTCTCTTTCGAAAGATCCGCCTGCAGTCTAGACGCGATCTTTCGAAAGAGGCTCTTTCGAAAGAAGCCTGCAGTCTAGACATAGCCTTAGAGCTTAAATAAACTTGGCTTGTTCTTTAATCCAACCAGTGTTACAAATTCCTCGAGTAACCATGTGTGAGGAAGCAAGCTGTTGTCTCTTGGTCCTCTCTGAGGGGCAACAGCCCAAATGCATCTGAACTGTCCCGAACACACGTTGAGGGTCATGTGTTGTGTTCACCCTGCATGTAGTAACAAGGGCTGGTGGAAGCCAGAAGGCGGCTGGTGTTTTCCGACAGGCTGCTGGGGTCAGAGCTGCTGGACCAGGGCTGGGGTTGTCCACAGACACTCGTGGTGGGGTTGTTATACTGTTTGTGAGAAGCCTTGGTTGGGAGGTACAGCAGTAAAGCATTGTGATTCCCTTCCCATGTCCCCGGGTGCAGGGCAGGAGAGACACAGCCTCTTGCTTCCTAGGGTTGCACCCCAGAATGTCATACGCACCCTCCAGATTTGAAATAACTCACACTGATGCTAGCACTTTGCAGAGTCCCTAATGCTGGCTTCATTCTGCATGCTTGGAGATCAACAAAAAAACTCTCATTGGCTTACATTGGACCCTCAAAGCTGACACAGATAATACGGGTGATATTCAACTGCATGCCCTGAACCAAACAAATCAAGCTAATGACCACCGCACCGCCATGCAAAACGAGGGCTCAGCCCTTAGGGTGGATACACACCCAGGGCATGTCAATGCTATGGAGAAGATCAACCCTCAGGAAGTTGGTCTTCTGGTGTTTGATTTAGCAGGTCTAGTATAGACTCCCAAATCGAATGCTGAGGGCAGCCCTGGCTGCTGTACTCCTCATCTGTAAGGAGTTAGGGAAGCCGATGGGAGCGTGTGCTCCCATTAGCCTCCCATAGTATAGATGCTGCAGCAGCTTGGCGTAAGGTAAGCCGAGTCCAGCTACCCATTTTGCATAGCTGCATGGCGTTCCTTAAGCCAACCTTCCTGGTCTAGTGGGGAGCAAGCCCTAGTGATTTTGATCCCCGGCCTCAGTTACTGGTGCTGGGATTTTTTTTCTATCTATTTGTCCAACAGTTCAAGCTATTTGCCGCACCAAATCACGTTCGTGTCTAGGTTGCCTTGGGTGCGGAAATTAAGAAGCAGATCTGCAACCACTTTGGTTTGGTGGAGATAGCTACTTTCCTTCATTCCTGGAGCCCTGGAATTTGCCTGATGTTTAATGATCCATTTCTTCAGATTGGTGACTTTTCAAAGGGTGACTGAACTATAAAAGTGAGGGGCAAAAACACTTTATTATTTTCCCTATCGTCCCTTTCCTTTCATGGAAGAGGATAAAAGAAATGGAATGATTTGAATTACAGTTGGTTTAAAATGTCAAACATGACATTTTTTTAAAAAGTAGGCAAGCATTTCACCCCAGCAATACCATTTGATAGACGAACTGGGGGTAGCATTTCTTTATCGTTAGTGTCACATTCTTGGGAAATTGAGCCTTACATCACTCAGTAGGAGTTGTTTAGGGATTAAACCACAATTCCAAAAGCAAAGAGAACAATGGGCTTTCAGAAGACAGTCAGAAACATATTGAGTTTGTGTCCATTTATTGTGCTGTCACTGAACTACAGGAATTGATGTAACAGCGCGAGCCAAATGACTAGAGCAAAATATTATCTGGGAGTATTTGTTCACATTTTTAAACAGAAAGGCCCCTCGGTTGTGTTCATGCTTCTTGCGGGTTGCCTATCAATGACAATTGATGCAAAAGACTTTCCTAGTGTGAGCTTTCACTTCCGTAGCAAACTGTAAGCAAGCACGGCAGCATATTCATGGAAAATAAATTTTAATTTGTAAACAGATGTGTGAGTGAAACCTACACACTTTGGCTACGTCTACACTGCAGGCTTTCTGAGCAAGAACATTTTGTGGCAGAGATCTTCTGCAAAAAGTTCTTGCGCAAGAGAGCATCCATGCTGCATGGACTCTCTTGCGCAAGAAAACCCTGATTGCCATTAACAGAATGGCCATCGGAGCACCTGTGCTTTTTCCAGTAGACTGTTTTTGTGCAAAACCCCTCTGTTTGCTATCCACATGCATCTTTTAGCACAAGAGCTCTTGTGCAAAAAGGCTTATTCCTTGTAGAAAGAGAAATAACTCTTGTGCAAAAAGCCCTCTCTTCTTATGATGTACTGTAAACGTTCTTGCATAAAAATGCGCTTGTAGCTCAAAAAGTAGAGACTCCTAGCACTAAGCTCCAGAAGTCCCAGGTTTAAATCTTCACAGTGGCACGAGACGATTTAAACATGGGCTTAATTTCAAGCATATGCTTAAGTACATCACTTTTCAGGAAAGCAGTTGTTGAATAAAGACTCCGGCTGAGCAAATTCATTAAACTGTAAGTTCCTGCCAACACATGACATAGACTATGACTAGAGTACAGGATTATTTAAAAAAAAGTGGCCTTTTTTAAAAAAAAAAACTTCATCTGTGTCTACACTTCTCCCACGTTCTTTCAAAATTAAATTGAAAGAATGCGGCTGTTTTTTCGACAGCGGTAAACCTCATTTTACAGGGAAGAACGCCTTTTTTTTTTTTCAAAAGAGCTCTTTTGAAAAAAGGCATTCTTGACCCCAAATAGGGCTTTTTCGAAAGAGAGCAGCCAGATTGCTGGGTGCTCTCTTTTGTAAAAGCAGCTCGCTTTTTCGAAAAAAGCTGTGGCTGTCTAAACAATCTCTTTTGAAAGAGGCGTGTCATCTAGACCTGCCCATAGAGAATGGCAAAACCTGCGGCTGACTGCATTGCTGTTTACACTGTTGGGGGGGGGGGAACAGTTGTCTTCTAAGTCACTTTATTGCAGATGATTTGTGGATGATTAAGATGGAAATTGTTCTCAGTGAGATGCTGTGCTTTGGAAAGTATCTGTAACCACTGGGCTTTGAGGCTTTGTAATTGGTTCTTTGTAATTTTCAGCTACCTTCCCTTTTACATGACTGCAGGCAGACGCTCTGGACATAATATGCCTTGGCTTGCTCTGCAACCTTTGCGGTGTAAGTGTGAGTGTGCCTGAGGGCATGAATATGTGTGTGTGAATGAATGGATGTGTGTGTGTGTGTGTGAGAGAGAGAGAGAGAGAGAGAGAGAGAGACAGAGAGAGAGAGCTCATTCCCCCTGAGTTTAACCCTATTGTGTAATTCAATGACAGCTTAATCCCCTTGGCTACATCTACATTGGCATGATCTTGTGCAAATACTCTTTAACGCAAGAGTTCTTGCGTTAAAGTATCTGCGCAAGAGAGCGTCTACACTGTGATGTGTCTTTGCGCAAGAGATGTGCTTTTGTGCAAGAGCATCCGTGCCAGTGTAAACGCTCTCTTGTGCAAGAAAGCTCCGATGGCCATTTTAGCCATCGGGCTTTCTTGCGCAAGAAATTCATGTTGCATGTTTACATTGGCCTCTTGCACAAGAACAGTTGCACAAGAGGGCTTATTCCTGAGCGGGAGCATCATAGTTCTTGCGCAAGAAGCACTGATTTCACACATTAGAGCGTCAGTGTTCTTGCACAAGAGCTCTACGCCAGTGTAGACAGGCAGCATGCTTTTGTGCAAAAGCGGCCACTTTGGTGCAAGATCACGCCAATGTAGACACAACCCATTAGTTTAACCCTATACTGAGTTGTTAATTCCTCATTTAATAAATCCATCTGAGTGTAACCCTGGGGTGCTCTCCAGTGAAATTTGGGGTAACAGCACTTACCCACATTCAGCCTGGTTCTGTTTTCATGGATACCAGTGTAAATCAAAAGAACTTCAGCTGGAGCCCAAGAGAACAGAGTCAGGAGCAATATTTGGTAGCACTGCAGGAAGAGATCTAGGGGTCATCATGGACCACGAGCTAAACATGAGTTAGCAGTGTGACACTGTTGCAACAAAAGCAAACATGATTCTGGGAGGCATTATCAGGAGTGTGGTGAACAAGACACGAGAAGTCATTCTTCCACTCTACTCTGCGCTGATTAGGCCTCAATTGGAGTATTGTGTCCAGTTCTGGGAGCCACATTTCAGGAAAGATGTGGAGAAATTGTAGAAGATCCAGAGAAGAGCAACAAAAATAATTCAAGGTCTAGAAGACATGAGCTATGAGGGAAGACTGAAAGAACTGGGCTTGTTTAGTTTGGAAAGAATACTGAGAGGGGACATGATAGTGGTTTTCAAGTACCTAAAAGGGTGTTTACAAGGAGGAGGGAGAAAAACTGTTCTCCTTGACCTCTGATGATAAGACAAGAAGCAAAGAACTTAAATTACAACAAGGGAGGTTTAGGTTGGACATTTTGAAAAACTTCCTACCTGTCAGGGTGGCTAAACACTGGAATAAATTGCCGAGGGAGGTTGTGGAATTTTAGGAAAGTACTTAACCACTTTCATGGTTGTTTCAACTTGAAGTGCTCCGCTGAATCAAGTCCCCTACATGTTATGCTTACCCAGCCAAGGAAAAAAAGCATACTATAGCATCTATTGTCCAATCAAAAGCGAATGAATGGTGAATGTCAGCTGTTCATAGCGAACTGCCCTTGGACAAGCTGCAGACCAAGAGCTATTCAGCAATCATCAACATTAACAAAAACCTAACAAAACTGGGCTGTGCTGACAGAAAATAAGAGGCAAAGGCACTTGACCTAAAATATTCTTTATGAATCCCTGGTCCAGTGGCAGCTGTTCTTTATTAAGCTGTATGATATAGGAAGAGGAGGAGGAATCCCATTAAACCTTTGGAACCATATTCATTTTTGGAGACAAAAATTGGAAAAAAAAGTGATTTTTCAAAAAAATTTCAAAACCTGCTCGCTCCCAGCAAACAGTTGTTAGCGACTGTGTGCAGAGTAAAGGAGCCTCCATGCTGGCTCTTATCGGATGCTGTTTTACGAATCGTAGATCTGGGCTATCTAGACTGCAAACTCTTCAGGGCAGGGGGCCTTCTGTCTGTTTACTGTCAGTAAAATTATCCAGGCTGGAATTCTGGCCTCAATGAAGTCCACAAGAGTTTTGCCATGGACGTCAATGGGCACAGGATGTCATCCCTCCTTTGTTGCCTCCGGTGAACTTTCAGGCTTCGTCTACACCAGAGTATCCCAACCAGGGTTCCGTGGAACCCTGGGGTTCCACAGACCATCGTCAGGGGTT